>NC_082392.1:23009891-23116743 GCF_031168955.1 Gadus macrocephalus | reverse complement strand
TATCTCAGCAGCCCTTTGACATATCATAACCACCCTTGTTACATAGACCCATGACCCCATAAAGGTTACACTGAATGAATTTGGTGACCTTTGACCTCTAGGGGGCGCTGTTATTAATGTCGATGTGTTTTGACTCCTCTCTCTTCACATGAGTACATGTAAAACTTATTTTCAATGTCTAGTGATACTAACAGACCTCCCCGTATAGCTAGTATATTATTTCTTGCAGAAATATCCGCGACAGCCAATGATATTCGACCGCGAAGCCCCCAAACCGGAAACACGCCAATATCTCAGCAGCCCTTTGACATATCATAACCAAACTTGATACATAGACCCATAACATCATCATGGGGACACTCAATGAATTTAATGACCATTGACCCGTAGGGGGCGCTATAATTAATGAAGACGTGTTTTAACTCCTCTCTCTTCACATGAGTACATTTCAAACTTATTTTTAATGTCTGAGGATACTGCCAGACCTCCTTATATAGCTTATTAATTATTTCTCATTGCAACATCAGAACTTGGCCGCCATGTTGAAAGTTGTCAAAATCAGTTGTAAATTTCCACAGGCCGCAAATTATGTCCAATCTTCATGGAACTTGGCATATATGATCTTCAGACCAAGTTGAACAAATGTATCAAACAGCTTTCTCAAATTCAAAACCGTTTGGCCGTGACAGCCAATCAAACTTGACAACGCTCATTAATGGGTAGACACTGCACTCGTGTGGCGACAAGCGGTACTTAATGTATACTACAACAATGACTATATTTACCATTACGCCGACTTACAATATAAACTGCAATTCCCACTGGATTCGATGCTTCACGAACTACCTCCAGAACGGATGCTTGTTTACATTGTGTCTCTTTTAGGGATATTGTTTCGAATACCCCTATGTATTTGTGACATTTGTTCTGTCAGGCAGACCGTATTGCGCCCTTACCTCTAGGTGGGGTCCTTTTCCCAATTACTCAACCCACCGGCTGTCGGTATTGCCGATTTCCGAGACGGTCGTCATGACCCTCTGGCCGATTACGTCCATCCGGCAGAATTAGCCTACCGAGTCCCATTATGCTTGACACCCACATTGCTGCTCGCAGCTATATTTATTATTATTATTATTTATTATCATAGCTGCTAGTGAAGTACATTTGCCTAGGTAAAATGATTCTGGGCGGATTTTGAAACTATGGCGGCCGAAAATAGACTATATCTCGTCAATGTGTGGGAAATATGAATTCTGATCCTATTTCAGATAGTTTTGATATTCATGTGCGTTGCTGTGGGTTCATTCGACCTAAGTAGCATAAGGAATTAGGTATGGGCATCTGATGGTTCTACATGGTTCCATCAGGATGTTTGTGACATAAAATAACGCAGATTATCATTAGTATTTTCAGGTACTCCTTCAGTAGTTGTAGAGGTGGTGGTTTGTTGCTTGTAGGTGTTGGGAATGGAGACATGTCCAACAGTTATCAGCTAGTGGATCCACTGCCACCTGGACCATCAAAGGCGCCGGCACAGACGGATTGGAACAAGTGTGTTTTGTGGCAAACAATCACACCAGAATGTTAGCTATGCCCAACAGGATCAAAACGGCACGATGTTGGAGTTGGTTATTCTACCATTGTCTCCTGAATCAGACGTTTCAATGAACTCCACGAATTACCGATGCCACTAGAATTAGGACGCCTTGATGACGGAAATGGCATTGAAGCTACGTTTCATGAGAACAATGCCAGGTGGCACAAATCCTGCCATACAAAATTCAATAATACAAAATTACAACGAGCAGAAAAAAGGAAATGCACACAGGATTGCGACCCTGATGCTACTACTTCCAAGAAATACACTTGTCAAGTCGCTCATCATGAAGTGCCAGCATCGAATGTCTGTTTTTTATGCAAAGATGCGTCGACTTCCGAACCACTCCGTGAGGCATCCACTTTTCATCTAGACTGCCGCGTACGAAGATGTGCATTAGAGCTGCAGGATGAGAGGCTACTTGCAAAATTGAGTGCTGGGGACAAGATGAACAGAAGATGGACACAACTGATAAAGTCAACCATGGGATTGCACTAGCTGAGTTGCTGTCATTTATCGATGAAACAAGAATGGATGAAGAGCATTTCCCTGTCTTTAAACTTGCAGATAGGGCTGCAACAACGAATCGATAAAATCGATAAAAATCGATTACTAAATGCGTTGGCAACGAATTTGGTCGTCGATTCGTTGTGTCGCGCGATTAATAAGTTACTCATAGGCGCAGCACTGTTTACAGCCAGCCGCCGACAGGTTGGTTCAAATCACGGTTCATGCACGCGCACAGCAAGCTTTTGTGTGAGCGACCACAGCTTGTATTTTGGTCATATCTTAAAACTGGACTGTAGGCCTACATAAAAGTGTTGTACCTTCACTGTCTTTGGGTTAAAAAAAACTACTTCAACTCAGTATCCGTCTAGTCCAACCGAAAACAGCTGCTGTTTTCGGTTGGACAGCTGCTGCTGCTGCAGACGTTGTGCAGACGGGCTCGGAGTCGGCACCGCGTGCATCAACAGTCATTCAAAGCAGCGGTAGTGTAATCACACAACCGGACAGTGTAGAAAGTCCCGTCAGTTAAAAATAGTAATGCAGTTTTTAAATCCATGTTAAAATCGGCAGGATATAGAGCTAGTTAGCTTAAAATAAATAAATAACCAATGGTCACAAACAGTGGGTGTGTTCGAAACCACCTACTTGCTTACTGCTTACTACCTACTCAATACTTGGCTTACTTCTCGAATCCTTAAATAATGATTGAGTAATCCATTTTGAGTAATCGACGTTCGGAAGACCGTTCTTACTTAACCACCTCAGATGACGTGAATCAAATGACGTGTAAATAACCTACCGGCCGGGCGCCGTTAATAAATATTATAAATAAATATATAAACGTCACATTTAACGTCACAGTACATCTTCAACCTAAGGATTTGCGGTGATATGTTAAAAACAATTATTAAACAATTATTAAAAGCACTGCTGCTGCGGCTCCCCGTTTAGCGCCATTGCTTCCACTGTTCTTTTGAATAGACGCAGTGCATTCTGGGGCAGTTGAGTACGTCTAGTAAGCTAGCGATGCTTGCACAAAATCTTTCCGGAAGGAGAAGACATTCGGATACTACTCGCTTACCTAAAACTCGCTTACTACGTTCTGCATACTCAATTTGACGTCATAGTTAGTAAGAGTAGTAAGCAAGTACGCGGTTTCGAACACACCCAGTGTCAAATGTGATGTGTTCAGGTCGGCTCAGTAATACGATTGATGCGTTCAAATGCAGCAGTAAAAAAAAAATAATGATTGAGATTTTGGTGAAAACTTGTTTTCCCAGTAATATAAAATAGATAGTAAAGATAGAATTATGACCTGTTTAATGTCCTATCTTGAACTATCATCATCTTATCAGCAATTAAAGCAATATTACAAGTTCTATGTCAAGGAGTCTGTTTTTTTTGTGTTATCCCAGTTATGTTTTTTTAATCTTTTTATTATTTAATATTACTTTTAATAGTTGCGGGACGTTGGAGCAATAACCTGGTGTTTTTACAATTCAGTCTGCACTGTGAATTTGAAGTAATGTTCAGTTTTTTAATAAAGATGCAGCAATTCCATTTTATTTATTTTTTTCCTATCCGATTCATCGATTAATCGAAAAAATAATCGACAGATTAATCGATTATTAAAATAATCGTTAGTTGCAGCCCTACTTGCAGATCTCGTCAAACTTTATTCTAATCATCTAGACCAACTTGGAGAGGAGCAGCATGTCAGACCACATAGCACAGAGTTAAAAAATCGCATCCTGGCCCAATTCCCAGACCTTACGACTCATAAGGAAGGGTGTGATATACTACTTGCATTTGATAAAGATGTAGGACCTGCCCTCCGTAAAGTCTGCAAAGAAGACTACGATGACGAAGCCATATGTCTTGCAAGGGCAGCGAAGATAGTACGGAGAGATATGTTCCAAACTGAAGCTACATTCACAGGTTAATTTGATGAGGTACCTCAGTACCTCAGTCACTGTTGTCTTTGGTGGCCATGATCCTCGATGACCCCAACATCAAGTCTCAATCAGGTGATGGTGTACCCCAAGCAACCCTCAGCACAGCCCAGTTGTTGCAGTAAAATAGCTCCATCCGTCGCTGAGCGGGTAGTACTACTGTGCGTCACCACAAAGACAGAGAAACCCCATTGCCCATCTACGTGGAACTCACAGTCCATGCAAGGACTCGGAAACGTGACCTCATTGAGATGCTGTTTGAACTCGGTCCATCTCCTATGACCGGGTGATGACAATCTCCACATCCATGGGAAACTGAGTGTGTGGGCAGTATCACTGAGATCAGGTAGTGTGTCTACCCAATCTACGCAAGGGCTTATTCACAACGGCAGCGGTTGATAATATCGACCACAATCCGAGCTCCACAACATCAACAGATTCTCTCTCACGGTACTGGGATATCACTATTCCAGCACCCAAGTCAGCATAATAATGGGACGGACCGCAGGGAACACAGCGTCCTTGAACAGCCAACAACTACCAATACACTTTCAGAGCTCCCAGAGTCCTACACCTGTGTTTGTCCGCTGGTGTTACCTCGGAAGGATCCTCCACTCCCAAAGGCTGATGGTCCATTGAAGAGTGATGGGCAGGAGATCATCCAGGCATTGCACCAAGAGTATGGGTCCGTACCTTTTATATTTTAAGATGATACCATGTCTAAGAACCTGATGCAATAACATTATTGTTGTACCATGAGTAAATGTTTGATTGTTTTCTGACAATTTTAATGTACTTGCTAGGGTTGCCGCGGTATACAGTATTACCGGTGTTACCGGTGTTGAGGCCAACACCGATTACTCAGTGTTGCACACCGGCAACACCCGAGTTTTTATTTTTTTTATTTTCAGTAATAATAAAAAAAAATCTGTAAAAATTAATGATCTAATCATAATTAAGAAAACTAAAATGTGTAGAATAGGCCACAGTTCTGCTCTGTGCGGAAGAAAATTGGCGCGCCGAGAATTGGCGGCTTCCTTACAAGACCGGTAACCATAGCAACGCCGGTAAACAAACCAGGCGAAGCCCAATCCCTACGAGAGGTGCACAGAGCTTTTGGCCGTGATATTATAGATACAATTATATTATACTAGGGGTGGGGGAAAAAAATCGATTTTCCGATTTTAATCGATTCTCTCTAGAACGATTCGTTCTCGATTCAGAAAGGTTCATAATCGGAATTTTAAAAATGAAATTAGTTCGCCTGCTGCAACATTCTGTTCGCCCGCTGCAGAACGCAACAGAAAACTCTCCTCTCTGCTCCGCTATACACGCATGCGCACCAAGCGCACTAAACGCACATGTTGAATGTTTATAAACAAAGTTTAAGTGGCACCAAAATGTCTGCCATGGAAAGCCCTAGACCTATACGTCCTGCACCGGCTTCTTTGAAAACTGCCGTATGGCAGCATTTTGGATTCTATGAGAATAATGGCAAGTTGGACAAGACCTACACAATATGTAAGGTCTGTAGAAGTCAGATTAAATACTTCGGAAATACCACCAACCTGTACAATCACATTTCGCGACACCACCCAGAGTTGGGAGGTAAAAAGGGACCCGTTCCTGATGGCAGACCCAGCAGCCAGATGACTATAGAACAGGCACTGGGACAGCTGCCACCGAATTCGGAGAGGGCACAACGGATAACTAAATCCATTGCAAAGTTTATTGCAGTGGATTTAAGGCCGTATTCAGTGGTGGAGAACATGGGTTTTCGGGAAATGGTTAAAACTCTGGAGCCTAGATACAAAATACCTTCTCGGCGATTCTTTACTGACACAGCAGTACCCACGCTGTACAGTGAAACCAAATCCAGAGTTTTGGACACTTTGGTGGAAGCGGGTAGGGTAGCTTTAACTTGCGACGCATGGACATCAATTGCCACGGTGTCCTACGTTACCATTACTGCGCATTTCGTAGACAAAGATTGGCAGCTCGTGTCACTGGTGCTCCAAACAAGAACAATGCATGAGAGTCACTCTGGCGCAAACGTGGCTGAATTGTTAAAGAGGGTAGCAGATGAATGGCATCTCAATGACAAAGATTTAGTTTTAGTGACAGACAATGCCGCTAATATGGTTGTTGCAGCCCAACTTGGTGGGCTTCTGCACGTGAGGTGTTACGCCCACACCTTAAACCTGCCTTGTCAGCGAGCGCTCAAGCTGCCGTCTGTGTCCAGGCTCCTGGCCAGGATTAGGAGAATTGTTTCGTTTTTCCACCGGAGCACCGTCGGCGCATACGAGTTAGGAGAAAAGCAGAAGCTGCTGGGTCTGCCATGCCACAAACTCAAAACAGACGTCAGCACCAGATGGAACAGTGCCTTTGAAATGGTGGATCGCTTTTTGGAACAGCAGCCTGCTATCTGCGCCACTTTACTCTCTCCCCAGGTGAGGAAAGGACAATCACAATCTGATCTCTGCACTCTCAATGAGACCGATGTCGCCAATGCAGAGCATTTAGTTAAGGCCCTCAAGCCAATGAAGGATGCTACTACGCTTATATCAGAGGAGAGTAGCCCCACTGTGTGTTTGATTGCCCCACTGCAAGCTCAACTCTGCCAGGAAACGACGGGCAACATTGCAGAGTCATCAATTACCCGCGATATAAAGAAGGCGATCAATGAGGACCTCAGCAAAAGGTACACGTCTGACCTAGAGAGAAGAACACTTCGTTCAGCTTCTGCTCTGGACCCGAGATTCAAGGGACTGCCTTTCCTTTCTGAAGATGATGTAGCGGAAACATTTGGAAGAGTTGTTGCTGAAGCTGCATCACTTGAGGTAAATTTCATTTTATTGTATGTAGCATTATTGTACGATTTTAGGCTGGCCTACTTAATGCATAATACGGGCTCATGTATTGTCCGGAGGTCATTATCCAAAAATAAGTCCAGACGGGGCGAACAGCACCCCGACGCGCAGCATACGACGGACAATACATTATCCCGAACATTATAGCCTACGGTTACTTGCCAAAACGATAAAAGACATTCCTCCAAAATACCTAATTTTAATGATTTAGTTGCCGTTTTGTGATTTCCGCTAAGAAATAAATAGTTCTTCAAGCAAATAGAACTTTTAAGCAGGCGTTGCGAAGAAAGCCATTACTTGCTGACTTCAAATTACAATGAGTCTGTTACGTTAAATGACCGTACCACTTTCGGAATTATATGAAATATGTGAATTAGAGGCACAAAACACAATATTGAATAGATATTGAACAGTAACCTAATACCTAATTTATGGTTTGACTTGTTTTATTTCGTTTTTTATTTTATTTTATTTATTTCTTATATGGTTAGGATTGGAGATATTTACATTATATGGCAATGTAAAATGAGGCTACTGTGGTGATCTGTTCTTATTGTGTTTACCTACAGCAACAGGTAAGAGTGGAAGAACATGAAGTCACAGAGGGCACCCAACCTACAGAGGAGCAGAACCAAAGCTCCCCCCCTGCCAAGAGAAGAGCACCATCGTCTTTGTTGGAGAATCTGCTGGGGAATACCTTCTCTAGTGCAACTCAGCCCATCTCTGCCTATGCTCAAGCTGAGGAGGAGGTTAACAAGTTCCGTGGTGCTCCACCAGTTCCTCTCTCTGAGGACCCTCTCAGCTGGTGGAGGAAAAATTAGATTATGTATCCCCTGCTCTCCAAGTTGGGCAAGCGATACTTTTGTATTCCGGCCACCAGTGTCTCTGCAGAAAGAGTGTTCTCTACTGCAGGAGATATTGTGACTGCCCAGCGGAGCACACTCACACCAGAGCATGTAGACCAGCTCCTGTTTTTACACAAGAACTTGCATATGCCATGAGCTTGTTTTCTTTGTCAGATCACAACACTTCATTACTTAGATATGTTAACACATTTCACCCCCTTTTCTCTGGCAACTTTTGTTTTGTGTACTAAAGATGCAGAGACACTGCCTCGTTTCTGTGCTTTGAGAACTATGTATATATGTTATTTTGTTGGTCCAAGTTGTGTTTTGCTATTTATACAGTGTGAGATGCAGTTAGCTCTACGTTAGCCTAATGATTGGGTAGGAATATTGCCTTCAATTTAATGTTAGTCACATGAATATGAGAACTTGCATATTCCATGAGCATCCACCAGTTATTAACTGGAAATGAAGCACCTTTAAAATGCAAGCGCCATAAAGTAGCATATTATTGTGTAGCATTATTTTCTTTCTCAGGGACATGCTGCTTATTATCAAAAATAAAAGTGGCATTTTGTGTTTGAAGTCTTATTCTTATCATTGACTAAGAGCAGCTTTTTCTTTAATAATTTAAAAGAAAAATTAATGTATTTACATTTTAACTAGGCTACTTCCATATTGTGTTGAAATGCAAGCTGCATTGGTTATTGTGTTGTCGATAGAAATTCATATTTGTGACAAAGATATTTTTTCTTTTATAAAAAGGTAATTCATCTATTGATTTTTTTGAGCAATGCAATAATCGATGCAGCTTGCATTTCAACATAAAATGGATGTGCAAAACTAGTGTTCTCATCCATGGCCATTGACCAGGCTCATAAGCAAAATAATGCTGCTGTGAAGAGTGACGGTGGTGCTGTTGGACTCACTCAAACTCCAAATGCTCTTAGAAGATGGATGGTGGCTGGGCCGAAACTGGTCAGAATGACTTCCGAGTTTGAAGCATCCATGGAGGGAAGGAAAATACGGATGGATCAAGACACACGCCATCATGAGCAAACAAAGAGTTCACAGGTTATCTTTACTCAACAAGTCAAACGTCTGGTTGAAGTAATAGAAGAAATGGGAACCCCCTTCTTAGAAGAGAGTACAGACTTAGTGTGACTGGACACAAGAGACATTGCTGACCCAACTGTTATTTCTACTGTTCAACAGGCTGAGGAGATAGGTACGAAACAGTACAAGACCTTCGTAGCCGACCGTCTACTGGAGCGAACCGTACCTCTTACTGAGCCAATAAAGAAGAATAAACTGCCATTGTTTAGTCGATCGTCTCCAACAGAGAAATCCAAGACAAGTTTGCAAGTTACTTCGCTAAAGAGTGACTGCCCTTTATTTTCAAGACTCTACATTGCGTCTCAAACACGAGATGGTGATCTGGAAGAATTTTTCCGCCATGAAAACCAAGCATGTCCCCCGTCAATATCTCAGCTTGGGAAGTTACGACTGGGAACCAAATCAGATCTATTGGTGTGTCTAGAGAGTTGCGCAGAGGTCAGAGGTGATGGTCCAAAACCAGATACTAACGTCACTATCCTTGACGGGGCAGTGTTGGTCAACTTTCTGAAACCAGTTGCTGCCAAAACCTTTGACGATTATGCACTGAAAGTATTCTTGCCATACATACAAGGTCATTTGCAAAGAGCCTGTCATGTGGATATGGTCTGTGACCAGTACTGTAACAACAGCCTGAAATCTCAATCCAGGGACAAACGTGGGAAAGGCATTCGAGGGAGAGTTGACGGATCCACTGTTCTACCAGGAAATTGGCAGCAGTTCCTGAGAATTGATGCAAACCAAACAGAACTGTTTGCCTTCTTGACAAAACACATCACACATCTTGTATCAGATAAGCAGATAGTCACCACGAATGGTTCAGATGTGACGTGCATTCCCGCATGGGACACCAGTCATCTTGCCCCATGTGACCATGAGGAGACTGATACACGAATGATGCTACATCTCGCGGATGCAGTCCGTGATGGATTTCAGAAAATTCTTCTGCGTACGGTGGATACAGATGTTGTGGTATTGGCTATGGCAGCAACAACCAAAGTCAAAATCCAGGAGCTTTGGTGGCCTTTTGCTTTGGGACAGGGAAGCATTTCAGGTATATACCAGCACATGAAATTGCAGCATTCCTCGGACCAGATAAGTCACAGGACCCTCCCGATGTTCCATGCATACACAGAGTGTGACATAGTGTCGTCATTTAATACACGGGGAAAGAAGATAGCCTGGGATACCTGGAAAGTATTTGACGAATTCACGCCAGCCTTAGTTGATCTCTACACAGGGACAGCAGACATCTCTGATGACATTGTGGCAGTGCTTGAGTGGTTCACCATTCTTCTCTACGATCGCACCAGCAATCTCCTCAACATAGACGAAGCTCGACAGGCACTCTACATGGAAGCTATTTCCCCTACCAGAGGAGTCCTGGTCCAACAAATCAAGAGGGCTGTGTACACGGGTAGGCACTGCTGGGGAAACATGCTCAAGGTTGTTATGGATCTGCCCTCACCTGGAGATTGGGGATGGATCGATCCCCACGCTTCCTGAAGCCAGCACTTAATCAAGGCAACTGCTATGTTGTAACTGCAAAAAAGGTTGCAAAGGACGATGCAAGTGCAAACAAGCTGGTTTGAAATGTACTGCTTTGTGACAGTGTGGTGGAGAAAATTGTGACGCATAAACAAGATCAAACTGGAACTATCTTGTAACTTACCTTAACAGTGCTTTATTGTTTAATAATGTCACTATCACTAATATTAAATGTTCAGAACCAATTGTTGTCATCTCATAGTGGTTTACCTAAAATAAATATATACTTACCTGTCAACTAGTTAATTTTGTTCTGTAATATCACTGGAAACATTTAGTCCTGAATTTTAGTCCTGAACAGAGGCTCAAAAAATGTTTGAGTCAGCACTTATTACGCTCCTTGGTGGGTTAATTGACATTGCTTGTAAATTGTGGCCATTTGGAGAATACAATAATGGCATATATGTGTATCTAGAGTAATTTCATTAGGACATAATGAAGCATTTGTGTCGTTAGGTAAAACATATTTGCGGTCAAAACTGCCATTTTGTAAAATGGCCGCCATGGCTACCATAAGACGTTTTCGTGGTGGCTCCATATCTGGAATTATTCATTAGACTATTATATATGAATGTGCCAAATTTCATGCTTGTACGTATAAACCCACAATTGTTACACCTATCTGCCTGACTACATGGGCTCTTCACAAATTCGCCGTGAATGCTAGATATAAATTGACAGCTGTCAAGGAAAACAAAGGACTTTTTGCCTATAATGACGTCTTTGGTATCACTCCTCAAGTAGTCCGGTAACTTTTCAATCCCAGCGTCTTCGGTTGCTAAGCGACGTCAATGTCATTGGCGGACTATTTCTCTGCTGATCAACACTACGAATGCTGGTAACAAATAAATTGTAACAAGCCACACCATGTGAGGTCATTTTTTCGTTTTGGCACGTAGCAGTGTAATAAGCGGGGTAATGTATAGAACGTCGCCGGTCGAATTTAAGCCCCTTCAGTGGGAAGCAACATTTCAAACCAAGTACATTTCAAATAAGCCCCTGTCGGGGCTTATTTTCCCGATTATGACCGGCATTCTATACATTATCCCTTAATTATTACACGGCTCTTCTCAATGCTGTAGACTCCATTCGTATTCGGTTGCTAAGCGACGTCAACGACTTTGGCGAATGATAACAAATACATTGGATTTTATTTTATTTTTTTTGGCAAGTAGCCATTACTAATAATACCAATACTCTTTGGCTGGGATGATGAGGCATCAGACAATCAAGTCATTTTAGCCTCATTTTAGCACCAGAGCAGGTTGCTAGTACCATGGACAGTATCAGAACGCTAACCTGTTGAACTAAATGGATTTGGTAGGCTACACCACGGGATGCCACTGCCACATAAATAAAGTTAAGACACGATATTTAATGCTTAAGATTTGCTGGTGCTGTGGCGAGGTCTTCTGTGTTTTTTGCACTCAAGTGGTCGGCTGTTTTAACTTGCAATTGATAGTCGGTGGAGTCAGTCTCTTGTTGACACAAAGTGACTTTTGGTCATTCTTGCTTTGCTTGTATTCTGGAATAATTGTGGGGGGGAGGGCATGAGTTTTGGTCAGAATGCCTGATGTAGGCTAGTTTTGATGGAATGCGTGTTTTGAGAACAGCCAGCTCATGATGTGATACAGAGTTCAGCTGTGCAACAAATATTTTTTTCTTTTTCAATCTTGACGACTTTTGTAGTGCTGTGTGTAGCCACACGTTTGGCCCTTCTGAACTTAAACACACAGTTAAATTCCTTTCCTAGCTCCTCTTGTTTATGTTGTTAGCTTAGCCATATGTCACGTTGTCAACATTGCAATGGAGCAGAACATAGTGGGTCATATGTCCGATGCTTTTTGGAAACGTATTCTTCATAAAATGTACCAGACAGATTTTGTATACATTTTATTCCTTAGTAATTAGCTACATCGGTATGCCATCTTTCAGAAGCTTTCATTACCGGTGTTACACCGAATTCTGTGACCCACCGAAAAGTGTGACCCCAGGGGGTGCTGTTGCATATTTTCTGCCGGCACTAAAGAGAGAAAAAAGAGTGCATCCTCATTGTACCCAGCACTTCTGAAAATGTACTTCCGAATGCGTCTCTGTCCCCAGCACATTTCAAGCCAAACTGACGCCCATGTAGGTGACTATTCAAAAGAGCGATACAATTATAAATGCACGAGACTTGCATTTCTTTACCGATCTGTTAGTTTCATGTTTAGATTTTTTCATCAAACAAATAACCGACCGTTACACCAACATGAAGCATTGTTGTTTTAATCCACACTGACGTGGATAACGTTAGCTAGGTTTCATTTTTGCAAGATAGGCAAATGTTTTTTGTAAACGTTATAGCCTATAGTCGGTCTTATTAAACGATTTTACAGATTTGTAGATGTGTTGCGAGTGTAAACGTTTTTAAGATGTAGAATTTCTACAGTCATCTGTAGACCAAAACAAAGTTAAATTGTGATAAAATAATGAGCACGAATTGAATTGACGCAGCTCGTTCCGCTTCAACTAGAGTTGCACCTATCAGCTGTTCATCTCCGCTGCGGTGGCTGAGAAGTGTGATATCATTCAATAGACAAAATGGATCTTTGAATATTCGATCGGCCTGTTAAGTTCATACAATCTGTTTATAACTAAGAGATCGTAACACTTAGTTCAGTTAAAAGGGGTAAAAGAGATGAAAGTTAATGAATTACTGTTATACTATTCTGTCTCAGATTCTAAATGTTCAATGTCCCCCAGTCAATAGGGTGCTAAGGCTCGGACAGTTCATAAAACATATGACGGAGAGAAACAGATGTAAAATACAGTATGAGGTAGAAACATATCTTATCATTAATTATATGCCAATAATAGATAAAGTTAATGCTCTGAAGGGACAATAATTGCTGCACACCCCTAATAAATATTAAGTTTTTCCATTTTTCAGCCTACTGAATTACCGGCCTTTGTATAGTTTGCTGTGCTGTGAGAATTTATCGTCTTTGCTCTTAATTTTTTCTACAATTACAACATCAATTGTAAAAAAATAAATTCTGTCTTTTGTAGATGCATCACTCGTTTTTTAACAATGTTTCAAAGCCAGAAGTCACCTTTGATTTTCAGGAAGACATGGAGGTCTTCCTTAACATGGCAGCTGAGGAGGATCTTCAAGTCAACGCCATGTTCCTGGGTTGCTGGGTGGACACTCATTGACATTGCTGTGTGCAACACAGTCTCACTACCTACTCGTCAAATGTGTGACGCATGGCCAAGGATCCCTGGCGTCAATTTCCGACGAAAAATGGGTACCTTTTTCGTTGTTTTTCAACGCGGGGGTCCGTCAGATAGACATTCATGTTATACCTTTTGCGTCGTTTTTCAACGCGGGGGTCAATCAGATAGACATTCATGTTGATCCCTCACCGTCGGACAGAGGCGGAGTGGCCGTCGGGACGATCGGGAGATTTCCCGGTCGGCCAGTCGGCCGGCCGGCCAGCGAGGTCAGGTGGCCCAGCCCATATTTGTGTAGCGGCCTGCAAAGTCAGTTGGACCGGCCCACAGTTGTGAGCGGCCGCGAGGCATCTGCAAGCCGGCCCTGAGCATAATTTATTCCTGTCAAGACGCCGTGAAATTCCCCGAAATAAACAATATATGTCTCGAGAACATCCAACCAATATTTATACCACTTGCTTACTCTCTGTCTCCTTCATGTTTTTTTTTTTATATTATTTATTTTTACTTCATTTAATTCTTCATTATTCAGGCGTTACAGAAATTTAGGGGAATATATGAGCGGCCCCACGTCTAATGGCATGACCCTAAAGACGCGTCAGACAGAGAAGGCGAGCATGTTCGTGGTTGCTTGCTTTTGCTTGTTGTGGCACTCATGGAAGGCAAGAAGAGAAAAGAGAAAGGAGGGGCTGAAAAGGCCAGAATAAAGAAGAGGCGGATGCATCTAAGTGCTCAAAAATAACAGATTTATTCCCGAAGTCAGGCATTAACGAGTTGTGCAGGTGAATTGACAGAAAAACAGTTAGCCAGAGCTCCACCATTGACGTTATTGCTAGGCGGGAGCTAGCACAAGCTGCTAGTCAAATGTGTATGTGCTGGCTGGTATATTTCAGACGAATTAATGACTTAACTGATCTTTCTCTTTTAATGGATGGAGAATATATTAACAGATTTGGAACATGTAGTAGTAGTCGTGTCAACACGTAACACCGGTATTACCGAGCTTAAACGGCATAAACTTTAAAACTAGGTCAACCGCCATCTTCTCCGTCAGCTCTCCACTCACACTCGGTGACAGCGTCTTATAATGTTCTATACATAATAGTATAATATAATTGTATAGATAATATCACGGCCAAAAGCTCTGTGCGCCTCCGGATGGCTGTAGTGCGGGAAGCACTACGGCCAGAAACGAAGTGCTTTTGTTTACCGGCGTTGCTATGGTTACCGGTCTTGTAAGGAAGTGCGCCAATTCTGGGAGCGCCAATTCTCTTCCGCACAGAGCAGAACTGTGGCCTATTTTACGCATTTGTATTTTCTTAATTATAATTATATCATTCATTTTTACCGATTTTTTTTATTACTGAAAAAATAAATAAATAACGGTGTTGGAGGGGGGGGGGGGGGGGGGCCGGACCGGGGAGGCTATTAGTGCCCCACTCCGCCCCTGCCGTAGGATATAGATCAGGGGTAGGCAATTAAAATCCTAATGGGTCCAGTTTCAAAAAAAATCCTCAAGCTTGGGTCCGGGGGTCTATCACACATTTTTTATGACCGTTGTTTGCACTGATATAGGACTGCATGTGTTTTATGTACCAACAGTCAAGGTGTGCATTATGATTCAGAGGCATATTTAGCCAATATAAGTACTTAAGGCGCTAGTAGTATCAGTGTCTGTTTGGTCAACAACTGACTATCAGATCAAATGAAGGTCTTCATTTCAATAATATTTCAACAGTGTTTATTAACCTAAAACATTGTCCAGCAGGGGGCCACATAAGTTTTAAAGTGCATTCAATAATATCCAACAAACAATACCACTTATTTCCACATAACAATTAAACATTGTAATTTAAATTGTTGCTATTCAACTGCACATAAAATAGAAAATAAAAACCTGAGGGCTTAATAAAAAACCTACGCTCCTTTAAAATTAAGAGCTGAACTTAACAATAAAAAAATTATATGACTGTGCTAAACTTATCGCTCTTGCTCAGTGTGAGAAATGAGCTCTAGCTTCTCCTGCCAGGGCTTTAAATCTGGGCTGGAGTGGTGTCAGGGCCATTCTCATGCACATCTGTAGGTGCTCATCAGTGAGCTTGTTACGATATTAATTTTTTATTATGTTCATTGTGGAGAAAGCGGCCTCACAGCTGTATGTTGAGCCAAACATGGTCAGGATGTGCAGGGCTACCTTCCTCAGACCTGGGTAGGCTGTCTCAGATACCAGTTGGAGCCAGAAATTGGCCGGGTCAGTTCTTTGGAAATGCTCTTTCAGCGCCACATCTGCTTGCAGATCTACCAGTTGCATTTGTAGAGGCCCAGCGTTTGCCCACCTGAAGAGCTGTTTGACTTCCTGTGTGAATCCCCTCATATCAGTGATCAGGAATGGGTTCTGGATGAACAGGGTGAGCTGCTGTCCAAAGCTGAAGCTGTCAAAACGCTTGCTGAAGTTGACGATCAGCTTGTCAACAAAGTCAACAAAAGGAGTCTGATCTCTCTCACCCTGGACCTCCTTCACTGTTGGGAAGTTTGCACACTCTCCCTGCAGGTCTTCTTTGAACACCTCAAGTTTCCTCTGGAAGGAGCGGACAGCTGTCATGAGGTCACCAATTGAACTGTCCTTGCCCTGTAGCTTCAGGTTCAGTCCATTCAGATGAGAAGTGATATCAACCAAAAAAGCCACAATGTGCATCTTCCTCTCATCTTCTAAAAAAAGAGAAAAGGGTTTTGCTTTCTGGCTCTTCAGCTGTGCCAAGAAAGCTGAGATCTCTTTTCGAATGGACCAAAAGCGCTCCAGCACCCTGCCTTTGCTGAGCCATCTAACATCATTGTGGAGCAGGAGCTCATCATAATCGGCATCAACTTCTCGGAGGAATTCCCTTAGCATGCGATGTTGATAGGATGAAGATGCCCGGAGAAAGTTGATCATTCTCATCATTGTGGTCATCACCTCAGCATACTCATCTGACAGGGCAGCACACAGGACTGATTGATGTATGATGCAATGGTAAGAGATGAGCTCGGGATTGTCCTCTTTCATTCTTGCCACTGCTCCTTTCTCTCTCCCTACCATGGCAGGAGCTCCATCTGTGGTTATTGAAACCACTTGTTTGGGGTCTATTCCCCTCTTCCTCAGCATCTCCTTTATGGCCAAGTAGATATCCTCTCCTCTTGTGCTGGTCTTCAGGGCTGTTAATCCTAACAGGTCTTCTTGGAACATCTTCTTGTCCTTGTTCAGGAACCTGAATGATGAATGAAATGAAATAATGGTGTATTAAATGAATGAATGAATGGAATGATTTAATTAAATGAATTACATTAATTAAATGAAGGAATGGATGAACTGACACAATTGTACAACTCACCTCACAAAAACAAGCAGCTGAGCATTGTCAGTCACATCAGTAGACTCATCTGCTGCCAAACTCACACAGGGTGCTTTTTGAATGGCCTCATACAGCTGTGCTAGCACATCCTGGGATAATGCTTCACTCCTTCTTGTGACTGTTCGTGCTGACAGAGGTATTTGCTTGATTTTCTCACACATGTCCTGCTTTTGTTTTCCCTCTAGCAAAGTTTCAGCCACGGCACTCATGCACTCCTTCACAACCTCTGCATCAGTGAAAGCTTTTTTATTCTGACCCAAAATCCATGCTACTCGGAATGAACACTCGTTTGCTCGTTGTTGGGCAGTGAATGAATAAGTCAACATGTTTGTAGATCGGGCATATTGGGCTTTAAGATCCTTGATTTTTTGTGCACGCACTTCGGATTTGAGAGGGTAATTTATGTCGAATTCTTTGTGCTTCGTTTCGTAGTGGCGTTTTACATTGCTGCTTTTGACGAGCGCCACCGTCTCGGAGCAGATCAGGCACACAGGCTTAGAGCTGCATGCAGGCAGAATGAACATAAATAAGTCTGTCCACTCCTCTTTAAAAGCTCTGTTCTCACAATCTACCTTTCTCTTCTTAGAGCACGCCATCTTTCTCTTGAACTGCAATGAAGCTTTCTCTCTCACTGAAGGCACTCTTTTCTTCTGTCAATTTTGCCGCGCTTGCGTGCACCAGTCGCACAGCTCGTAGGGCAGGCTATCATCTGATTGGCTACTGGCATTATAAGGTTTAAACAAAAACATAGCCTACCATAAAGTTATAGTTAATTTAATGTATTTAACGGGTTTATAAAAGTCACCCAAACATTAGTTGTTAAAATCTCTTGGTCAAAATTATATATACCCGTATTGGTCCGAATATAAGACGACCCTGATTATAAGACGACCCCCCGTTTTTCAACACAAACATTTAGAAAAAAAGATTTGCAGACCAGATTTGCAGAACAAAGAACAGTGAATTAAACACTTGTTATATCAATGACAATAATAATAATGCCAGTAAAGGCCACGGCACTTTCAAGGCAAAATATGTACAGTATGATTCAAAATTAATATCAAGCAACATTGGGAACATTTTTAAATGACATAGAAAAATACAGGCCACATATTTAACTAAACTTAACCAAAATTCGCCAAACTTCTCCTCCGATCTCTGTCTAGCACACGTCCTCTGCCCCGCTGTGTTTGCTCTCGCTGTCATCGCTCCCCAGCTGCTCCGCTTCCACCGGCTCCGCCCAAAGCGCGTTTTCTCTGACGTTTTCAAAAACTCTCCGGTCAACCTCACTGAAACGGCCACTTTGAGGACCACGGTAGGATTTGCGCTGACTGTTGACGTCTTTGAGACGTTATTTTGGTGCTCGCCATCTTCTTACGTTACACTCCGTGACCCCAAACATCTTGGCAGCTTGGCAGTTGTTACTTGACTCTGCCTTATTGACGACCATTATTTCAAAATTGGCATCATAGCTCCTCCGCTGTTGTTGATTGACCTGACCCACTTTTGAGCCACTTGTCTCTAATGGTCAGCCTGTCTTTAAACACCGGTAACGGTCTGGTTGTTAAGGACGCTGGACTACTTCTTCCCGGAACCAATTTCTGGCGCAACCTGCGGCCGCGAATGTGTAGTGACATTTAAAGGGAGAGGCGAAGAAGAGAAACTGCGCTCTGAATACTAGACCCCGAATATAAGACGACCCGACTTTTTCTGACCTATTTCGATTGGAAAAAAGGCAGTCTTATATTCGGACCAATACGGTATATAAAAAAAAATCGCATTATTAATATTATTGTTGCAATTGTGTCTCGGTCCGGAGAGGACGTCAGTTGGGTCCGGACCCGGACCGCGGTCCGCCTATTGCCGACCCCCGATATAGATGAAAGGAAATCAATGTCTATCAACGGTGATGCCGTCACGTTATGCAACTATTGTCTATTGATTTGTTTGACAGATTCACCATTAAACGTGTTTCTAATGACATTTCTTGCGAGAAATTTATTTTTTCCTTGAATAATCTTCAGTCAGTGAATGTGTATGATCTTTATTAATCTTTATTATCTGAATGGGAAATGCAATATTTTAGGACCGATTCACCGTTAAACGTGTTTCTAAAAACATTTCTAACGAGAAATATACTTTTTACTTGCATAATCTTCAGTCAGTGATTGTGTCTGATCTTTAGTTTTATAGTTATTAGGAAGATTTTATCAGCTTGCTCGCATGTTTCAACAACGTCAGGTTGCTAGGGACGCACCATCTTTCAACGTCTTTGTTTAATGCGACTGCATCACCTTCTCTTACATGATCAGCAGCTCGCGGATTCTTTTCTTTTCAGTTAGAACTGCTAATGATGATATGCTGCGTTCTCTTTGGAGACAGCGCAACACCTCTACCCAAGTCCCCCCTGGAACCGCGGAGCCATCGCATTTACATCATGAAATGAAACCCAATAAACCGCCAATGTGTGTAGGGTCCGGGAGGGTTCATTGGGGTTCTAGCTCAAGCAGGCAATTTACCTCGGGCAGTGTAAACGCGCGGACCATGCCGCAAAAAAGGCGTGCATAAGATGACATATAAAGCAGTCTCGGGCTGCTCGAGCAGCAAGCAGTGCAAGAGTCTGCTGCTATGCGACTGAGGGTGTTGCTTGTCATCTGGAAATAAATATATTATTTCATCAACATAATGGGTTGTGTTTTTATTATATTATCAGTCAGTAACAACTCAAAATGTAAAAAGGATTTATGGGAAAAATTGGGGACGGTTCAAAATGATTTTCGAGACGTTTAGTTCATTTTAACCCCTGGCAACCAGTGCCTCCCGGGGAAGGAAAAAATGTGTTGTGCAGACATTTTGGTTTGCTCTCTGATCCTGCTGATAAAACCTTTGACATTGCCGGTCATCGCAGCAGAGCAATCGATGCAGACACTGATACAATTTTTCCAACTTTGACCTCCCTGTTCAAGGTACTCTGTTATAACACAGTATATTACCTCTCCCGTTGTTTTGTGCGGCAAACACAATAAAAAGTTCTCACAAATTTCTCCTCCATCAATAAATCTCACAAATCCCAAAAGTTGTGCGTGGCCACTCACGTCTGTTGACTCATCAACTTGCAGAGAGAATTTCCCACATAGCCTTATTTTCTCTAAGACCACGTCAACGACCACGTTCTATGTCTGCCGACATGTCATCTATGCGCCTTCCAATGGTGGAGTTTGAAAGTGGTACCTTTGCGATCTCTTTAGCTGCTTGTGGGCCTATCATTTTTCAGGTAGCTGACTTTTGCACACTTGAACATCACCTGCTCTTGTCGGATGTGTTCGCTTTTCAAACGAAAATAGTATTCCCTAATTTGGTTGGCAAGTGATGGGTGATTTGTTGACAGATGACTTTTAAACTTGCTGGGTTCCATAGCATGGTTGGACAATTTCGTACCACATAACAGGCACAGGGGGAGAAGACATGACAGCTCTCCAGTAAAGATGAATCCAAACATGAGGTAATTGTCATCATACTGTCGTTTCTTCATCTTGCTGGTGGTGTCTACCTCCTCCACTGACTGACCAGACGATGTTGAGGGCTCAGATTCAGATGTATCAGACTGTGGAGCTTTTCTTTTAAAAGCTCCCCAGTCTGACAGGATGATCCTGGATGATCCAATTTATAATATATTGTAGTGCTAATACATTCCTGTGTACAGTTTAAGTTTTGCTAGCACTAGAATTAAGTCACATTTGCAAGTTGTGGGCTGAACATGACTTAAGAACTTATGCATCAGAATTAACAGCCAAATATGGCATCTGTAGTGTCGTTTCTGAGGATTTCTGCTGCCTTAGACTTACCACAGCAGGTGAGGTGTGTGAAATTGGCTTCATATCGGCACATTTGGACTCGAGTCACATGACTTGACTCGAGTCAGACTCGAGTCGCAAATTTGAGGACTTGAGACTTGCTTGACTAATATGGCGACACATGATTGCCATAAAGAACTCATGTGATAAAAGATGCATTCGGGCGTATTATATTATTCCACACGCGTAGATATGAACTGCGAGCGCGCAAATGATCTCTGCGCGCGCAAAACAGCCTCTCGCACGCGCAAATTAATTCCGCGCGCGCAAAACTGCCTCTCGCGCGTAACAGCCTCTCGCGAATGATGTTCTGCTCTCGCGCGCAAATTTAGTTTTGGCATTATGGGGGAGGGAACCAAGGCAGGGCGGGCTTTCCTATGATTGGCCGTTTCTGAAGCGCGATATTTGATTGACAGCCCTCCTCAGCCCTCCTCTCATTCAATTCTGAATTGTACAGTAAATGGCTGAAACGATAGTTACGTATTGTAACTCTTGATTCTATGAGTATAGGCGCAATCTTTTAAGTGTCGGCCTCATTGTCCTTTAAATAGCTGAAGAAAAGCTGTTTATTGGGAGCAGAACGTCCGCCGGCGCCCGACTATATCTGCGAAATGCGGACGTCGTTGAGGCACGCCGCACGCGGACGTAATTGAGGCCCACGCTGTTGGCAGGCGGGGATTACACATTTTTCAGTGCTACGGCTCACGCCTAGGGATAACCCAATAGCGATAGCCTTAAAAGGCTGCGCCTATACTCATAGAATCTAGAGTTACAATAGTAACTATCGTCTCAGCCATTTACTGTACAATTCAGAATTGAATGAGAGGAGGGCTGTCAATCAAATATCGCGCTTCAGAAACGGCCAATCATAGGAAAGCCCGCCCTGCCTTGGTTCCCCCATAGTGCCAAAACTAAGTTCGCGTGCGAGAGCAGAACATCATTCGCGAGAGGCTGTTACGCGCGAGAGGCTGTTTTGCGCACGCGAGAGGCTGTTTTGCTCGCGCAGAGGTAATTTGCGTGCGCGCAGAGATCATTTGCGCGCTCGCAGTTAATATCTTCGCGTGTGGAATAATATAATACGCCTGAATGCATCTTTTATCACATGAGTGCTTTATGCCACTAATGTGTCGCCATAGACTAACACTGATAAAAGACTCGACTTGACTTTGACTTGGTCTTCATGACTTGAGACTTGACTTAGACTTGAGACAGATGACTCGAAATGACTTTTTTAAAGTTAGATTAAAGGTTGGATATGGGATTTGCGATACGCCAGCAGATTTTAAAAACACACAACTCAAATGGTCTCCTTCAACGCTGACTCTGACTCCACCCATTCCAAGTACATGGACGCGCAATCACGCACGAGCGCGAACACAGATGCGCGAGAGTGAGCCAGGCTAGCTAGGTTGGAGTTTAGGGTTGTCTTCTAGTGCTAGGTCCAAATGTGGATTAGCTAGTTAGCTAGCTCCAGTAGCTTCCGCAGGATAACAGCAAACAGAAGCTTGCTCTTGGTCATGAGCTTTGAGTACGTGCACGTGCATGAAGGGGTCACTTGCAGGGGAGGGGGAGTGCAGTACGACCATTTGATTGACGTACTTACTGTCCAATGCCACTCGGTGGTTCTGAAAATCATTGGCTGGAGTTTTTCGAGCCCTGCCCGTTCCACAGATGATTGACTTGTTTAATTTTCATGTCAGTAGGCTACTTCTAACTCAGTGGCTGTAAGTGGGTTATGATAAGGATTTCAAGTTATTTTCAAGTAAAATTACACCGTCAGAGCCAGAGCGTCAGACTGGGCTGTTCTCAGCATACCGCAAAAAAATTAAGAGGGTTCAAGTTCCAGTCCCCAAACTCAGTTGAACCACTACCTGGAAATTTGTGATGGACAGAGCTGCCTTCAGTTTTGGGCCTATTCACATAATGGTTTTGGAATGTTTTGAATAGTTTGAGTTATTGTTAATGTTAAGACATTGTTATTGTTAATGTTGAAATAAAACTCAACTTATGAACCACTCTCTTTACCGATTTTTTAATGTGGAAACTGGGTTAGATCATCAGATTTTTGTATGACTTGACTTGTGACTTGCTTGACCTGAGCAATGACTTGACTTGTGACTTGCTTGATTCTCACCACAGTGACTTGGGACTTGCTTGAGACTTGAAGGTTATGGCTTGAGACTTGCTTGTGACTTGCACATAAGTGACTTACCCCCACCTCTGGTGATTTAGGAACTTTTGTTTATCAATGTTTATTTCATATCAGCACATGATATAATACATGGAAACATTATGTACTCATAAAGATATGCTTATACATGACAGGGATAAAAATGATGTCGGTCTGTGTAGCAGCTTTCAGTTTGTTTATGGAGTGTAAGTTCATAATAGCATCAATAAAAACAGTACAAATAGCAATTAATCAGTGCAGCTTGGTTCACTTCCAAAGTATATTATACTTGCTCTTCAGCCATGATACAGCATCATATATTGCATACATGTAGAAGAGAAACAGTGGGTTGGTTAAATTCATTAAAAGGTGTCTTTCATGATAGAAAAATGTCTGCAATCATAAGGGATACTGGATGATTAAAGACTGAATATTGATGACATTGACAACCCCCATGTTTACAGTACATATTGTTGTGTGTGGATGCCACCCAGACAAGAATTTCAATTTTTTTTAATTAAAAAAATAAAATGAAGTACGCGAGAAGCAAAGTTGAGCAGTTCATCAATTGTTCTAGTCACGTCAGGATGTCAGAAGCAATGAAAGCCAAGTTCACTCGTCTGACATTTCAGAGTCACTGTCGTATCCATCCCAGTCCCTCTGGAAGTCCATACTGGTTCCTGTCAAAACTTGAGCGTAACAGTCTCTCGCATGCTTCATCATTGTGGTGACTGCTTGCTTCTTTTTCAAAGTTAAGCTGTGGAGACCCTTGATCCCTTCTTCATTTAAACCCCACAGCTCACCTTATGGGAGTAAAACCAAAAAGATAAGGGCCACATTAGAAATCTCAGGAAAAAATACGTATAACAATGTACAGTATAGTATTCCAACATGTTACTTAAATACGTACTTTGCAATGGCTCACTGGAAAACCAGCATGACATCTCGTTGAGCGTGTCTGCACGAGTGGAGAGAGATTTCCAATGCTTTGCCATCTCGGCAATAACAATCTTCCTCTCCTCCTCAAGTCTCCTTATTGCCATCTGTTACGTATTTTAAGAACCTGAGCTACCCACACATAGACCCTAGGAAGCAGGACCAAACATATAAGCCGTAAATACTATACATAGCCACAAGGGGAGCATGACCTTACTGTAGGCTGCAATAGCTGCTCCATCCACAGAAGGCAGCACCACAGACAAGTGAGGAAGCCGAGGGTAATACGTCACACCGGCTCCTCCCACTCCTTCCAGGCCATGTGCATTCGACCATAACAGTCTACATCGAGCCAAGGGCTCATCAGAATCTTCTCGGCAGCTTACAGACATAGGGTTAATGTTTATGATCAGCTAGGAGACGCTCAGCACGTGCAAGACACGCTTCCACCTCCTTTTGCTCCATAGTATTAGTTACCATACCGAAATACTTTACCAAATAAAGTAACTGTTAAAAGCTATCCCGGATTTGACCACTTTCCTTGAAGAACTTCAGCACATCACAACGTCAAACGCCTTCCTCTTGGTTTTCAAATCTACATTGTCTGGGATACAGTTGTGGAAAATAAGCCAAAGTACGATTATTTTTCAAAGAATTTCTGAGATCATCTGAAATAAGGCATAATCGGCTCTGTGCTACTATGTGAATCATACGAAATTGTCAACTGATTTGCTTACATACCACCATGTGAAAGTTGCCACGGCCAAACTGTCTCCTCAGAGAGAATGCTGTCAAAGACGATTCTCTCTGCATCTGGAACCATGCTGTTGTATTTGTCAGCAACAGAGCCAAGAATGGCCTTCTCCTCTCTGATTTTGCGCCGAATCCGGGCCCGACCTTTGCTGCCATCGGTGTCTTTGTAAAGGCGCTGGGACCTTTTAATGCTGGCCACCAGCACCTCCAGTCTACTAGTCACCGCGTCAAAATCTGCATTCTTTTGGGATGTTGTTGCTGAGAAGAAAAGAAGTGTAAACATTTCACTTACATTTTCATGGTGCTAACTGAAATTAGCTAAGTCTCAATGTAACACAGAAGGCCACAGGGAAGTCATAAAGATTCTCCTTTTTTTCTGCAGAACTGACACATTGATCAGTAATAGTATAACTCTCACCTTCTGCCCACTCTTTTACGTCAGTGACCCAGCCCTCAACTTCAACCTGTGTCACTGCCAGTTGGATTCTCATGACCTCCAGGTCCTGAAGCCGGCTTTCCAGGCCTTTTGTGGCCTTTAAATAGCAAAAGAAAAATGTTATCCCTACACAAATATACAATAGAAGGTATCTACAATATAAGAAAAAAAATGACTCATGTCTACCTTCTGATATCGGCGGGCAAGTGAAGTAGCCAAGTTATTAAACTTTTGCTGATTCCAGCGCATGGCCATCAGCGTAAGCATGTCTGTGCGACCTGCAAAAAATAAAAAAAATAAACTCATCTGTTTTTTACTACATGTCCCTCACCTGCAGTCTTGTGCCTTTTTCTTGTCAAGTGAACAGAACAAATTATTAGCAGAGAGTTGACGGTGGGGGAGAAGAGTAATCAAGTAGCTTGGTATGGTGTTGCATGACAGTAGACAAATGGCGCAGGAGAGTGTCAAAAAAGTCAGTGTCTCGAGACATTTGGCGTAGAGTCGGAAAATGAGTGACCTCAACAAAGCTCACCATAATTACAAGAATCTGGAGGTACAGTCATTTGAGTGCTTTTGTTAACAGGGTGAGAAGGTGGAGATTTGCAGCTGCTACACTTTCCTTATAACACTTTCAATCTAAGAAGTGCAGTGTGTGGTAAACTTACCTGCTTTGGACACATGTTTGTCATCACAGCAATCCTAGAGAGGAAGGCGTTGCACTGCTCAACCTCCTCCCCAAGTGTCAATCCAGCCCCTTGCTGGTAAGCTCCACTCCATTTAAACTATTAAAGAAAATATTTATAAGCTGCCAACATACCTTTCCAGGTGTTCAGGGACATTCAATGAGATGGTAATGTTTTCTTACCTCACATTTAAAGTCATGGGCTTTAGCATGAAACACTGACAGGAATGGCTTCATGTCAAGAAGGTGCTGGAGCTCCGGGCAGCTTTTTGCCACTTTGTTGAGGTAGGGCCAGTACTTGCATGTAACATCCATGGCAAAAAAGGTTATTGGCTTATTTGCCAGCTTGTTCTGCAGGTAGAGGGGATAAGCGTAGATTTCTCCCCTGAACATGTTGAGAGCGCAGAGAAAAACTCCATGTCGACGCACCGCAAGCTCAAGTCCCTCCTCATCAATTTTACTCGAGGATCTCTGAGATGTTTCTCTGGCTGCTAAACACTCCCCTCCACAGACACCTCTTCCAGAGACCTAAAACATGGAAAACGGTTGATATAAATGGTCAGGACTCACCCAAACAATATCAACGGTAGGATGTTATTGGTGGTGTTTTTAGAAATATTATAGAAGTTTACATGGTTGGTGGTAGAATGAATGTAATCCACAAATCTCTCTACTTCATCATCTTTTGCAATGAAGATGCCATCAAATAAGGCTTGCTCCTCAGATCTAAATGAAAGAGAGGTACACATTGACCGTCAATATGACACAGCAAAGGTAACTTTAACAACACTGGAAATTACACACATTTTTTTAGCACCTTGCTGCATTCTTAAAGCGGTAGTGCTTGCGATTTCCGTCCACTGAAACGGCAAGCATGTCTGGGGTGCATGCAGGACAGACAAAAGGCTCCTCCCTGCATATCTTGTCGACTTCAAATCTAACAGCCTCCCACTCCAAAAAGCTTTTTCTGAAGCTGTCTGCTGTGATCTTCCCAGTCTGTTTCAGAACAGTAAAACATGTCAACATATTTCACAGTATTTTATCAAAACATGATACTGTAGTCTAAATGTATACATTTACAATTTTCAGAATGTTTCTGAATGCAATCTGCATGACGATGACGTGACAAGGATCTTATACACGGGTCTGATTGAAATACATGTTTTGAGTGATTGAGTTAATTGCGATAATACTACTGTACATGTAGTGTACGAATTTAGAGCTTTTTCTTTTAGATTTTTTACTGAGCAGTAGTTTTTACACAAAGACTTTGAATCTTAGATGATGTTCTATCAATGTATTGAGTATAGCTGAATCACTGTGTTGTGATATCATCACCATGCACCAATTATAATAATCAATGTGTTGATAATGTCACCATAGTCACTCTGCTATACTCGTCATACTAGTTGGTAGTGATTCCCACCACTAATACTCACACGGCCGAAGCGGACAGTTCGTTGATCAAGCATTCTCAAAAAGGCTTGACAGGAAAGTCCTGCTGCTGCCATCTTCAACTCTTCATGTGAATGAAACACATCGGTAGAGTACACCGTGGAGAAGTGAAGGGTCGCAAGCCAGTAGTCATTACGGACCAAGTCATCGACTCCAGCGCTCCAAGTGGCTTTGCATGCCTCGCATTTCATCTCAGGCATACAGAGATCATATCGTCCTAGAAAAATCAAGAACACATTGTATATGGGATGAGAGGTGTGTTTGCTGGTGCGGGAGGAACAGATGATTCACTGCACTTCCGCAAATGAAAATGTGAGTAAAATAACATATAAAAATAGTGTATCTAATTATAGTTGAGCTGGATGTTCTATCAGGCAGCAATAAAAAACTAGGTTGAAGCATCCTAACTGACAGATAGTGTTGTTTATTTGTGGGTTCAATTCTTTCCTGCTACTGAAACTTGAAATTGAAAGCATGACAGAAGAAGGGGACACCACTGGGCTACTTCAGATTGAAGTGCCTTTCTAAAGAAAGGTAGCCTACATCACCATCTCCCCTGTAGTACATTCCGAACCGAGAAACTTAAAATCAGACATCTGGCAGTCTTTCTCAGTTGTCAAGTGGCTCTTTTGTGAGACAGAAGCCAAAACTGAACATCCCTTCTGAGGTCTTTCGCCGGCGGAAGCGGGATACACGGTTACAGATGCGGGCGGGAGCGGGACTAAAAATGACACATTATTGCGGGAACCGGACAAAATATTGCGGGAACGGGGGGGCCGCAGGACTGAAAAATCGGTCCAGTGCAGACCTCTATTGGACACATTTGAATAGAAATAAATCAGGACACATTTACAAAGTCAATAGAAATGAACATGGGTTCCCCCAAGTTCATTTAATTCTTACCATTTATTGTAACCACAGCAACAACTTTTCCTGGGTTGACACTCAACGTTCCCGGAGAACAAGTACATATTTTCTCGGGCATCTCCAACGGCACAATACACACTGAAAGATGCAGGGATTAAAGACATGCATCATCCTATGTACTAACTGGGAAGTATTCTGTAATCATTTAAAAATCAATACTTTGAAAAGCTTTAAGATAAAAGTTCATCAAGTGTGTTTCAGAAAAAGTACTTAAAATATTCCTGTGAAGCCTATTATACTGTGAATTTATTGAAATAAACAAATCTGAGAATGGGACTAGGGCTGCACAATATGGGGAAAATACATAATTGCGTTTTTTCTGACAGATAAAGCGATTACTGCGATTAAGTGGCACAGTCAAGGAGGATGACGTGAATATAAAAGTCAAGTGACAGAAATGTACCTATGCATGATTATTTGCAGATTATACGATTGGGCAGTTGCGTTGGATCATATTGCGATTACGATTGCAACAATTGTGCAGCCCTAAATGGGACACTACAGCTTACCACACTGGGAAAGAACCCTCTCTACGACACAGGTTGTTGGAGGCAATGGCTGAAAGAATCCAGCTATTGTTGCATCCCTGTTGTGGAACACCTGGTTTCTGTGTAAACTGACATCACACTCAGCACATAAGAGTGGGTGTGGTCGGCAGTCACGACAACGGACAGCAGCTGGACTGCTGCCACACTGTTGGCAGATCCCAGTTTCCGCATTTTGTTGTGCCACCATGGTAATCACCAGCCGGGGTCTCTCTTTCGCCCACCTCTCTGATGCCCCTTTCACACCGCCGCAAAATCTGAGCCGGTTCCGGGCCAGTTCGGAGCTAGGGGGCACTTCCGATAAAATATTTCGTCGTTTTCACCCGCAAGCGTCCTCGTGTAAACGGGGCCTCAGGAAGCTCGTGGTGGTGCTGGTGCTGTTTCCTGATCATCCAAGTCGTCACCCTGTGAGTGGTTTAGCGCTTCAAGGAAAGACTCAAAATAATACATAATATTTAAAAACTAAATTAAAGTGTGCAACATGGATATTGTCTGTTATTCTGTCGCAAAAACATGGAATTTACATTCAAATTATTAGAATTTATAAGCACAATTATAATTCCCTCAGTACAAACGACAGCAACGAGTTTCCTTTTTGTTTACTGGCAGGATTTATTTGGTTCATCCAGACCGTGAAAACTGTAATCAAAAAACATAATACGCAAATACAATAATCACTAGTCAAAATAATAACAAGCCATACAGTAATATCCCAACATTGTCCTGGTAATGTCGTCACTTTCAATTAGGCTACTGTATACACAATACACTTTGGTTACATATAATACAACAAAACACAAAGACCAATCTAACTAAGCCCAACATGTGTTAGCCCTTAACGGTGTTAGCCCTTAGCTGTATAAAAACAATTTAATACAAACAAGAACAGAAAACACACACAAAAAACGTCAGCAAAACATACCTTAGTAGCTGCATTGCAAGAGGAAAGTTGTGTAGCTTGGCATTACTCTGTAGGATTGTTTATCTTGATGCTAAGAGCTATTTTGCAGATGCATCAGCACTGAAAAACATGTACTAAATCAGCGGACTTTTTTGATGAGTGTTACGCTAAAGTATGTCCTGACGGAAACGGGCGATACAAAAACAAAGGTTCCGCCTTAGAGAACTTTGGTTCCTACCAAAATAAATAACTCAGAAATACCGCGCTGACTGACACAGAGGCAGTTACACTCCCACCAAAACATATCACATGTATATGATTTTCTTCAACTATTGAGAGACAACATACTGCGTAGAAAGGATAAACAAAAAAAACTAAACTTCAGTCCTTGGCTTCCCCAGAGAACGATCACCATGACTGCACCTGTAGTGAGACAGATAGAGAGAGAGAGGGGAGGAAAAGAAAGAGAGGGGTCGGAGTCTTCAGTCTGCTTCCATCAGCGTCACCGTCTTATGGATGGGCCTTTCCAGGTGGACAGGTTTGGAGATACGCTTTCCTTTCTCATCAAGGGTTGAGTCGCTGATGAGCAACTTGAGTCTTCGCACCTTCCCATCCTTTCCTGGGTACACTTCGATAACCTTTGCCATCCTCCACTGGTTACGTGGTGTAGTATCATCTTGCAGGAGTACAACATCGCCGACCTTTGCATTCCTGCGATCTTTGGTCCACTTCTGTCTCTGTTGGAGGCTCAGGAGGTACTCCTTCTTCCATCTTGTCCAAAAGTGGTTGGATAAGAATTGAACTCGACGCCATCTCTTGCGTAGGTATAGATCTTCCTTGACGAACTTCCCAGGAGGTGGAGCGAGTATCGTGGACTTCATGGTCAAAATGTGGTTTGGTGTCAGGGGCTCTGGACTGGATGAATCATTTAGACAATCAGTGCTCAGAGGTCTACTGTTCACTATTGCCATGACTTCATACAGGAACGTTCTTAGAGAGGAGCAGTCAAGCTGCGTAGCTGACTGTTCTAGAATGGACGTCAAGACACTTCTTATGGTGCGAATTTGTCTTTCCCAGACGCCACCCATATGACTTGAAGCTGGGGTGTTCATGATGAACTCACATCCAAGCTGCTTGAGCTCTTCCTGATCCATTTCTTTCAATGCTTCAGCAAACTCTCGTCTTGCTCCGACGAAGTTTGTTCCTTGATCACTTCTTATCTGACGTACCTTTCCACGAATGGCGATGAATGAACGCAATGCGTTAATGAAGGCATCCGTGGTCATATCGTCAAGCATCTCAACGTGAACCGCTCTGGAACACATGCAGGTAAGTAACAATCCATAACGCTTTAGCTCTTTCCTTCCTTCCTTTACGTAAAATGGTCCAAAACAGTCCATACCGCAGTAGGTGAATGGAGGAGCTGTTTCCATTCTGTCCTCTGGAAGGTCTGACATTTTCTGCTGTTCAGTGCATCTTCTGAACTTCCTGCACTTAGTGCACTTGTAGATATGGGATGATACAGCCTTGCTGCAGCCCAGTATCCATATGCCATTAGATCGGAGCGCATTCATGGTCATTCCTCGTCCTTGATGGTACACTCTTTCATGATAGTGCTTGACAAGTAAATTTGACACATGACTGTCCTTTGGAAGGACCGCTGGATGCTTCACCTGTGGATGTAGGGCAGCATAAGTTAAGCGGCCTCCAACTCTGAGGACACCTTGGTCATCCAGGAATGGACTTAACCGGTGCAACTTATTGGCTTTGCCCTTGACTGGCGTCTCCTTGTCACTTTGGAGTAACTGTATATCTTGTGAGAAGGTTGCTTCTTGAACCATCTTGATTATTGTCAACTCCGCTTCTCTCCTTTCCTCCAAACTGCAGGCTTCACAGGACTTTGGCTGAAGCCCTTTAATTTCTTTCACATGGCGCTGGAGTCTGGCGATAGCTTTCACCATTTTGGACCAGTCTGAAAACTTGTGTAGGCGATCTAGCAGCGACTTGACTTCTTTCGCCTGGGTGTCGAGAACATGGACCTTCTTAAGCTCAGGATCGTCATATGTGATCTCTCCCACCTTGACATCTCCACTTGGTAACTCCTTCTGCCAAAGAAAGTCTGGGCCTGTGAACCAGTTAGAGGATACCAGTTGCTCTGCTGTGAGACCTCTTGAGGCGTAGTCTGCTGGATTATCTTCTGAAGCCACATACTTCCATTGTGTAGACTCTGTGCTTTGCTTGATGCGTTCCACACGATTTGCCACAAACACGTGAAATCTTCTGGCTTCATTATTGATGTAACCAAGGACCACTCTTGAATCAGTCCAGAAGACTTCTTGTAGTCATTCTATTTCCAGTTCTTTCTTGAGCATGTCACTGGTGCGGACAGCTACCACTGCTGCTGACAGCTCGAGTCTTGGTATGGTTGTGACCTTAGTAGGAGCGACTCTCGACTTTCCCATTACAAAGGAACAGTGGACTTCACTTGACGTACTCACTGCTCTGAGGTACGAGCACTCTCCATAGCCTGACTCACTGGCATCGGCGAAATGGTGGAGTTCGTAGTGTTGGACCTTGAAGCTTGATGGAACGTAGCATCTTGGAATCTTCACCTCGGCTAGATTTCGCAGGTCTTGAAGCCAGCTTTCCCACAGAGGTCGTAGGTCATCAGGTAAGGTGTCATCCCAACTGAGCTTGTCACGACACATCTGCTGCAGGATCTGCTTTCCCAACAAGATGAACGGTGCCACAAATCCAAGAGGGTCGTAGACTGAAGCGACTGTGGACAGGACTCCTCTTCGAGTAAGTGGATTCTCCTTGACGATTACTCTGAACTGGAACTCATCAGAATCCACGCACCACTGCACACCGAGTGCTCTTTCCATGTGCAGTTCACCCAGTGCCATGTCCTTGTCTTTGGCAGCTGCAGCACATTCTTCTTTTGGGATTGCGTCTAGGACCTTCTTGCTGTTAGAGATAAACTTATGCAGCCGGAGTTTGCCTGTGCTGCAAAGTTCTCTTGCTTCTTTCACCAGTTGGATCGCTTGGTCTTCGGATGCTACACTTGACAATCCATCATCCACGTAGAAGTTCCGTTGAATGAACTTTATGGTGACGTCACTAAAGTTTCCTTGTCCTTCAGCAGCGACATGCTTCAGCCCATAGTTGGCACAGCCAGGTGACGATGCTGCACCAAACAAGTGGACTTTCATCCGATAGATGGAAGGTTGGCTTTCGAGATCTCCATTGTCCCACCAAAGGAACCGCAGGTAATCTTGGTCTTCTGCCTTAACATGGAACTGGTGAAACATGCGTTCGATGTCACACATGATTGCCACAGGACCTCTTCGGAAGCGATACAGAACTCCCACCAAGGTGTTTGTCAACTCAGGACCCGTCAGGAGGTGGTCGTTCAAGGACGTTCCTTGGTACTTGGCGGAGCAATCGAAGACAACACGTATCTTCCCAGGCTTTTGTGGATGATACACCCCATGATGCGGAATGTACCAAGCAGGAGCTTTGTGGATGTCTTCCTCCGGGACCCTTTCTGCATCTCCGCGTCTTATGGTCTCATCCATGAAGGTCTTGTAGTCTTTGTAGTACTGGTCGTTTCTTCTCAGCCTTCTTTCTAGGCACCTGAGACGATGGATAGCACAGATCTTATTATCAGGTAAGTTAGGTCTTTCTTTCTTGAATGGCAGCGGCATTTCGTAATGACCGTCGCTCTTTAACTTGATGCTCTTTTCCATTTTTGACAGGAACCTTAGATCTTCTTGAGAGATGGGGCTGGTTTCCGACTCTCTTTCAACGAAGTCAGACTCCAGCATCTTGATGACATCTGCAGGTAAGAGAACTTCTTTGATCTGTGTCCTACAGACATAGTGCACTTCCTTTGTGAGGTCTGAAGAGGACGGTAGACCTGGCATCACTTGCTTCACCATGACTTGGTGGCTTATTCCAATTGCATCTCCATAGTTGAGACACGGGTTGCCATATCCCACTACACTCCAGCCCAAGTCTGTCTTTTGTGCAAACGGCTGGTGTTCCTCACCAGGCACCACTTGTCTTGGAACGAGGGCTTGGGCACAGTTGTAGCCAATTAACAGGCCGACATCACAGCTTTGCTGAGGAGCGATCTCATCTGCAATGTGTTCAAGATGAGGCCATGCTTTCGCCGTATCTGGTGTGGGAATATGGTCTCTGTTTGCAGGGATAAACTCTCTTGAGTAAGTCACTGGAAGAGTGATTATCTTGTCTGAATAAAAACCTCTAACTTGTAGACCAGCTAGCTTCCGACAGGACACGATTGTGTTTCTTGAAGCCAACGTGGAGAGGTTTAGCTGAACTGGTTCACTCCTAGCATTGAGAGCCTTCGCTGTCTCGTCGAGGATAAAGGTTGTGTCACTTTGTGTATCAAGGAGTGCGTACACCAGAACTTCACGACTTGGTACACTTGTAGATGACACCCACACTGGAATTATTGTGGAGGTATGCGTGTCTCCAACATTCTGGATGACTCTAAGTGCCGTCGCCTCACGTGATGGTCTCTCTGACTGGTCTTGTGACTGTTCATTCTTCCTTTCTTTGTACTCTTCTTTGTCTTTGTCACTGTACCTTGCTCTGTCAGATCTTGTAGACATCCTTTCTTCCTTGGTGCGATCGTCATGAAGACAAGTTGGGTGTCTTCTCTCACAGGTGTCGCAGCTGTCTCTTTCTCTACAATCTCTAGATCGGTGGCCAAATTTGAGACAGCCAAAACACAATTTATTTTCTTGAACAAACTTGATTCGCTCCAAGATTGTCCCTTGCATAAACTTGTAACACCTTTGTAGACTGTGTCCTGCCTTCTCACAGAAGACACAGCTTGTGACGACGGCTTTCTCATCTGAGGTGGTTGCTAACACCTTTGCTCCAGGACCTCCGCTCTTTACACACTTGTCTGGAATCCTTTCACTTGGCTTAAGAGCATGAAGAGATGTTATTGGGCTGCAAGCGATTTTAGCTTCACGTGTGAGAAACTTGACAAACTGGCTGAAGCTCGGGAACATGTGAGTGTCTTCTTCTGCTTCTATGACTTTCCTATTCCACCTTGAAGTCACCCAGTCTGGGAGTTTAGAGAGAATTTTCTGGTTCTCGTTGCAATCATTAAGTATTTCAAGACCTCTGATCTGAGACATGGCTGCCTCACAGCAGCGCAGGAAGTCGGCGAGTTCTTGAAGTTCCATACTGCCTTTGGAGCTTATCTTGGGCCACGCGTCGATCTTCTCTCTGAAGGCCTTGGCGATGAGGAATGGATTGCCGTATCGCTCTTCTAGGATGTCCCATGCTGCATAATATGCTGGCTCTGTGCCAAGTAAAAAGTAGCTCTCTATGGCCCTTTTAGCAGATCCACCCACATACTTGCGTAGATAATATATCTTCTCTTCAGCTGGTATGTTCTTCCTGTCAACGAGCGTCTGAAAGGACACTTTCCAGTCGTTGAATCGGAGTGGGTCACCACTGAACACTGTAGGTTCAGGTAGAGGAATGCGACTCGCACTGATGGCTTCTGCGAGCGCTTTGACGAGAGCTGCTGTGCCATCTTCATATTTGTTTTCTTGCCTTGCTTGTGCTACAGCTGGTGGTGTAGAATGGTGCCGCAGTGGGCTAGTTTGAGGCTTGACTTCTTCTTTCTTCACAGAGACACGATGGACACGCCCTTAGTTGCCGGACATGAATGTATACTCTGGTCATATACTTGCTGTCGTGCCTCAGCAGCCTTTAGCTTCTTAATAGTCTCCAATCGATCTAGTTCTCTGCGCTTGGCTTCTAGCACTCTTTGTCTCTCTGCATTTTCAGCCTCTTGTTTGGCTTTTAGCTGAGCGGCTTCAACTTCCAGTCTCTGAAGCTCTTTAATATAATGCTCTTGCTCCAGCTGTACTTCTAAGGTGGCTTTGTTGGCAGCAACCTCAGCAGCTGCACTCTTCCTGCTTGCAGAGGAGCACTTAGTGTGGCGAGAGCTAGTGCCTGTCCTTCCTGAGGCTACAGACATTACCTCTTCAATGACTCGATGTTCTTCATGTCTTTGACTTGTAGTATGCCTATGGGCTGTAGCTTCCTCCCTTGCATCTATAAGGTCCATTGCATCCTTAACCATCTTCTTTGTTACTGTTTCACAGGTGTCGATTTTGCGACGTGTGTTAAGGTCAGGAACCTCAAGGCGTTTCCAATCGTCATAAACGTCATTTAGACTCCTAGAGGTATTGCGTACTTTAGTAATTTGTCCATCTAGCAGGTCGTCTGAGCACTTTCCACTCAGCGCTTGCTTGGCTTCTTTAGTGGCATCCTTCCACTTCTCATAGCACACACTGAACCGATGTGCAACCTTTATTACTTGCTCATCATGCTGTTCTTGACCCTTTTCCGTCATTCTGCGGACTCTTTGGCCTAATGGTGGCTCTCCTGAGGAAGCGGGGTTGTCCACTATGATGCCTTCAGTCGCTTGTGGCTGCACGGTTGAGCTGTGCTCGTGCACACACTCTGTCTTGTCAGGTGCGTGTGACTCCATGTCTGGGAAATGTACATCTGCAATTGTGTGCTCTTCGCCATTTCGGGACATCTTACTTGCCTTACTGTTGTTATTCACTGCTCTTTGGTGCTGTCTTCGTGAGCAGCTAAGTTTTCACTATAATTCCCTCAGTACAAACGACAGCAACGAGTTTCCTTTTTGTTTACTGGCAGGATTTATTTGGTTCATCCAGACCGTGAAAACTGTAATCAAAAAACATAATACGCAAATACAATAATCACTAGTCAAAATAATAACAAGCCATACAGTAATATCCCAACATTGTCCTGGTAATGTCGTCACTTTCAATTAGGCTACTGTATACACAATACACTTTGGTTACATATAATACAACAAAACACAAAGACCAATCTAACTAAGCCCAACATGTGTTAGCCCTTAACGGTGTTAGCCCTTAGCTGTATAAAAACAATTTAATACAAACAAGAACAGAAAACACACACAAAAAACGTCAGCAAAACATACCTTAGTAGCTGCATTGCAAGAGGAAAGTTGTGTAGCTTGGCATTACTCTGTAGGATTGTTTATCTTGATGCTAAGAGCTATTTTGCAGATGCATCAGCACTGAAAAACATGTACTAAATCAGCGGACTTTTTTGATGAGTGTTACGCTAAAGTATGTCCTGACGGAAACGGGCGATACAAAAACAAAGGTTCCGCCTTAGAGAACTTTGGTTCCTACCAAAATAAATAACTCAGAAATACCGCGCTGACTGACACAGAGGCAGTTACAACAATGAACTAATAGAGACAAAATAAATAACATACCAACAGTGTCAGGAGGACAGTAGTTGGTTCTCTCAACGCTGCTGTCCAACATCGTAGTATGAGCACCAGTCTTGCGACTGTAGCTGTGACTAGCTGTAGCGGAAAATAAAACACAAATCAACCTTTACAGCATTACAATACCATACATTTTGACGAGCTAATTTTATTCCACACAATGATACAAACCTTTTATTAGCCCAATTCGTTGTCTATACCACTTTGGATGAATACGTAATAAAAACCTCATCTTATACCAGACCCATGGCTGATTCATGTATTCAATCCAAAGTGGTATAACAATCTATATCGACGTCAAAAATTCGTCGACGTCAAATTTCTCTGTCTACGATTTTCGTGGACAATGGACAACAACACAGAGAACACAGTTCGCACTTTGCTGAGTCTGTTGCTTATTTGGATACATGTTTACCGTTTAATGGGAAAGAAGGCTCGTCGCCTTTATTATGTCCGTGGTCGTCGCATGGACTATACGTCATCCAGTTCAGGTTGCGTAGCCGTGCGTGTGCGCGTGTCGGCTCATTAGCATCTGTACCGTAGCGGCCCGTACCGTAGCAGCACACCTCTCCCAAGTGGCCAAATTGGCCTGGCCTGGCCAGACTGGCCACACTCACACTGGCAGATTTGAGCACGGTTAGGTGTGAAAACGGCCACGGCCAGATGGCCTAGTGAGTGCACCCTTAAACACTCAGGAATGTCTGTACTGTGCACTGCACAGTGTTGGTTTTTGCACTGCATTTTTTTGATCTTTTGTACAGGAGAGATTTATGTTGGGACTGTTGAGAGTAAACGGGCTGGCCTTTCATTTTGTATAACAGTGTATAACTATTTTATTTATTTTATTTTGTGTAAAGCAGAAGGTTTTTTGCTGTGCAAAACTGTTGTTCAATAAAAGTAGTGTATCATATGTGCTCTTGGGGTCCATTCCTATCAGAACTCACTTCCGGTTGGGGGGTGGGTGGGGGTGGAGGGGGGATCCCTATTCACAGAGGCACTTCCTGTTTATGTTTTATGACAGGTCATAAAACATAACCCTTTGTGTTGGGATGACCCTTGTAATGCCAGTGGTGATCCTGTAGGGGTCGCTGGGCTGCGGGATCTGTATAGACAGAGGTGTGTATGTAGATGTGATTAGTGTATGCGTGTGTGCGTGTGTGTGTGGGTGTGTGGGTACTAGGGGGATGCAATGCCATAGGGTGTGTTCTGTAGGGGTGCTTGTTGTGTGGTCCCAGGGGTGTTGGAAGGACAGCCAGTCGTCTATGCGGATTGTGTCGTGAGGCCCTTGATGGAGGAAGGGGGGGCATGCAGACACGGCCATAGAGCGTGTGAGATGGGACACTGTCGAAAGGCGGATCGACACGAGCTGTTTGATGTACCCTCGTCACTATAGGCAGATTGATTTTGAAGGGAGTGTGTGTATGCGTGTGTGTGTGTGTGTGTGTGTGTGTGTGTGTGTGTGTGTGTGTGTGTGAGTGTGTCAACAGATGTTTCATGGGCTATGATTCTATTAGCATTATGTGGACAGCAGTAGCATTATATGATACAATTCTTATAACAAATGTGTTTTGTAAGTAGTGTCATACAAGGCCTTTGAACACAGAGGGGATGTATAATTCGGTGCCTTAATGGCTGGAGGAGATGCAATGCATCGATTGCCACACATATGCTTGACGACCACACCACCCCCTATGGTGATTACGGTGGGCAGAGTCGTTGGCCCTGGAAGACACACACTGGTTGAAGTCTCTCCCAATACTGTATGCAGAGTGATTTGATGTGTGTGTGTGTGTGTGTGTGTGTGTGTGTGTGTGTGTGTGTGTGTGTGTGTGTGACGTAATAATGTGCTTTTATAATCTACCCCACTATTTTACGAAACCGGCAGATACATTTATATATAGTGATGGGGATGGCGATAACATGGCCGTAATCATCCTTACATATACTATAGATATATATGTATATATATAGATATAAATATTTTAGATATATTTATAGTAGGGCTAAAAAGTAGTGGGTTCCACCGATGGTAGAACTATCATAGTGAAGATACGGACGGTGGTTCACATTGACAATATATTAGGTGATATCATGATACTATTAAGATAGTTTAGTATTTCTCATCTAATATAGTGTATTTGGATTAACTTTATTTTATCAATATGAGATTCTGTATAAGGTCGGGCGAGTGGGCGTATGTCATAGGTAGCTACGTGGGCGTGGGTCCAGTGCCTATTGGACAGGAGTCTATGACGGCGAGGGGGTAGGTGCGAATGGGGTGGGACCAGTGCCTATTGGCCAGGAGTCTATGACGTTGGGGGCCTAGGTGCGAATGTTTGCAGATGGGCGTTTATCAGGCATAAATATACGGAGGTAATGAATCAGCAGAGTACAACCTCTGACCCGAACGTTAGTAAACGCATCGTTGCAGCTGGAAGAAAAAAAAAACATCGAGCCGTCCTGCGTCACTATGCCGACTGACTGTAAGTATTCACATGAGTGTATTATGATTATATTATGACTGTCTATGTGAATCAGCTGTTTATATCTGACTGAATCAGTGATTACTCCACAGCGATTCGCGGCCCTGCAGTGATTTGCGGGCTCCGTCGGTGAGAGCGCGAAACATCAGCTGGGGCCACGTGGAAGTATGTTTGTTTGTTTGTTTTTATAGTAGCGTATAATATTTAGTTCCATACAATCGCTCTATCATTATTATTATTAGTTGTTATGGTATATTCATGTAGAACAACGATTAAATTTGTGTTTTCTCCATGTGTAACAGGTTCGAATGATATTCGGCTCAACATTCAACGAACGATTCTAGCTGACCAGACAAATGTGTTGACAAGCGGTAGTTTTGGTAAGTTGTTAATACGCCCCGCTATTAGTATATCTATAGGTGTATTACCAAAATAAATTATCTATTTATTTAACATCTAAAACAACCAAACCTAACCCATGATTACTTTTGTATTTTGTTTTTGATCCATGTTTAGCACCTATCGCGGCCATAGTGAATCAGCGATCCCCCGGACTGAGCCGACTATCCAAGAAGCATTTGAAAAGGCCGGCGGGGATAGATGCGGCTATACCCGGCTCATCGCTGACCATAGAGCAGCCGCAAATTCCTTATAAAAAGGCTCGCAAGGGCGCCGCACATAGTGCTTTAGCTCCGGAGAATTTTAACTATGTTATACAGGCCGTCATAAACCCGCAAATCGCGCAACATGGAGCTGTATGGTCTGATTCCAAACGCCAGGTGATCGGCGCCGTGGAGGTCCATGTGTCTGCATCGCCTACAGAGACCGTCACAGTGCAACCGGATGGGACTATACAACACGGTAGGAAATTAAATGAAAAAAAAAAAAAAAGTATATATATATATTCTATAGAGTGTAATGATTATGATGGGACTGATACCGATTTTTTTTTCTTTTTTCTATTACAAACAGCCCATGGAGATCCCCAGTGTGCGCCACTACCAGTGCTGACCGCCGATGATTTGGTTGGTCTTGACGACCTCACGTCCTGGACTTCAACGCAGCTGGATCATAGCGACTTCACTCCAGCACAGTGGATCGACTCTCCTGCTACATCCGTAGGGGATACCAGTGCAGAGTCTGTGCAACACCAGCAGCCTGCAGATCCTACATCTGGATCCCTACACGCCATTCAAGACCCTAGCGGCGACCCTCCGTGCATCGTGAGTCTCAGCACTCAAGAGGTAGCGGTGCCGCTGCTACCAGCTGGCCCCGTAATTGCTGTTGATGAACACCATGCAGGGGTGCAATGTGCTAACTGGCGTAAAGAATTTGCTGATAAATTAGCATTGTTAACTGCATCGGTGGATGTAAACTCCTTAACCATTGCTCGTCAGAGTAAACTGAGTGTGGCGGCTGGTAAACGTGGTGACAGTAGATATCAGGCTCTCGAAAAGCAGACTAAGCAGTCCTTCATTGCCATCAGGGCCGAGATTGCGAGTGATCGTATGACTGCTGAATCCCCAAACACTGAGACGCGTAATGGTCGCGCTATCGTTGCTCTTCAGCGTAAGCATTTGGAGGCCGAGGCAACTGTGCGTGTCAACAAACAGGGCATAGAGAGAATTAATGCGCAAGAGGGGTTAAGAGCTGCTAAAACCGCTAGAAAATTCTGGTTAATGCAATCTGCTAGCGAGGCTAACGTCAGTGCCTATCGGGCAATGAGTACCGAGATGTCTGTGATGAATGACACACTAGCAACGCTTACGATGAATGCTATTATTTGATTTGTGTTTTTGTTTTTTAATGTTTTATTTTTTCTTTTATTTCGTGGAGAGGGTATTTTTTTGTTTTAAACTGCATGTAATAAAACTTTTTTTCTTTTAATACCTGACTAATTAACGTTTTTTTTATTATTATTATTATTATTAATTTTTTTTTTTTCTATCTATTGCCATAAAAAAAAAACTATAGCTGTACACTATGCATAACGCCATTAGCCCTAGAAAAAGGAAATTCAAATCTATAGACGGTAATCCCAAGAGACGGCGTAGATCTGATAGTGGGGGTAGCATTATGGATTTAGAACTTGAAGAGCTGGCAATGAGGTATGACGCAACCGACGATACGTCTCATTTGTCGGCCGTAGGACATGTGGGGGGCGGGGGCATGTATGCAGAAGGTTGTTTAGACATACGGGAAATATGTGTTGGCATAGATAGAACTAGGCGTGTGTTAATTGCAGCTGATGCATGGGGGCATAGCATGACTAATGCTCTATATCAGGCAGCACAGATAAATGTTTTGAACGAGCCAGGTCTAGATGACATGGAGGGGCTAGAGGAGCCAAGAGATTTAGACACAAGGGGTGTGTTGTATGCGGGGGCAAACACACAAGATGTACTTAACGCCGTCGGTGGGTGGTTGGATAGTGCACAAGAGAGTCTATACATATCAGCACAGATCGATGTGTTGCAGGGGGCGCAACGTGATGAAGGGGTTGGCGTGGGTTTTCAGGACCTCCCGGCGGTGGTAGGGGTCCCTATAGAGTCGAATATACAGGTCGGTGGTGGTGGGGGCGTGGGGGGTGGTGGCGGTGGTGGTGGTGGTGATGGTGTGGGGGGTGGAGGTGTTGGCGGGGTGGGGGGTGGCGGTGATGGTGATGATGTCGAGGGTGATGACCGTGGTGGCGTTGACGGTAGTGCTGTTGATGATGATGGCGGTGGTGACGGTGATGGTGGTGGTGACGCTGCTGATGATGGTACGCCGGTGCCTGCTGTAACGGGGGGAGATAATGACGAGTTGCATACTAGATTATTTCCCCGTTTTAACGGCTTTGAGGTTAGACAGTCCATTGATCTGAGAAGTATATCCCTTGCAAATTTACAGGAGGTCCCTGATTTGATCAGGGAGAGACTGTCGGGTGTCATAACAAGCTGCTCGCAAAGTGCAGCCGATGGTAGTGTCTTAAACGTGGTGCTGAGAGGCCCTTCATTGGCCTCTGATGTACAGGCTGTGCTCGTGACGGGTGACGATTACAATGCGGATTTGTTTATGGAGCATATTAGCCAAGTCATACAGAGCAACGACACAGGTCTGACGGATGATGTGCTAGAGTTGGTGGTCACAGGGGTCCACAACAAACGGGGTGGGGCACGTTTGAAGTTAAAAAACATTCCCTATGATGAAATCATATACAAGAAGAATCTAAGTCTCTACACACCGAGTAATACTCATGACAATTTGTGTTTCTCACTATGCATGACACATTTTCTGCATGAGGGGGTAACCGGGGGTGACACAGCGTTCGAAGAGACTAATTTTGAGGCGGCTCGTAAATTACACAGTGATCTGGGGTTTGGCCCAGATCACTCTGTGGGTTTCTCGGATGTTTCCAAATTTGAGAGACATCTAGATGTGTCTGACAGTGTGCGATAGACTACCAGGTCGCACGATAAAGTGCAAGGACTGCAGTCGTATATGCCGCTCGCAGGTCTGCTACAACACACACAAGAAGCATTCCGCCAAACATGACATGATACCTTGTGAAAAGCTCAAATACTGCGATCGTTGTTGTAGACAGTATATCATACCGAAAAAGAAGAAGAAGGGGGTGGGGGAGGGGGAGGGGGGGGAGGAGGAGGAGGAGGAGGAGGATAATGGTCACGTATGCAGCGAGGCAAAGTGTCGTAACTGTGGGGAGCCGAGGCCCGATGATGGAATACATGATTGCTATATCCAGCCGTACAAAAAGAAAAAGAAAAAGAAACGCAGGGGTGGTCGCGGGGGTCCATCGGATGACTCTGATGATGACGACGCTCCGCCTAATAAATACATATACTATGATTTCGAAACGCGCATGCATGATGGTCGTCACGAAGCAAACTGTGTGGCTGCTATAACGTCTGAAGGCATAGAATGGTATGCTACCGGTCTAAATTGTGTAAGAGAGTTTGTGAAACGCTACAGAAGAGGGGAGTATTCGTTGTATACATTTGTTGCACACAACGCGTCGGGCTTTGATAACTATATTGTCCTGGACTACATGACCAAGCAGGGTATTAAACCCACTTTAGTCATGAAGGGTAGCAGAGTCATTTTGATGCGTGATGACGCCTACCATCAGAGATGGGTCGACTCATTCAGCTTCTTGCCCATGCGATTGGCTAATGCACCGGCGGCGTTGGATTTTGATGATATGGCAAAAGGTAATTTTCCGCATAAATTCAACACACGGGCCAACGAGTCTTATGTCGGTGCCTACCCTGAGATCTCATATTATGGGTATGATTCCATGACTAGCGATCAAAAGACAGATTTCGCTATTTGGTACAGATCTGTACGACACAAAAAATTTGACTTTCAGAAACAGCTGCGTCTCTACTGTGTCAATGATGTGATGATCCTATACACGGCGTGTGGGATCTACAGGGAAAATTTCATAGAGTGTGCCACTATAGACCCCTTGTCCTACGCCACTCTGGCTTCGGCGTGCATGGCCACCTTCAAAAAGTCGTTCTTGAAGAAAAACGTCCTGGCATTGACCTACGAGGAGGTCTATCAGAAAAAACAAAAGTCGTTCTCATGTGCATCCATCCAGTGGCTTGAATATCTATCCCGCTCCAATAACATGGAGATTCGGCATGCTCTCAACCATGGAGAGGCTAAATATGGACCATTCTTCCTAGACGGACATGCACCGTCTATAAACACAGCCTATGAATTTGCAGGATGCTTTTATCATGGGTGTGAACAGTGCTACAACGCGGGCCACCAGAACCCCGTCCTCAAGAAGACCTATGGCGAATTGTGGGTGCAGTTTCACCTCAAAGTCAAGGCTCTCAAAAAAGATCATGGTTTAAGAGTCGTGGTCATGTGGGAGTGTGAGTGGCACCGTCTGAAAAAGACAGATGCTGCAGTGCAGGCATTCTTGGCTACTCTGAAGATACAACCTAGGATTGATCCTCGAGACTCTCTCTATGGGGGTCGCACCAATGCCATCAAAATGTATCACAAGGCCGAGCCCGGTGAGAAAATACGCTACTATGACTTTACCTCTCTCTACCCCACAGTACAGGCTCGCTGTCCTTATCCTGTAGGGCAGCCCGAGATCATTTTCAGGAATTTTGGTCCTTTGGATGGGTATTTCGGCATCATCAAATGCACCGTGTTGCCCCCCAGAGGTCTTTACCATCCTGTGCTCCCCTACAGGTGTCATGGGAAGCTGATGTTCCCCCTCTGTGGTACATGTGCCACTGAGCTCAATCAGACAGACGCGTGTCATCACTGCAACGATGAACGGGCTCTGACAGGCACCTGGGTGACTTTTGAGCTACAAAAAGCAGTTGAAATGGGTTACGAGTTAATCCAAATGCATGAGGTGTGGCACTACCCCAAACTGTCAAAGACTCTGTTTAAAGGGTATGTCAAAACATTTCTCAAGCGTAAACAGGAGGCTTCAGGATACCCCAGCACAGTGGATACTGCAGCGAAACAGCGGGCGTATGTGCAAAACTACCTGGAAAAGGAAGGTATACAGTTGGATCACGACAACATGTGTGCGAACAAGGCCATGCGTAATTGCAACAAGTTGATTCTAAACAGTCTGTGGGGTCGCTTTTCACTACGACCAGACCTACCCACTTGTGAGCTAATTTCTGAACCTGAAAGGTTCACTCAGCTCATGTTTAGCGATAGCTATCACATTAGTCACTTTTGCTTTATCTCTGATGAAGTTGCCCTTGTACAATGGAAACATGTAGATGCACGTCTCGCCAGGGCGCGGGATGTCAACGTGATTGTGGGGGCTGTGACTACTGCCCATGCCAGGCTCATGCTCTACGATCTTCTAGACAAACTACAGGAACGTGTCCTCTATTGCGACACAGACAGCATCATTTTTGTTTCTAAGGAGGGTGATTGGGTACCCCCTTTAGGCCCTTATCTGGGCGACTTGACCGATGAGATAAATGATGGTGATCTGTATGGTACCGAACAGGAGGATTACATTAGCGAATCTGTCTCAACAGGTCCTAAAAGCTATGCCTACCACACCCGTCACCACAAGTCTGTCGTCAAAAGCAAAGGGGTGACTTTAAATGCAGCAAATGCTAAAGTGGTCACCCAGCAGACACTGAAATGTCTATTGGATGATTTTGTCAACCATCGGCCTCAAACCCTCGACGTCACCACCACAGTAGATACCATCCAGCGAGATAAGACTAGGTTTCTGCTTAAAAACGCTACTGTAGTTAAACGGCTTAGGGTGGTTTACAACAAGCGCAGGGTCTTCCCCGACTACACCACGCTTCCTTACGGCTATTAACCATATTGTTTATTGTTTTTCACTTTTTCACATGATCCATGTTTTTTCTTCTTCTTTTTACATATCGTTTTTTTTTTTCAAATGATGTATGTTTTTTTATTCATTTTATATTTTTGAGGGGGTATGCATAGTGTGTTAAGAATTGTTTCATGTTCATGTTATTAACTATTTTGTTTATTATTGTTTTCAAATGATCCATGTTCTCTTCTTTCATCTTTTTTATTTTAATCATTTCTGTATTTTGGGGGGTATTCATATTGTGCTAAAAGAAATTCAAATCACATGTTAAATGTATATGTATCATAATGTATCTGAATATACTTTTTATGCATCATGTATTAATGATGAATGAATGTGCTAATAATCATGTCGGTGTTAATAAAGAATGTTAACTGTCAAATGTTTCATGTTCTATGGTCACAATACACCCGTCCATCAGAGGGGATGCACACAGACCGCAGAGATGGCTGTTGTACACTCTACGTTCGACCCTAGACTTCAACACCCGTTCAGCATGGTAGTATCGGGACCTTCAAACAGCGGCAAAACCTACTTTGTCAAAACAGTCATTGAAAATATGGATCGGCTATTCTCAGAAAAGATTGAAAATATAGTATATGTTTATTCATGCTGGCAGCCCATATATGATGATTTGCTTAAAATAAGGAACATTCACTTTGTAGAAGGGATCCCCAAATCTCTATGTGATGATGCAATCTTACCAGTCCATACTAGAAATCTGCTCATTATTGACGACTTGATGAACGATGCATGCAATAATATAGAGGTTCAATACGTTTTTACCAAATATGTACACCATCGTAATCTCAGTTGTATGTATCTGGTCCAGAATTTATTTATGCAGGGTAAAACCAGCCGTACGATTAGTCTAAATACCAATTACATGGTTTTGTTTAAGAACCCTCGTGACAAATATCAGATTATGTTGATAGCCAAACAGATGTTTCCATGCAAGACAAAATATTTTCTAGAAGCCTTTAACGATGCTACCGACATGCCTTACGGCTATCTGCTTGTAGACTTTAAAGCCATGACCCCTGACAACATGAGACTTAGAACAGCTATATTGTCAGACCGGCATGTTGTATACACTCAGAGAGCCAAAGTGATTAGCCCAAAAGACCATGTCCGCACGTATAGGTAGAAATCGTGAGCGTCTTAAGCAACTATATAACGCCCCTCCGGCCCATCGTAAAGTTATCCTCAGGACAGCCAACGCCGACTTTATCAACTCACTGTGTGAAATAGCCTTGAACATTTTACAAGGCAAAATACCTCTGACTCCACGCCAGCATACGAAATTGCGTAGAGGAAAGAAGGACCTCAGAATACTCGCCAATAAAAATTTACTAATATCTAGAAAGAAAAGACTAATCAATCAGACCGGTGGATTTCTCCTACCCCTGCTGTCTGTGGCCATACCGTTGTTTACAAGCCTGTTCTCAAGAGGAGGGTGATTATAATGGATCATACGCATAAGATGTATCTAGTTCCTCAACATCAACTCGATGCCTTAAAACATACCCAACCCAGGGATTCTGTTAGACAGACTGCTGAAAATGAGCTGGATAAGGCAATTGCGATGGTGTTGAACACTCCCGATACAGACCTATATGAAAAAGCTGCTAGGTACGGAGCGGTCCTGCAGCGCTATCTATCCATGGTAAAGCAAGGGCAGCGCGAGCATGGAGAATTAACTCTGTCACTTGCTGAGGGGGACCCAGTTCATACGCCTATGGCGGCACCGCATGGTGTTGATGGCGATGATGGCACCGGCGATCATATTTATAATGATATAATGAAACATATACCCGTCAGAAGCAAGAGCAATACCAGACATATCCTGGACTCTTTAAAGAAATCTAAAAATGTTTCATGGACGGACAAGGGGGAGATCATATTACATGGCGAAACTATTAAGGGGTCCCATATGTTTGATCTGTTAAAGAATGTTACCGCCCCTTATCATGTTGTCGAATCTGTCAGACCACAGGGATGGAATGTATTTCTGAAATCTTTAGCCAGTAATAATATACCACTATCGGCTATCCCTAATAAACAGCTCAGACAAACTGTAGACATGTATAAGGATAGTCCCGTCACTACGGACAACAATGCGCCGGCGGCTATGCCTGTCTCGTCTGTTAAAAGGAGGAAGCGCAAGCAGCCATTGTCATCTATTACTTCCCCTGGAATGCATATGGCCGAGTGGATACCATTTTAAATTATGTATCTAAATGTACGTGTTATCCGTAAAAAGAAAAGAAAACAGTACGACTAAACTGTAATCAAATTATTGTATTTTTATTATCAATACAGAAAACAACCATAACAACAACAACAACACATGTTACATGTTACATCCGCATACACATGACTGCACACACATCATATCATGTTCATTACAGACATTAGGTTGTACACGGTTAACAAAGTCATAAACCTTTTCATCATTACGGGGTAAATTATCTCCATGCATTTTCAAAAACTTTTGATAGGATACCCCTTTTTGCATATTAAACAAGAAAAAAACACAATGATGCCCACATGCTGTACTTGACGGATCCTGGATCTGTTGTGTAGAATGAACAACGTCTATACAGTGCTGATCGAGAAAACGCTGTATGGTCTCAGGAAACTGAGAGTATGAGGGAGGGTTGCCGTAGGAGTCGAAAAAGAAGCCCTGGCTCTCAGCCGTAATATATACAGCCAGCCAATGTGCCCCGGACATGTGTGAAGGTTCGGTGTTGACCACCACCATTACAGGCCTCTGATGAATTTCCCGGGGTAGGTGATTACACGGTAACGCACCAAGAAAATATGCCTTGTGTGCCATTTTCTGACACGCGGCTGTTAGCTCTATAGTATTCATATCGCACCACCTTTTTCAGTAATAGTCCAACAGCACCTGCCGTCTATTTGATATTTCTATAACAGAATCATAAACTGCATAGCATATCAAATTGACCGTTGTAGCCAATGCTGCTCTGAATCGTGCCTCTAGCCTCACATTCCCTGTTCTGACTAGCGATACATGTTGTCCACAGCCCTCATCTGCCTCAAGGTTGAAACAAAATAATGCATACCCGTCCCCGAATTCCTTATGATTAATGGCTATTTCTCTATCTTTGAGCTGTCGACCTGTAGCCTGAATGAGCTGGAAATATTCTCGTGTATAGAGACCATTTCTAAAGTCAGGCTGAAAGGGTTTAGAGGGGTATGCTTGGCCGTCGCAATATAGGGATAAGAACTCCATGCCGAAATGCTGGAAGCTGAAAGGATTCCTGGCATAGCTCCCTGTGAATGCTTCGTTATTCACAAAACCTATAATAACCATCTTGGGTATTTGTCCTAGAAATAGATTATCCTGTGTGCATATACGGCTGCCCGCAGCGATGGATACATTCTTTAGACATACCCTATCAACAGGGTATTTAACGTTGGCTTGGTTTAACGCACGGGCATGTGCCAGCTTGACGCCTGGTGCTACCGATACCTTTTTAATGAAAACATTTGCAGACACTATAGAGACACGGTATTCCACAGCACCATCGGACATGAGACAGAAATTATTTTTTGCTCTAATGAATCTCATGCGGAGATCAACTCCGTTAATCAACAGTTTCTCCTGAAAAAACATATAGACGTGTATAGGGGATATCAGCTCCACTATACGACTTCGCCCCGTATATTCACTCCTTGTCTTTAAACCTAGATTGAGGCCTCCGGGAAGAATCTCGTCCATATGTCCGTGTGTGTCTTTCTGGAATAGACCACAGCCAAATTGGGTGTCTAATGTTCCGTTTCCATAGTTTAGCAGACATTCTATTATGCCTCTGTACGGATAGGTGTTTGACGACTGGGTGATAAGCCTATCACCCAGTGTAATATCTACTTGGGAGAATAATGTGCATCCTGGATAGTTAATCAGTCCCACGGGTGCTGCCAGAGCCAAGTCTGTTCCATCAGCATTAGTAATCTTGATCCTCAGGTGTAAATACGTATTGTTTAGATCAATATAGTCTTCGCTACTGGCCGATACAAAGAACTCTATGGGTCCACCATCTGTTAGCGCCGATAGTGGGGGTATTTCTATATATGTACTTTTTTCTATCGAAGTCTGCGTCATCGGCAGGGAGAAGAGGTCCAGTTCGCTCTTAATGCATTCGTCTGACATGTTATGTAGCAGCGCCATTGTTATTCAGCCCTTCTGTTATACTAGATGAATATATCGTTAGCTGCCCCTCTAAAACGACGGGTTGCCGCCTTCCTGACCCTTTTAGGTTTGGGTCTCTTTTTGATAGATGCCAATCTTTTATTCTGTTTACGGCGTCGTGCCGGTGCACGGGTACGCCCACAACCTATAGGAGGATACTTTGTTGCTCTTCTGGCATATACCCTCATGCCTGACCCCTGCTGTTTGGGCGTAGATGCAGCATGGGCTATGTTGGTCATAACGTCGCCTATAATATGTTTAGCAGCAGTCTTCAGATGAGGCTTTGCTATGCTAACCCCACGCCTAAATAGCGGTATAGCCATTCTAAAGAGGCTACGGAACATCCCTCCGATACCAGCTCCATATTGTGTGCTGCTGCCCTCATAGCCAGGTAGCCCACTCCCTGCTTGGTTTAAATAATACTGAACATATTTGTTCTCGTCGTAAGGCGGTCTATACCCCCTCATCCCTATAGATGGTGCTATGAATTCTACTGTTTTACAGGTCTAAAATGCAGCTTGAGTATCACTTTACCATATGTGAATTTTATATTTGTATTCTGGTCAGACTTTAGATCGATTTCAATATCTCCAAGAGGGTCTCGGGCTACGTGTACGTAATGCGGCTTGTCGAACATGTGAATGCAGTGTCTCCTGCGGGTGTCGGTTATATTAATACTCCTTAGCAGGGGGACATAACTATCTCCGACCAGCTGATGGTCGACAATGTCGCTATATATGAACATGTTGTAACACCCACCGTGAATATCGGTGGGATGGGGGGCGTATGCTGCATACGTTTTATGAGCTGCATGCTTGACCCCAGCATCGAAACCCAGCATAGCAGCCAGTTTTCCTCTAAAGACGATAGATATGTGGTCGTCTCCTTCTACATAAACACGGTTTCTAATACCTTCAAAGTAATCCGTTAGGTTACTTTGTTACTATCAATTAAAAGTAATCCGTTACGTTACTACGTTACCTATAAATAAAAGAAACGCGTTAGAGTACTCGTGCGTTACCAACAATTAAAATGCGTTTGGGGTGCGTGCGTGTCCGCCTAGTGCAACAACAACACACATCCTCCTTTAGATGCACCAACAGTGCTGACTGTTTATGAATCAATCATGAACCTATAGCATAATGACAGGAAAGACAGTCATCATATTGCACGTTTTATTTAACAGGCATTCATCCTTTGATCATTTGAACAGCTTCCATGAATAACATTACTCCGGTAACAGGCAGTTATTTTAACAGAATGTAGCTTACCGTATTGGCTGCGCACAAAATAACAGTGCGTCACACATAGCTTATCCACTTTACAAGTGCAGGCGCCTAACAAAGTGCTTAACAGGTAGGCACGCAACCTTTTAGAATTGGAAATTTAACTCAATTTAACCGTATGCGTTGCACAAAAGAACAGTGCATGGCACTAAAAAAACATTGAAGAACTGAAAATGTTCGTGTGACCCTATAGCCCTACATTCATAACAATCACGTAGGCTACCTTTAGCCTATTTATCACCAAAGTAATGGTTGAAACGTAGGAGAAGAAGGTGCTCAAAACGACCACTATGTTCTTCTTGTCCTTTTCGCTCTGTAACTCAAAATAATGAGCGTACCTCCAGGAATCTAAGGCTATCTTCTCGTCCATCTTGCCGCGGTAACACACGTAGCTTACACACACAGGTGCGCGCGCACACACACACACAGAGCGAGAGAGAGAGAGATGCAAGGAGCAGGGCAGCAGCATCTGACTAAAAGCAGAAAACCCGGGACTTTACTTTCCTTATCGAGGGAAAATCTTAAAGTAACGGAGTAACGAGTGGTTATTTTGGAAATTAACGAGTTACTGATTACTGAATTTGCAAAACTAACGCGTTAGGTTACTCGTTACTGAAAAAAACGAATAAGAGTACTCTAACGCGTTAGTTCTAACGCGTTACCCCCAACACTGCTCATAAAGCCCGCCAACTAATAGACATGATGTCCTATGACCCGTTTTACTATCGTGAACGGTCATCGTAGCGTCCTCGGTAGGAAAACTATGCCAGCTGCATGGGTACTGAGCTTCAATTAGGCCTACTTCATAGGGCTGCTTGGTGTGTATAGTTTTTGCTAATTTAGTTCTAAAATTCCATATCTTATTTTGTGGGTAGATCCCTGCCGATGCATTACTCGCCAGAGTCACATAGAAACCCCCAGACACCTCCTTATCCATCGTACACTCTGGTTATAATGGATTGTATGTCTCTTTATGCATCGACTAGTGTCTTTTCAGCTATCCATGAATTGAATGCCTCCGGCCACCCCAGCCATTTGACATATATCAGATTCTTAGACCCCTCCCTTTTTCTATCTATAATCTTTTCTATTTTATACACCTTGTTTTTAGACACTATAACTTTTTGTAGCTCTTTCTCATAAAATGTTCCATGGACAGGGACATCTGCATAGTCTTGCAGCTTATAGACTGGAGGACACCTTGCTATGCGCTGCGATATTACAAAATATTCATCTGTAAATGTCTGCTCATACCCCTTTCGAAATGTAGCTCTGACTTTTGAAATTCTAACCGTGTCACCAACATCGTATCTAAACACCACCATCGGCTCGTGAGTGGTTTTGTATAGCGTGTTAAACACTGTTTTCTCATTATCTTTATCAACGCTGACCGGGGTCATTTTTATCGATCTATGGTATGAATGGTTATAAGCATGGACCATATCCTGTAGATTATCCACATATCGTTTGGAGTTGGCAGCTGTTAAATATCTCCACATGCGGGTTTTCAGAGTCCTGTTGAAGCGTTCCACTATACTGGCCTTGGTCTCGTTAGATGTAGAGAAATGTTTGACATTGTACCGCTCCATCAAACGCTGAAAGATCTTGTTATAAAATTCTTTGCCAGCGTCAGTCTGCAGTTTATCGGGGGTACGCCCTTCACCAAGAATATCATCAAAAGCTTTAGCGACGTCGATAGCCCTCTTGGTTGGTAACGGACGAACCCATGCATGTTTTGAGAATACATTGATGCATGTCAACAGAAAATGCACACCATCATTTTCGGATGCATACTCTGACATATCCACTAAATCAGCCTGGAACTGTCTATCTATCCCACTAACCAATACTCTATTTCTGCGGAAATGTATCGGTGCAGGTACATGCAGGGTGTAGGGATCCTGCTTCAGCAGCCATTTCTTGATATATTTTAGTGGAGGCGCTGCACCCTCACTATGCTCGAGGGCCGTTCTTAGTTTATTGATGCCGCCGTAACCCCCTGGTCCAGAGGGCTCATAATAAGTCTTATGCAGCCGTTTATCCATGTTGTATGCCTGTGACAAAAACGAATACTGAAACAATGCTCAGAGTTATCCATCCTTTTATTTAAAATGTCTGTCCGCTCAAAACAATTCTCAGATAAAGCTTACAGACAGTTTTATTTTTCTGCACCATTTTACAAGCCATCATTCTAGCAGTTCTAATACCCTCGGCGTTTGAGACATTATTCAACTTCAAGACATCCGATACAAATGCACATATACACATGACATGTCCGACGGTAAAACAGTCACCATCGGGGAAATGGGTAAATATTTCAGCTAACATTTGATCAGTAGGTTTATCACACAAGAATTTCATGACCAGATCATTCCAACCCTTATACGTGCATTTGATATAAGCATTATGTTGGACATACGTATCATTTTCTATGGCAGCATGCATCAAAACAGCTAGTCTATCTGATACAGACTTGCTATCCGCATCATACTCATAAGAAAACAAAATCCCCATTATAAACGCCACCCGTCAGCAGGTTTTGGTTTGCCTAGTGACAATGTAGGACGCCACATTTGTATGGCCTCATATATCAGAAGCAGATGTTCATCGGACACACCTTCGGTGGTCATTAAATCCAGTTTTTCGGTATCATAGGTATTGCATATTAAATCACATAGATAAGATTCGACCACACCATAGATTTTTCCTGGGGACACAGTCAACCCTGTAGTCTTCTTTAAAACAGTTTCTAAAAGTAACAGGAAGGGGCGTCTGTCCAGGATAACACAAATGTCATGGTAGTGGGATTCGTAGTGATGATGTGTCACTCCCTGCAGGCATGAATGGCGTCGTTGACTTGGGCAATCACATTGGCATCCCCAGCAGGCCGCTTGCTTCTGATGGCTGATGATGGCGACCACACAGAGCCCCGTGGTAAATCGCAGAACAGCCAACGATGCAGGGTTTAAACGGATCTGTATTGATACAGGCCATCCGTCATCTCCCATAGCAGTGTCCACCTCCAGCTCACTGTCCTCTCCGATGTGTAGGAAGGTCAGATTCAATCCGGTAAGGTAGATGGCATACTCTTGAAGCCAGTGGGGTCCGGGTTGTACAGCCTTTAAATCAGCAGTCTCCATAGCCACACCCCCACTTTGCACATGTTCACCATTGACCTGTGCTGCATAGCGTATCAAAAATATACCATTAGAATATGAAAAAAAAAAAATAATACACACACCACACACACATATTAATATAAGGTATAGCCTATCAAAAACACATTTAAAAAGGAAAATAAAACACACTTAATACTACTAGCATGTACCCCCACCTTCTTATACATTGCTGACATTTTCTAATGCTAGCATAACCCTAAACATACTCAAACACACCATGTACCCCCTCATCAAACACAGACGACTCAAACAGGCACATTCGGCATTCATCATCAGTTGTGCTCCATGGTTCTTCATTCGTCTTAGCCAGAGAATCAATCTCTGCAAAAATTCCACGTAGTGCAGACAGATCAGCCCACTGCATGAAAAAGACATTATCAAAATAATCAGCAGCTTCTAAAACACTGGTGCGTAGAGGAGAGCTACCGATGCAATGCATATCATAGCACTGTGGTAGCTCGTCTGTATCAACACAGCGTCTGAAAGAAATGAAATCCTGTGGTCTCTTCGTATGATAGTTTGCATCCATGCGATGAATCCTCGATTCATACTGAAAGGTCCATTGGAATACATGGGTTCCCGCATGCCATGTACCCCGGACACCGTCTAGCATGGGGCATAAATTCTCCAAGAAAAAATTCCATTCGTGAACATTCAACCGCCACTCTGTAGCACAATCTTTAACATTCAAAATAACACAGCCATCGACCCATGATATTACATACTCCAAGCCGTATTCGCCAACGTGGGTGAATGAATCCCCGGCACTCCGGTCTCTCAAGCCTAAAACAGGCCTCGTTCTTTTGAGTGGAGCATTAAGCAGTACCGCATCTCCACAACTATTGACATAGTTAGACACAGGCGTACTAAAGTCGGACATACCATCAGGCATCTGGTTTTCAATTTCCTCATTGCTCGACACAGAGTCGTCCATGGCGGGAGAAGACAGTGGTGACTGGGTACGAGGGTCCCTATACAACCAAATAGCACTATCTGATCGGTGGGTTTCTTCTGATGAGCAGTCCATGTTGAATGAAAAGAACACTGCAGACAACTTGATGAATGCGGGGACCCTACAGCAACCGTCGCCCCCTTTTTAAACTATGTTTATGACCCGTCATAAAACATAAACAGGAAGTGCCCCTGTGAATAGGGATACCCCACTACACCCCCACCCCTCCCCAACAGGAAGTGCCTCTGTGAATAGGGATACCCCACTCCACCCCCACCCCTCCCCAACAGGAAGTGCCTCTGTGAATAGGGATACCCCACTCCACCCCCACCCCTCCCCAACAGGAAGTGCCTCTGTGAATAGGGATACCCCACTACACCCCCACCCCTCCCCAACAGGAAGTGCCTCTGTGAATAGGGGTGCCCCCCTCCACCCCCACCCACTCCCCAACCGGAAGTGAGTTCTGATAGGAATGGACCCCAAGGGCACATAGTATACACTACTAATAAAGTATATTATTAAGAATTCTTTGGTATTTATTTGAGATACATTATGGTTTTTATTAATCGAGCAACAGAAATAGATAATCATCCAATTAGTCATTCGATTAGTCGACTAATCGATGAAATAATCGCCCGATTAATCGTTTAATAAATAATCGTTTACCCCCAGCCCTATTTTAGATCTATGTGAAAAATGGCAGGAGTTCTCCTTTAAGTAATAGGACTGAAAAAATAAAACTGACCCATTTGGTTTCGGCATGATCTTGGTCTGTCATGGACAACATTTCCATCACTGTCCCTCTTCAGCCACCTGACAGGTTGATGGCTGGTGGATGGTGGAGCCTCCTGGACCGGTTGATGGCTGGTGGATAGTGCTGCCTCCCGTTCTACCTCCATCTTATTGATGAAACCTTCCAAGGTCTGGAGTTCATCATTTAATTTAGAATGATCAACAAGCTCATCAAGCTCCTTAACGAGCTGCTCGACATTGGAGCAGTCACTCATGATGAACAATACACACAAGACAACACAATGACAAAACACCAATAAAGGGGTAGGGGGAAGGGGGTGGGGGTAGGGGGAAGGGGTGGGGGATGGGGGAAGAGCGAAAGAGAAAGAACCACAGGGAACCTGAGAGACTGACAACAATTAACTAGACAAACGTGGCTCTTCAAAGTGCCTTTGTTTTTACTTTGTAGCGAAGCTGAAGTTTTAAAATAAATGAGGAAGGGACCTGTTGAGAGAAGGGAAAGAATATGAATTCAGATTTGAAGATCATGCTAGAGACTACTACATAAATACAGAATAACTAATGAGAAAATGTTGCTCTTGTTTGCCCATGCTTTGGGATGTGGTGGGGAGGTCTGTGGGTATTGCCTGCAAACTCACAATATAATATCACACTAGGTATGGACTTATCTTGACATTCATGGCTGATATTGATACCAAACATTTAAAATGCCAGTTTGGCTGATAACCAGTGCCAGTTGTTTTATCTGTTTATTTACTCTGTTTATGTTATTAATTTTGCATTGACAAAGAAACACATTTCTTTAACTGGATTATTTCATTTTCCCTGTTATCATTTTAAACAAAAACGTCCCTCAGCAGTCACTGCAGTTTAAAACACTGGCTTTAATTAAATAAGGGATAATAGGTCCAGGCACGGTCCAGGTAGTTAAATGGCCCCGACGCGCAGCGCATGCTTTTTTATTTTCATGCTAGCACGTATATAAATGTGCACAGAACAGGGGGCAAAGAGCAACGACACACAACCACAGGATGAATCCCAACGCAGACATACAATACAGCTGACACTTAAGTCTCATTATGCCTAGCCATCACATTGCGCCAAAATGTATTTGCATGCGCTAACTATTAGCAAACGGCCTCTATTAGCCCTCTGTGTAGCAAACTGCACATTTCATTTGGTGCAACAACCGGTTATAATTAGGGGTGTGACGATACAGTCAGCTCACGAGACGAGACGAGTACGTAGGGCGTTCCGATTCAGATCGGGCGAAAATAAGTGTACTGGAAGGACCCGGATGGTGTACTCAAAACGGTCGAATCGCGAAGTGTGTGGCGATGTACACTTCTCGTACTCAACGGCAGTCATCTTAGCTACGTAGTGCCGTGTTCTTTTGGAAAAAGTCTGCCGAGTCAGGATCGCATTAACTCACTTTATTTAGCAAGGGTTTGGACTAGCATACATGAAGCAAAAGGAGGGGAATTGTACATGCACATGTGGAGATACACTTAGTAGGGCATTCCAAAGGATGCTTTACCTGGAGCGTTCTAGCCCTCTGGGCTATGGGTTGTAACTTTAATACTGGGCAGGCGTGGACTTAGTTATCTGCTCTGATTGGCTAAACATGATGCTGAACTCCCGCCTCTCTGGATGTTGTATGTGTCTCTATGCTGCTCCCTTGTTGCTATGTGTTGGCATTACAACTTGCTTTGTGGTATGGTGCTGACCCCTTGTGGCTATGTGTTGGCATTGCAATTTGTTATGTGGCCCTGAACTTCTGAGTTCGTCGAACACCTGGGCCGCTCGTATCTGTAGAATTTATACGTGAATGAATGGCTTCTTGTACGGGCCGGACGCCTCCCTAGGAGCCGGATCCCTCCTTGGGATGGGAACGAGACCTCTCTAGTCGCCATGGACATATGTGGCCTGTTGGTATGAATGTGTGAATTACGTTACAGTAGCGGAAGAGGGCGGAGCCAGGCTGAGCCAAAGTCTGTGCTTTTTCCACATAGCCTGCATTAATAGAGTCATTTTGTAGTTTTTATAGCTTTTTATAGCTGCTAGGCATAAAGAGTTCACCGTTCAAAGTGGGATGTTTATTGTGGGGGAGGAGCCGCGGCGGCAGTCGTGATCGTAATTTCCGGTTAGTGCACCACAATGTATTCGATTTGGAACAACACTGACACCTGAAAATTAGCGCACTTCCCCTCCTTCTCTTCTTCTTTTCCTTCTCCTTCGTTAGGTTCTGGAAGGCTAGACGTAGCAAAGGCGCATTACTGCCCCTGTCACACCAAATTTGTACCGGGTACGTAATCAGTTGTCCGTTGCCAGGCAGCGAACAACAGATTACGTAAGGGGTTGTCCGGTGCCAGGCAGGTTTCAGAAAACATTCCCGCTCAGGTTGCCAAAGACGAAATAACATAATACAGATAACGGATCGCTAGATAACACTTGTTTTTACTTTATATTTGTATTGCATTTAATTGTTTAATCAAATTTAGCTAGTAACCTGAGTGTTTAAAATGTATCATAGTCTAGCTGGCTTGTGTTAATTAAATTCCCTTAATTTAATTTAGAGAATAGCTTATAGGTAATAGATAGATGGATGGATGGATGGATAGATGGATAGATGGATAGATAGATAGTAGGGATGGGCGTGAGGAATCGATTACTCGAGTACTCCTCGGTTGGTGGACAGGCAAACTCGAGTTTGCATATACACACACAAACAAAGTTTTCTGAAGCAAATGTATCAATTTTCTGTGCGGCGCAACTAACGCATGCCGTGGGCACAAAGCAAATTAAATGTATCAAATTTCTGTGTGGCGCATTCCGTGCCGTGTGCAGGCACGCCAGAATTCAAAAAGTTAAGAGATGGCGGTTAAAGCAAAGCGCAGCGAAGAATTTAAATACTTTAAAGAAATGGCAGATCATAAGGTGAAATGTAAAATATGCCAAGCGAAATCGAGCTACCAGAGTACTACAAGTACTATGCGACAACATATGCTCCTGAAACACAACGGTGAGTTCGGGAAAGCAGACCCGCAGCAACCAAGTGTGTCGGCTATTTTCACCGCCGCAAGATGCAGCTGTAATACCGGCCGTGTAGAGAAGATCGCAACGCTGAGTATTTCCATAGTCCATTTGCTGCCGTTTTATTTGCAGCTTTAAATTATTTGCAATGGTTAGGCTACTTGTTTCGTTTTTTTTTTTTTTTTAACTGTTACAGGCCTTGGTTCGACGTGATTTAAATTGTGAGACGCATATTTATTTTTGTAAGGAAAATGTGTTTTGAACGTTTGCAAAAATAAATAACGAATACTCTAATAACTGACTGTTTTGATGGAGAATAAGCATTACATGTTTGGTTGGTAATATTGCCGTTCATCATCAGGCCTATTCCTGCTGCAGATGCGTTGCATTCTAAAAATAGATTTGATTAAACAAGTACTCGATTGATCCTCGAGGAATTCCTTCGATCACTCGAGTTTGGAATTTACTACTCGTGCCCATCCCTAGTAGATAGGTGAGCAGGCATTTACTAACTGGTAAATGTAATAGAAATAGATAAATACAATACAAATATAAAGTTAGGAACGCTAATAAATGTAATTTGTAAAATAAGCGTTTTCTGTCTTGTCGCGCTCAATGAACGAGTTTGCGAATGTACTTGAACTTTCCCAGGTCATTCGACGCGATTGTCCGTTGCCAGGCAACGTTCGACGCAATCGTCTGTTGCCAGGCAGGTTTGTAATGGATTACGTAAGGATGACGTACCCGGTACAAATTTGGCACCCGGTACAAATTTGGTGTGACACCCCCACAGGCAACAAATAGAAGCTTGGATAGCTGACAAATCTCGCGAGACAGATTTTAACGCGACGGGTAATATAGTCGAGTTTAATCTCACACCCCTAGTTATAATATGTCGGTAATTTGGTCTCTGTCCAATGAAAGTAATAAAGTTACAGGGCATTTAAACTGTGCAAACAAACACGACGACAACTTCTTGACATATTTCGGTCATATCTTATATGTAAATGTGCTAAATGTTCTCATTCAGGTTAGAATGTAGTACCTACTTACCTATTGGAGTCCAGAAGCGAAATAACCTTGGGATCGTCGCATTCTTATTTATAGTCAATGGTCGCATAATGTGACGGCCACTCCGATGGACATTGATTTCCTTTCGTCTATATCCGACGGTAAGGGATTAACATGAATGTCTATCTGACGGACCCCCGCGTTGAAAAACGACGAAAAAGGTACCAGTTTTTCGTCGGAAATTGACGCCAGGGATCCATGGCCATGCGTCACACATTTGACGAGTAGGGAGTGAGACTGTGTTGTTTGAACACCTGGCTTTTAAATTATCCGGCCCAAAACCTCTCATTATTGCAATCATCTACCGCCCCCCCCAAACCCAATCCATAATTTCTACCAGAACTCTCTGAATTCATCACCGCACTCTCCTCAATCTCACCATCTGTTTTACTTCTCGTGATTTCAACCTACACATTGACTCCCCGGACTGTAAAAATGCCATGGACTTTCTGGACCTTATCAACTGCCTCGGCTTCACCCAACACATCAACTTTCCCACCCACAACCGTGGACACATCTTAGACCTGGTTTGCTCCATTGGCCTCCACATCCACAATATCTCCAGCACTGACCTCTCCATATCTGACCACCTGGCCATCACACTTGTCGTTGACACTCCCGCCCCCCAACTCAAACAGGACCGCACAATCACTTTCCGCAACATTAAATCCATCTGCCCAGTCTCTCTCTCCACCTGCATATCAAACACTCTTTCCAGCCTCACCTTTCCTGCAAATCCAACCCCCATGGACCTCGTCAACATCTATATCATACACATAAATAACATCATAAATAAACTCCTCAAGCCCCCCGACAACATTTCATCCTCATTCACCCCTGGGCTTGACTCTGACGACCCCAACAATTTCAGACCCATCTCCAACCTCACATTCATCTCAAAATTACTGGAAAGAGCCATCGCAACTCAACTCAAGACTAACCTCCTCTCCAATAACCTATATGAAACATTCCAATCCGGCTTTAGAACCCACCTCAGCACTGAATCAGCACTAATCAAAGTCACAAACGATCTCCTACTCTCCTCTGATTCTGGCTCCCTCACCATTCTTCTCCTCCTGGACCTCAGTGCTGCCTTCGACACCGTCAACCACTCCATCCTCCTCAGCCGCCTGAAATCCTTAGGCATCACCGACTCCGCCCTCTCCTGGTTCAACTCATACCTGTCAGAAAGATTTCACTATATCGCCATAAACAACCACAAATCCCACACCACCCCTGTCTCACACGGAGTTCCCCAAGGCTCAGTGCTTGGCCCCATCCTCTTCATCCTCTATATCAGGGGTAGGCAATTAAAATCCTAATGGGTCCAGTTTCAAAAAAAATCCTCAAGCTTGGGTCCGGGGGTCTATCACATATTTTTTATGACCGTTGTTTTCACTGATATAGGACTGCATGTGTTTTATGTACCAACAGTCAAGGTGTACATTATGATTCAGAGGCATATTTAGCCAATATAAGTACTTTAGGCGCTAGTAGTATCAGTGTCTGTTTGGTCAACAACTGACTATCCGCCACCGTCTCGGAGCAGATCAGGCACACAGGCTTAGAGCTGCATGCAGGCAGAATGAACACTCCTCTTTAAAAGCTTTGTTCTCACAATCTACCTTTCTCTTCTTAGAGCACGCCATCTTTCTCTTGAACTGCAATGAAGCTTTCTCTCTCACTGAAGGCACTCTTTTCTTCTGTCAATTTTGCCGCGCTTGCGTGCACCAGTCGCACAGCTCGTAGGGCAGGCTATCATCTGATTGGCTACTGGCATTATAAGGTTTAAACAAAAACATAGCCTACCATAAAGTTATAGTTAATTTAATGTATTTAACGGGTTTATAAAAGTCACCCAAACATTAGTTGTTAAAATCTCTTGGTCAAAATTATATATACCCGTATTGGTCAGAATATAAGACGACCCTGATTATAAGACGACCCCCCGTTTTTCAACACAAACATTTAGAAAAAAAGATTTGCAGACCAGATTTGCAGAACAAAGAACAGTGAATTAAACACTTGTTATATCAATGACTATAATAATAATGCCAGTAAAGGCCACGGCACTTTCAAGGCAAAATATGTACAGTATGATTCAAAATTAATATCAAGCAACATTGGGAACATTTTTAAATAACATAGAAAAATACAGGCCACATATTTAACTAAACTTAACCAAAATTCGCCAAACTTCTCCTCCGATCTCTGTCTATCACACACGTCCTCTGCCCCGCTGTGTTTGCTCTCGCTGTCATCGCTCCCCAGATGCTCCGCTTCCACCGGCTCCGCCCAAAGCGCGTTTTCTCTGACGTTTTCAAAAACTCTCCGGTCAACCTCACTGAAACGGCCACTTTGAGGACCACGGTAGGATTTGCGCTGACTGTTGACGTCTTTGAGACGTTATTTTGGTGCTCGCCATCTTCTTACGTTACACTCCGTGACCCCAAACATCTTGGCAGCTTGGCAGTTGTTACTTGACTCTGCCTTATTGACGACCATTATTTTAAAATTGGCATCATAGCTCCTCCGCTGTTGTTGATTGACCTGACCCACTTTTGAGCCACTTGTCTCTAATGGTCACCGGTAACGGTCTGGTTGTTAAGGACGCTGGACTACTTCTTCCCGGAACCAATTTCTGGCGCAACCTGCGGCCGCGAATGTGTATTGACATTTAAAGGGAGAGGCGAAGAAGAGAAACTGCGCTCTGAATACTAGACCCCGAATATAAGACAACCCGACTTTTTCGGACCTATTTCGATTGGAAAAAAGGCAGTCTTATATTCGGACCAATACGGTATATAAAAAAAAAAATCGCATTATTAATATTATTGTTGCAATTGTGTCTCGGTCCGGAGAGGACGTCAGTTGGGTCCGGACCCGGACCGCGGTCCGCCTATTGCCGACCCCCGCTCTATATGCTCCCACTTAGCCACATCATCCGCCGCCATGGACTTCACTTTCACTGCTATGCCGACGACACTCAACTCTACATCACCACCAAAACCATCACTCCAGCTATTCTCTCCACCCTCACCAACTGCCTCACCGACATAAAAACCTGGATGAGCCACAACTTCCTCAAACTCAACAGCAATAAAACTGAAATTATAATCTTTGGCCCAAAATCAACCCTCCCCACCTCCCAGAACTTCTCACTCTGCATTGATGGTCACTCTGTCACTCCCTCCCCCCTGGAAACCTTGGTATCTACATGGACCCTGCACTCTCCTTCAAGTCACACATAAACCACGTCACCAAAATATCCTTCTTCCACCTGCGGAACATAGCACGCCTTCGACCCACTCTCTCCTTCTCAGCTGCTGAAACACTAATTCAAGCCTTCATCACCTCCAAACTCGACTACTGCAATAGCATCCTGTTTGGTCTCCCCTCCACTGTTCTTCAAAAACTGCAATATGTTCAAAACTCCGCTGCTCGACTGCTCACCCACACCCCCTCCAGAGAACACATCACGCCCGTCCTCCGTCAACTTCACTGGCTTCCGGTAAAACAACGCATACATTTCAAGATCCTCCTCACCACCTACAAAGCCCTAAATAACCTTGCCCCCTCATACCTGACGGATCTCCTCCAACGCCCCATTCACCCACACCGAACACGCTCCACTGTTGCCAACACCCTCATCCCCATCACCAGGACCAAATACCGCACCATAGGGGACAGAGCCTTTGCCATTGCCGCCCCTACCCTCTGGAACTCCATCCCCCTGGCCATCCGTAACTCTGATTCACTGCCGTCTTGCAAAAGTCATCTCAAAACCCATGTCTTCATCATCACTGACAACACCTGACAAATCTTTTTTCACCCTCTCTCTTTCTTATTGTCCTATCTTTCTCTGTATTGTTGTTTTGGAGTATTTGTATGTATGCATGTATGTACTGTACTGTCCATTTGTATCCTTTTTGTTTTGTGTTTTTGTAAAGCGTCTTTGGGTACCGAGAAAAGCGCTATGTAAAACCTATGTATTATTATTATAGTCTATGCCTCATTGATCCCGATCAGTACCAGAAACACAGCTACATACGCGCTAGTATCATGCGTCAGACGTAGCATAACATACGTCATGCGTCTAACGGCACGTCATCAACGAGCAGCTCCAATGTGTCTGATAAGACACAAGAGCTCTCAGCATGAATATTTGACTCCTCCTCACATTGTTTAATATGCGAGGGGAATATTCACACAATCACACTCACTCGGACAAAGCGCCTAGAACTGAGTGTGTCATAGAGAGGCGCGACATGTCTCTTAGGTAAATCCTAATAAAAGAGCATGGGGAAGCCCAGGAGGCTGCTGTGCAGATATCCTCCATAGGCATCCCTCTTTGCAGAGCGACAGAGGACGATATTCCACTGGTCAAGTGAGCTCTGATAGTCTCAGGCAGCTCTGCCCCCGCTGACACATAAGCCTGTGTGATAGCATCACACAGCCAATGCGACAGCCGTTGTTTTGTCAGGGGGAGGCCCTGGCAATGTTCTCTGTAATGCACAAATAACTGTTGAGATTTGCGCAGAGCCTCCGTGCGCTTCATATAACAGGCAAGCGCGCGTACGGGGCACAAGAGATGGGCTGTTGCCTCCTCCTCAGATTGATGAGGAGGGAGAGAGAAACCATTGAGTGTTATTACTCTCGATCTGAACAAGCTAGTAATACTCTTAGGTTGGGCCCGACCGATTTATCGGCCTGCCGATTTAATCGGCCGATTATAGCCTTTTTGAAAATAATCGGCATCGGCCAAAAAGACGCAGATTACAACCGTTTTTTTTTTTTTTTTTTTTTTTTTTTTTTAAATGTTATTGCGATTAGTATCCTCCAGATTGCGCTCCTACTCGCCTTGCTAACTAACAACTTTAGCTGGAGTAAAAAAGAGGAGATTGAATTTTACCATACAACATGAAAGCACGCTCGCTCAGGCAGCTGCGCGCTCACCTCACCAATGTACACAAGACGCGTTGTTTGAGCATGTTGTGCCTGTTTTTCTTTAGGTCCCAGCCATGTTAATTTGTTATACTGTAGACTCTAACGGTGAGACCATACTGCTCAGCACGCACGTGTTAGTCACTGCTCACGAGCGCAGCACATTGGGAGTTAGTTATTTATTTTACATTTTACATTACACTCATTTTTGACTGTAAATGTATTCTAAAACACTCAAAGGTTCTGCATTCAATTCACATATTCGTCAAAAGTGTTTAAAGTATATTTAAGGTATCAAAAACTACGTTTTATATGTTGTTGTTTTTTTTTGTTTTTTTTTTAATCGGCCGATTAAATCGTAATCGTAATTTTTCTCTGAAAATAATCGGCATCGGCACTCAAAAATCAATATCGGTCGGGCCCTACTCTTAGGTGTAAAAGCCGGGTTCGGGCGTAATATGGCCGAACTGCCGTCCCCTTGTATTCTAAGACAAGAAGGGGCTACAGAGAGTGCAGACAGGTCGCTCACTCTCTTAGCTGACGTCAGGGCCAGCAGCAAAGCTGTCTTGGCTGACACAAACTTGAGGGGCACCTGGTCAAGAGGCTCAAATGGGGCTTTAACCAGCGCGCGCAGCACCAGTGTTAAATCCCATTGTGGAGTGAGAGAGCGCGTCACGGGTCTCTCTCTCCTCACACCTTTTAGGAAGCGCTTCCTTAAGGGGTGACTTAGAACAGTTTTATCCCCGAAGCCTTCGTGGCATGATGAAACAGCAGCTCCCACTTGTACGTCTTAACCGTGCTAAAGGCCAGCCCTCTTTCCATCAGTGTCTGGAGGAAAGAGAGCACACGCGGCAAAGGGCAGGAGATGGGATCACAACCCCTCTCCGTGCACCATTTCTGGAAAGCCGCCCATTTAGCCGAGTAACACGCTGTGGTGGAGTCAGCTCTGGCACCCTGGATGGTCCGTACGACCTCCTGGGAGAGGCCGAGACCCTCTAGGCGCTCGCGTACAGGAGTGTGTTCGGCCACGGTCTGTGAGCGAACGCATCCACCCCGAGTGGGGGATTGTCCTTCGCGCTGAGAGAGAACCACAGCTCGCACTCTGTGTTCTCCCGCGTGGCGAATAGGTCGCTACATATCTGATTGATCAGATCGTGGTGCAGAGTCCAGTCTCCTGGTTGGGGACCCCCCCAACCCTCTTGTCGATTTATGTATGCTGCTGTCGCCTTGTTGTCCTTGTGAATCATTACGTGTTGATCCGTCAACAATGGGGCAAAGTGTTGGACCACTTTCAACACAGTGAGGAGCTCCAATGCGTTTATATGCATGGTCACGGGGGGGGGGCAAATGCCGCCCACCACGTGAAACTTGCATGTTCCTCCACAGCTTGACAGAGAAGCATCCGTGAACACCGAGATGTGTGACGTTGCTCTGCCCAACGGCACCCCTCTCGCGAGAGTTCGGGGATCGCCCCAGTGGGTCAAATCGGGGCCCACTGATAGGGGAATGGTCACTTTGCGCCGCCGTTGGCGCAACGGGTCGATGCGCAGGCGAGAAAACCATCTCTGCAGCCGCCTCATGTGAAGCAGCCCCAGCGGCACCACCGTATGAGTGGCTGACATCATGCCCAGCAGCCTCATGACAGAGAGGGCTGTCACAACACTTCCCGGGGAACAGCGGCGAAGCGTAAATTCGACAGGTGAATCACCAGCTTTTTTGTTTGAATAGCTGCTTCCTCCTTTGAGCTAGCCATCAAAAACAGATCGTCCAAGTAGAACAGTACTCTCAATTCTGTTGCGTGAAGTGGCCGGAGAGCCGTCTCCACGCACTTGGAAAACGTTCGTGGGGCAAACGGGAGACGGTTGTACTGGTAGTGTGACCCTTGGAACGAGAAACGCAGGAATTTCCTGTGTTTGGGGATCACTGTGACGTGGAAGTAGGCGTGCTTCAAATCTATTGAGGTGAACCAGTCGCCCGGCTTTACACACTGTAACACTCGTCTGATTGTTAACATGTGAAACGGCCTCTCCGCGATGCATTTGTTGAATAGGGCTAGATCGAGAATCGGTCTCAGCCCTTCTGTTTTCTTGGGTGCCAGGAAATAACGGGAATAGAATCCCTGCATTTCCTCTCCCTTCGGGACCGTGGAAATCACTTTTTTCGCTAGAAGCTGCTGGAGCTCCGCCAAAAGTGACAGCTGTTGATCCTTGGATGACAGCTTTGTTTCCACAATCCCGTTGAATCGCAGTGGAACAGAGGTGAACTGCAGGGTGTGACCCTTGCTGATCAGCCTGTCCATCCATTTGGCCAGGGTGCATGCGTTCAGCCATTCTGAGTAATGCTCTGAAAGCGGCTGTGCAGCCTCTTGTTTTGATGCGGCTGTCATGGAAACGAGCCACACTTGAGCCCCGGCCGCCGCTGCGAGGGGAGGAGTCCTCCTCGCAGCCCATGGGGAGCTCTGCCCGAAAGGTCTGGGTGTGTGTGTAATTAGCAGAGGCATGCCCTGCCTGCTCAGCTTGTGACAAGAGTGTAGCTTCCTCTCTCCTGAGCGTTGGGACGCGAGGAGGAATAACACTGGGCAGCAGACTGCTGACAGCTGCGTGTCATTCATAGACAGAGAGCTTGTTTTAACGACGGTGAGGGGAAAGTAATGCAGGGCTGGCTCGATCAATAATACAAGGTTTATTGACGGCCTGCCTATATGTGGGGGGGGGATGCGTGTGAAACAGTTATGGCCGGGCTGGTAGGCTCCGGCGTTAACTGTGTGGGGAGAAAACAGCCGTCTTTAGTAAAGAGGTGTTTCCCGCTGTCACACGCTCCTCCCTTGCCCCCTAATAGTCGGCGCTTGTGGGGCGGGACATCGCCCCATGAGCCCACTGCCCGAGGCTCTTGCTGTCCGCTCGCCGCCGCCCGCGATGGAGGTGGGCGGGGCTGGTAAGCAGGGCGAGGTCGCCTTTTTAAAAGCAATGAAGGGCTGGCTCGACCAATGACACGAGGTGTATTGACGGCCCGCCCATACGTAGCAGAAGACGCGTGCAAAACAGTTATGGCCGAGCCGGTAGGCTCCGGCGTTAACTGTGTGGGGAAAAAACAGCCATCTTCAGTAAAGAGGTGTTTCTCGCTGTCACACGCTTCTTCCTCGCTTCTCCCTCGCCCCGTAATTGCCTTCGCAGGCACTTGTGGGGTGGGACATAGCCCCATGAGCCCGCTGCCCGGGGCCTTCGCCGCCGCCTGCGATGGAGGCGGGCGGGGCTGGTAAGCCTGGGGGCCAGGAGGAGAGGCTGCCGGCGGCCCCGCGACAGTGGCTGTCGGGTGCCTATGGCGGCGACGGGGGCTTGGAGCGGAGCGCTGCCGCCCGGGTGGAGGCGGAGGGTGGGAGATTTGTCTCCGGAATTTCTCTGCCTCCTCGGAAGCGGCCTGCATGTCATCCACTATAGATGACAGACGGGGCCCGAACAGCACGTCCGGGCTGATGGGGCACTCCAGTAATTGCCACCTCATCGGCTCAGGGATGCCCGGGGTCTGCTGCAGCCACAGGTTCCTCTGTAGGAGGTGCTGCCATGCCGCCGTCCGGGCCGCTGCCACCGCGCCGGTGGAGCAGAGGCAGAGGATGACACCGGCGGTTTTCGCCACGTCGACTGCCTGTTCGGCCAGACGATGAGGGTTAACCGCCATGGTGGAGATGTTATGCGTCAGCAGGGCGATGTTAATCACAACAGCCTCTTGCTGCATCATACACCGATGCGCTCTGTCTGTAAGCTTGGCCATCAGCTGGTCTTTGGGAGTGGGGCAGCGGTCGCCTAGCCCCGGCTTCACTCCAAAGACAGCATACAGAGCGGGATCCAGCGGCGGTACCGCCCTGTAACCCCGGTCTGTCAGTCCCTCCGTCTTCTTGACCTGGATAAATGTTTTCACCGGGGCACCGAGCCTCCCGGGCTCCGCCGCAGCCCCACTGAAGTACGGGCAGATGGCGGGAAACATCGGCCAGATCGGGTCGAGACGGGCGGGGCGTGTCGCGGCCTCGAGCCCCCAGATGCCACGGAGCAGGTCCGGGCGTTGGGGGTCCTGAGGCATGGGCACCACAAGGCCAAGGTTTGCGGCTGCCCTTGCGTTAATGCCCGGTAGCTCTGCCGCCAAAGCTCCAACCACTGGAAGTGAGGTGGCGGCAGAGACGGGCAATGCTGCTGCCCCGGGCCTCTCCGTTCGGAGAGGGGAAGCCGGGGGAGACGCCCCCTCCTCGTCGCGGTCGGAGTCGTCTGACTCCGAGCTCACAAGGAGAGAGAGGGCATCGTCGAGCGGGTCAGTAAAGTCGTCGGCCCCTTCAGCAATTGCGGCGGCAGTGTCGGCTCCGCACTGTCTGGGCAGCGCAGCATAATGCCGACACAGGCAGGGCGGCGAGAGCGCCAAGACGGCATGTTCATGCCCAAGGCAACCCTCGCACACCTCATGGCCGCCATACGGCAAGATGTAACCCGCGTTTCATGTCTTGCAGATGCCGTTCGCCGTTGAGTCCATAATATCTATTTATTTACTTCAGCATGCTACAGGATCGTCCAGAAGAAAATGGGAGCAGAGCGTCCGCCGGCGCCCGCTTATAACTGCGGACGTCGTTGAGGCCCACGCTGTTGGTGGGCGGGGATTACAAATTTTTCAGTGCTACGGCACACGCCTAGGGATAACCCAATAGCGATAGCCTTAAAAGGCGAAGCCTATACGACATAGAACTCTCTACGTTCTCTCCGTCTTTCTCGCATGCGTTTATCCAGAGGTGTGGCTAGAGTGATGATGTCATCCAAATCTTCGCCCCAGTCTCGGTTCACCATCTCATCTTTCAGGGACTCTCTTAACCCCTGGTAAAATGCAGTCACCAGAGCCTCACCTTCCCATCCGGTCTCAGCTGCTAGGGTCCGGAACTCAATGGCATACTCTGTGACTGACCGTGGCCCTTGGGAGAGGGAATACAAATGTGAAGCAGCCAAAGAGCATCCATGAACCGCTCACTGGAAATGCAGTCTGGATGTCGGTAGTCCAGTCCAAGGCCTTTCCGATTAGCCGGGTGATGATGTATGCCACTTTAGATCGTTCAGTGGGGAAGTTTGCTGGTTGCAATTCAAAGATCAACGAACACCGAGTCAAAAAGCCCTAGCAGGCAGCCGGCTCCCGAAGGGTGGTGGGGGGGACAGCTTAACGGTAGGCTCTGGCGCAGGGAAAGTAACAATAGGAGAACCAGGCCCAGGCAAAGTCCTCATTCGATAGCCAATCGACCAGACCATCTTGTTGGTTGTGTACTGTAACCCTGAGTCTCTGAACAAAGGATCGAAGCTCCTCTACATCCGCTGTGCCACTTTGATCTGGCTCATTCATGATGTCAGAATAGAATGACGGGCACAGTCGCAGACGCAGTTCAGTGTTATTGTTCAGTATAAATAACTTAGACAGCGGTCAACAAATAATAAAAGTCAACTCAGAAGGTAGGACCACAAACACTTCAACGAGTGATTAAAGTTAAACTTAGAGTTCATTCCAGGTTAAGGGCAAAGGTAAAGTTAGTTTGGTTACAGTACATTCCATGGTAGGTCCAAAGCATAGTCCAGGGCACAGTCCAGGTTCAAAGCACAGAGTTCAATCAGCGTAGCGACGTATCCAGACAGGGCAAGACAAAGGGAAGGTCAGGGGCAAGCAGGGTTCAATACCGTAATCCAAAGAGTCCACGCGAACGGTCCAAATCGAAATCCAAAATCCGTCGAGGCGAGCAGGGTCAAGTGAAGAGTCAGCGTATCCAAAGTTCCAAAGTAATTCCCAAGAGAAGATCACGAGAAGTAGCACCTGTAGCATGCAAACCATGAATGAGCACTGACGAGCCATGCGGGGTAGAATTTTAACATGGCCGCTCACTTCCTCACCAGCTCAGCTGAGCTGGCCTTGTGCCGACTCCTCAGTGCCCTCTGCAGTCCTGGAGGGCACGCTGTGTGTTGAGTCGTGACAAAAGTAACTAAGTAAAGTAATTAGTAAAGTAACTAATTACTTTTGAAAGTAAGTAATCAGTAAGGCCAGGCAAGGCAAGGCAACTTTATTTATATAGCACTTTTCATACACAAGGCAGACTCAAAGTGCTTCACATATAAACATTGTCATACAATAAAATAAAATAATAGATAAGTAAAAGAAAAACATATGCAAAGATATGGGTAAAATAGAAAAAGGCATTTTAGTATTAAAATAGAAAATAAAGGCAAAGTTAAAAAAGCTTTTTAGAAAGTGCAATGTATTTAAGATTTAGCAGAAAGCTATAGCAAACATAAAAGTCTTCAGTCTTGTTTTAAAGGTGCTCAGAGTTGGGGCAAGTCTTAAAGGAGCATTTCACCGGTGGAGGCATGAATATGTATTGAAATTGGGTCCTATATGTAGTCGAATAATAAAATAAAATTCTAATTTGGTGCAGTCTTGACCGAGAGAAGGCAGAAAGTGACTTTTTGGCGCTTGTGGATTGAAGACAACAACTCCCACCATGCACAGCTTCGCTGGCGGCCACTCCCGCTGATCATCTCCGCCTATCGGACACCTCCTTGTTCCATCTACTAATGGAACAAATCAGCGTGGAGCTTGAACCGACGTCACTAGAGTAGTGACGCTTGCACAGAAGCATACGGCCGACATCTTTCTTTATTCTGGGTGGAAATAGTAACATAGATGCGTTTATGTAAACATTTTTAGCGAGAAATGTGCATTTTAATTTCATAATGTTCGCTCGTTGAATGTGATGGATGTTTGGTTTGATAGTTATGACGAAGAGGGAACGCTCCATTCACTTGCATGGACAGCGTCTCTGGTTGCTAAGCAACCTCAACGTCTTGGCGGACTATCTGCTGATCAACACTACGAAATTACGAATGCTGGAAACACACCAGACACACCATGTGAAGTTATTTAACCCGATTATTGCGTTTGGGTTTCCTACCTCGGACTCCTAAATCCAGCGCAGCCACAGGCGCGTTGAACCATTTTTGTGACACACAATGATCAAGCTTCAAGTTAGGCACGTTACACGCGTTTGGTGTGGCCGTAGCCCGTGTCCACCAAAAGCGTTTTTTTATGCGGTTTCACCCAAAAAATCGGCTTCGTGTGGACGGGGCCAAGAAGGCGAACACACGTCACCAAGACGGGGAGACAGCGCCAGGCGGCTTACGCCACTATCTGCCAATGGATCGTGGATGCCTGGGCTGATATAACAGTCTCAACTGTGGTCTAAGCTTTCACGAAGGCAGGAATAATCACTGAACTGCCAGGCAACAGCAGCGACACTGACTCGGATAATGACGAGAGGGATCCGGGCATGTTGGATGCCGTACTCGCCCAACTGTTCAATTCGGACACACAATAATTCGAGGGATTCGTAGACGGAGAATGAACTGAAAAAGTGAGCTTATTGTTAAGAGATATTGATATTGATGAGATATTGTTAATATGCACATTAACGTTTGAACATCGTTACCATGGGAGTGACCGGAGTTGTCAGAACGCTTAATAAAGTTTGACTTTATCTGACTGTTTTGTTGACATTCCCTTTAGCACAGCTCGGTCTAGTCGATGCATAACGCAACCCCAGTCAAACGTTTGACTGCAGTATCTTCTATTCTATGCGCCTTATATGCGCCGGTGCGCCCTATACATGAAAACAGTTCTAAAATAGGCCATTCATTGAAGGTGCGCTTGATAATCCGGTGTGCCGTATAGTGCGGAAAATACGGTAGCCCTCGTTTGTATTTCTTTCGAAATGGTGAACTTTTGCATGGAGCCATCTTCTATGTCAGATCCAGTACCCTCCGCCAATGTACTTCAGTTTTATCAACAGCCTCTGTTATCTTAGCGTCAGACGCTGTGGATGTTAGTTTCTGCTGGTGAAGTCCCACCCACTGGCACTGCTCTAATAGGTCTGTAGCGTCAGTGGGTCCCACCCCCTAGAGGGGGGTGGGACTAGTGGTTGTAGTCGTACGAGAATCATCCCCTCTTACACTTCCTGTTTTCTTGTACGCAAAAATCGTCATATTGCGTCATAAAAAACAGGAAGTGTTGGAGATCGATACGGATCTCTCCAGTCTCTCCAGAAAATAAGGAAATGATGCTAGACCATTCAAAAATATGCGGGGGGTTCTAAAAATACAAAGCTTATGTGAAATGGGTGAAGTTGCCCTTTAAATCCTCTGGGAGTTTATTCCAGCTATTTGTTGCATAGTAACTAAATCCTGCTTTCCCATGTTTTGTGTTTACTCTGGGGAAAATTAACAGATTGGTCTCAGAGGATCTTAGTGGTCTAGAAGGCTGATGTAGTGGAAGCATATCAGTTAAATATTTTGGGCCTAAACCATGTAGGGATTTATAGGTTAGCAACATGATTTTAAAATCAATTCTCTGACCTACAGGAAGCCAATGTAACGATTTCAGAATTGGTGTAATATGATCAAATTTTTTGGTCTTTGTTAGAAATCTAGCAGCAGCATTCTGAACAAGCTGAAGCTTCCTCAGAGTTTGTTTTGGGAGACCTGTAAGGAGACCATTGCAGTAATCAAGCTTACTAGTGATAAAGGCATGTACAAGTTTTTGTAAGTCTTCGGTGGACATGAGCCCTCTAAGTCTTGCTACATTTTTAAGGTGATAATATGCCGATTTTGTAACTGATTTAAAGTAACTGGATAGTAAAGTAACTGGATTACTTTCTTGGATAAGTAATCAGAAATCAGTAACTAATTACTTTAGACTTTTTTTTTATAACTTGACCTACACTGTATATGATATGATATAGATATCTGTGTATAATATGATATTATTTAGATATAGATGTAGCGTCCCCTAGCTGCCCTTAGCTATGAATATTGAGATGCGCTCCCGAATTCTTTTGTCTGTGAGAGATCACTCTCTCTAATGTTAATTAATGCACTAAATGATGTATGCAGCTTAATGCAATACCAATGTTTGTTCCTTTAATGAATTTTAACTTTTAATTAAATTACTATTTTTACCCTGTGGGGGGACGTGCGACGTCTGGCCTGCAGGGGGAGTATGTGCAGGTTGGGAGCACACCGGATCGGCTGGGGGGATTGGACCTGATTGCGGACACCTGCTCGCAATCAGGCCAATCAGGGAGTGTGTACTTATGTGCCTGCTTTGTGTTGTAGTAGGAGAACCAGGAGTGAACGGACTAGAGAGATCCATGGCGAGAGCGAGTGGAGATCTCACCAGAAAAAAAAAAAACACACAGAGACTCCCGGAAATCTTTACTAAAAAATTATAGTTTTTGAGTTGTTGTGTTCCACTTCTAAGGACAATAAATAAGCTCCCGCTGAGGGATGACAATTCTGCCTTCGCATACTCATTGAACCCACTACAGTGGAGCCCAACGTGGGGCTCGAGCGCAGAAAGAATGGGCCAGTCCCCGTTGGGAAACGTACTCGGGCACCTGGCCGAGATGGCCGAGCGGCAAGGCCAGCTCCACCAGGCACAGAACAAGGTGCTCACGGAGCTGGCCCAGTCCTTGGCCGCCGATCGGGCCATGCTCCGTGAGCTCCTCGCCTCCGGCGGATGCGGCGAAGGACCCCGAGGGGCGGGACCAGCAACCCATATCCACGTCCCGAAGATGGGGGAGGCAGATGACACGGAGGCCTTCATCGAAACCTTCCAGGGGCGGGCCGAGGTCTCAGGGTGGCCTCGCCCGGAGTGGGCGGACCGTCTACTGCCGCTCCTGACAGGAGGCGCAGCTTGCGGCCAACAGACTGCCGGCTGGGGCCCAGCGAGACTATGACGCCATCACCAGGGCCATCCGGGACCGGCTGGGCCTCTACCCGGAGGAACATCGGCGGCGGTTACGGGCGCTGGCCTTCAGCGAGGGGGACCGACCCTTCGCCTTCGCCCAGCAGATGAGGGACCAGGCAAGGAGGTGGCTGGTTCCAGACCGGAATACGGCAGAGGAAAAGGTGGAGCAGGTGGCCCTGGAGAGGTTTGCGGAGGGGCTGCCGGCTAGGACCTCCGCCTGGGTCCGATACCACCGGCCCGAGAGTCTCTCCGCCGCGGTCGTCCTGGCGGACAGCCACCTGCAGCCACCACCAGCGAGCCAGCGTCCACCGACAGCAGGCCCACGTACCGGCGTCGGCTGCCCCACAGCGGGATTGGCCAACCCCGGCAGGGGAGGGGTGTTTGCGGTGCGTGTGGCCTGGCCACTTCCGGCGGGAGTGCCCTATGATGGAGGTGGGTCAGGTCGTCCGCGTCACCGGTGCCCAGTCTCCTCCCCACGGTCCCGGTGAGGCGTACCGTATCCCGGTGAGGATACAGCGGGGTATGCACCAGGTGCTTTTGGACTCGGCTGCATGCAGACCATGAGCAAACAGCGCCTGGTGCGGTCCGAGGCATTGGGGGAGGCGTTGATCGTTTCGGTGAGGTGTATACACGGGGATGTGCACAAGTATCCTTTGGTCCCTATCGAAATTCGTTGTGGCGGAGAAAATATAGGGTCAAGGCGGCTGTTAGTTCGAGCCTCTCGCATCCCCTGATTCTTGGGTTGGATTGGGCGCGGTTTCCACAGGCTGTTAGGGGGACTACGGGGATGCGGACACGACAGGTAGGGACATGTAAGTCGTGTGATGTGTTCTGCGCTGAGGCGGGGGCGTCCGACGCTGATCAGGGATCGGGGGAGGCGGGTGGTCCCCAACCCGAGGTCCCAGCGCCGAGGTTGCCACCTGTGGAGGATTTGCCCCTCGAGCAGTCTTGTGACGCCACATTGTGCTCAGCCTACGACCAGGTGATAGTTATTGATGGGAGTCGGGTCCGGCCAGACGCGGCGCTGACTTACCCACACTTTATGGTTGTTAGGGATAGGCTTTATCATCCAGTTGCTGGTACCCAGGAGCCACCGGGCAATGGTTTTCCAGGCGGCGCATTATAACCCAATGGCGGGCCATTAGGGGTATGATAAAACACTTAACCGGATAATTGCCCGGTTCTATTGGCCGGGGATTCAGGCAGAGGTGGGCAGGTGGTGCGCATCCTGCCCCGATTGCCAGTTGGTGAATCCTCCGGCCGTCCCCAGGGCTCCCTTACGGCCCCTTCCCCTGGTGGAAGCCCCCTTCGACTGCATTGGCATGGACATTATCGGGCCATTAGAACGTTCCGCACACAGGTATCGATTTGTGTTAGTCCTGATCGACTATGCAACCCGATACCCGGAAGCAATTCCGAGTGTTGCACAGGCGTTGTTTCATGTCATATCGCGGGTGGGAATCCCGAAAGAGATTCTCACTGACCAGGGCACCAATTTCGTGTCACGCACGATTAGGGTTTTCCCTAGGGATGCACCGAAATTAAAATTCTTGGCCGAAACCGAAAACCGAAAATGAGGAAACCAAGGCCGAAAACCGAAACACCAAAATAAATTATTATGACAATTATTAGTACCATTTAGGGTTGCCGCGGTATACGGTTTTAGGTTAAAAAGGTTAAAAGTTCGGCAGTTTGTCTTTGCACTGTTTTATTTTTTATGTGTTTTTTCATAAAAAAAATAATACATACAAACGTAATAGATAGGCTACCTAATAAAGCATTGGAACACGCAAGACCGGTAACCATAGCAACGCCGGTAAACAAACCCCGCAAAGCCCAATCCCTACGAGAGCTCCCCGCGCTACGGCCATCCGGAGGCGCACAGAGCTCTTGACCATGATATATACAATTATATTATACTATTATACATATATAACGTTATAAGACGATGTCACAGAGAATTGGTGCGCTGCCAGACGCTGTCACCGAGTGTGAGAGGAGAGTTGACGGAGAAGATGGCGGTTGACCTAGTTTCAAAGTTTATACGGTTTGTAATCGGTAACACAACCCTAGTACCATTGCATTTATGGCTATGACTGTGTACTAGCTTCATTAAAATCAAGGCATTGCAATTTTTGCAAATCGCTATACGTGGGTCTTTCTTAGAAACATTGAAAAACGTCCACACCGCAGACATATTGGCATTCATCCAGACAAGCGTGTGCTGGCCGCGCTTTTTGTTTGCGTCATCACAAATTTCTGTTTCGGCCGTGTTGTTTCGGTGATAAAATTATTTCAGCATTTTCCCCATTTGAGTTACTTTATGGGCGCAAGCCCAGGGGTGTCCTGGACCTCATTAAGAAAACAGGGAGGAGGGGTCCAGTGACAGCAAAAACAAAATGCAAAGCTTGACTCTCTAGGGGAGCCGGAGATTACGCGATCTCACCCCGGGGGACAAGGTCCTTGTACTGTTGCCCACCAAGTGGCAAGGGCTCTTTGTGGTCATGCGGCGAGTCGGGATGTGGATTACGAGGTAGCGTGTTCGGACGCGGGGGAAAACAACATGTGGTCCCTGTCGCGTTTGCGTCGACGCTGACGGAAAGAGAAGAGCTCGGGCCGGAAGTCCCGGGCCCAGGTCCCAACCCTCCGGTAGGTCGGGCGAGAACCTCTCAGGGAGTCAGGCGTGGGACGATGCCGGCCTGCAACTCCGGTTTGCGACGTCTTTTCGCCCCTGCCCGGTCGCATCCCGTTAATTACTCACGACATCGAGACGCAGCCCGGGTTAACGGTGCGGACACGCCCCTACAGGCTGCCCGTCCACAAACAAGATGTGGTGCGGCTCGAATTGGCAACCATGTTAGAGTTGGGCGTGGTCGAGTAGTCTCACAGTGACATCCAACATGCATATCTGAGAATCAGGCCTCTCTTCAATAATGACAAAAAGTTATGAAAGAAATACACGTTAACTTTTTGTTATCTCATAAGCGGTGTGGTGCTGGCTCCTTTTGACCCCAGACTCAAAAAAGTGGCCACAGGCCAGCTGTGTCTACACACCTTAAGCCACAAATGTACACCTCCATCCCACAAAAAATGGGGACTAGAAACTAACCTCTGTCTCCCCCAATGCCTCGGACCGCACCAGGCACTGTTTGCTCATGGTCTGCATGTACATTTACTGTACTGTTGGAGGTCACGCCCCTTATCCGGCCTTTTCGAGATAGCTAGGGATGCTAAAATGTTTACAAACATTTCCCGGGGCCCTAACCCTAGAGAAAAAAAGTTTTCCCAAACGTCATTTCGACACAGCCCCTCAGTAGTGTTGGCTGCAAGACCTAATGGTTCAGAATGTGGTGGAAAAACAGTTTTTGAGATAGGAAGGTCCTACCGCCCTGAAATTTGAATACCTTATTGTAGGGCCTTACTGGGATTTGAATGCCGGGGGCCCTTCCTGCCCGAAACTCGGCCCGGTCAGACCCCGAGGGCAGGCCCCCTCTTCCTGCCCTCGGGGTCCGACCGGGCCAAGTGTCGGTGCGGGGGTCGGAATAAGGTATTCAAATTTCAGGGCGGATCTGACCTTCCTATCTCAAAAACTGTTTTTTGAGTGTAGCCCGTGGAATTAGATGCCACACAGGACACAATGACTTTCGGGGTTTCTTGTGGCATTAATTTATTTTGGGCCACCATGATTTTTGTGGCAGAGTGTTATATGTTCTTTTTTAACAGACTATAGCTTACTGTGCGGAACAGTTGCACTTCAATTTAAATCTGCTCAAATCATAAAATAAATGAATAAAGTAATTACAAGAAAATACAAGAAAACACTACATTAGAAAATACGGCAGTGGCATGCCTGCAAACAGGAAATGCAAAATAACATGTTACATACACATTTCACCACTATAAACATTAATGTCATTCAGTAAACATCAAATTACCAACTTCACACAACAATATACACATTGACTGATAACACCCACACCTCGGCACACGCGTGGTACCATACATCCCAACGCAAGCGAACGCCCACGTGGGCGACCGGCGCCGAAATTCCACAGACATCCAACGCGAACACGGCCATCCCGACAAACACTCACCGTCATCGCTATATTTATTGTTCCACACAGCAACAACAGGCAGCATATATGTCCATAGGCCACTCCAACAGCACACAACGGAGACACACCTCGTCCTCACGCCAAAGACCATCGCTGTCCAACGGCAAAACCGGAAGAAAAGGACCAGGATGCACCGGGCGCAGCATTATATAGTAGGGGACTCAATACTGCCACCCTGTGACCAGACGGCCACACCACCCGTTGCAAACCACAGGTTAATCAAACATCCTTGGTCGAGATACACCAAGTGGAAACTACATCCTATATAATTATCACCCGGTTACATGAGCTTTCAAAAATAGGTTATAGAAGAAGTCTAAACTGCAGAAAATAAAAACATCCAAGCTGCCTATTAAGGATACCTCGGAATATCTGTCTATTTCTTAACCATCAGACCCTAGTTTACGACAAAAACAACACAATTGACGGCAGCTCCTTTGCCGCATGGTTTTTAGAGCCATGTAAGGATTAGAGGGGGCGGTCGATAGCAACCACCATAGCAACCATGACGGTCAAGTGACTGGATGCAGCCCCGTTGAAAAAAATAGAATACCACCCTACACACTCAGGAGATTAATGATATTTAAATAATTATGACCATGAAGTCTTTATTTGCATGGGTTTACATTTCGTTCTGTGTAGCATGGAAAAATCGGAGAAACACTCCCATTCAGAATGCATTGGTTTACATTTCGTTATTTGGAGCACGTTATTTTTATTTATTTATTTATTTTCAGTTTTTGAGGAGGTGTTTCAAAGAAGCTAATTTTTCTGCAAAAATCCAATGGAAAAACCCGTTGGCTTTTTGTCAAAGGAACCCAGGGCGACGCTCACTTCCGGGTTGGCCAGCATGCGTCATCCCTCCACCACTCTATACTGTAAAAACACATGTTCAAGTTGAATGTTAATGCATGAATTTATTCTTTATCCTGCCATAGTATTTATTTAAGGGGGGGGGGGGGGGGGGGCATACAAGTCTTTTGGCCATGGTGAATCCAGATCTGTTCCGGAGCATTTCAGCACCTCGGGCAACAACACAGGGTTGCCAGGTCCTGCAAAAAACGTGCTGCCCACATAACGTTCAAAATCCACCCAAAATGTCCTAGAAGCAGCCCAAATAGCGTGACCCTGAACACGTCTTGCGATGTGGACCAACGTATCTATGTGATACCGGGTTGTATTGTTGCACTTCTTATGACAAATGTACTTATTGTAAGTCGCTTTGGATAAAAGCGTCTGCTAAATGCCCTAAATGCAAATGTAAATGCTTAGCCGCCATCAGCCAATCAGTGTTGAGCTTGACCCGATGTCACTGGCAGAGAAACGGAGGACGCACAGAAGCAGAAAGAACATGGACGACAAAGTCATCGCTTTCAGTGTGTGCTGAAATTATGAGGAGGTGGTGAAACTCACCCAGCTGTGAGCGCCTACTGAGGATGTCATGCACTAGAGTTTAGATTCTCTGCCCAAGCCAGAGCCGACCCGCAGGCCGGGTCGGGCCGATATTTCCTACCACTATCCTCGGGCCGGGTCGGGCCAGGCCTTTGTTCGACCGTTCGTGTTTTGTTTTTTTAATCATTGCCTTATGGCCTAATCTGAGGAGAAATCTATGGCATAAACAGAAATATTATGGGCCTTTATTACACGGGTCTTCTCAATGCCGTGGAACGCTCCGTTCACTTGCATGGGTAGTAGTCCGGTAACTTGTCAACCCCAGCGTCTTCGGTTGCTAAGCGACATAAACGTCTTTGGCTGACTATTTCTCTGCTGATCAACACTACGAATGCTGGTAACGAATAAATTGTAAAAAGACACACCATGTGAAGTTATTTTTTTGTTTTGGTAAGTAGCCGTTTAATAAGTGGGATAATGTATAGAACGTCGCCGGTCATTATCGAAAATAAGCCCCTTCAGGGCAAAGCAAGACACCTCCGCTGCGCGTCAGTGTCTTTTTCACCCTTGTCATGGGTAGATGTGTTGGAGCGTCTTGAACTAGGTGGAAATCACTCAGGAGCAGACGAGAAGTATAGAAAAAGATGGGATCTTTTATTTTCCCTAATTTAAGGCCCATAAGGCAATAAAAAGAAAACCAAAAATTAACAAAATGAAAATACTTTTGGCTAAACAAAATAATTGGGCTTGAGAGTCACAAAAAAATTCCATTCAAACTTCAGAATACCGGACCTTTAAATAAGTCACTTACGAGAGCAATAATCAGACATACGTCCTTCCACCATCAGCTCTCCCGAGCCACTGACGAGTAGTGTTGGTTTGTTCGTTCGCGAACCAGTTCGAATGAACGAGTCTTTAGGACGAACGAACCGAACCGGTTTGTTTCTCTCGTTCGTTCGTTCGCCTCGTTCACCATTCGATTCACCGGAAACTCGACTGAGCGAACGAACGAGTTTCCGGTAGCACTAACTCCACTGAGTCTGACTGACTCAGGTGAGAACTGTGCAATGGCGTGCATTCCATGATGCGATTTACCGCTACCGGAAAGCAGGCTGGACGAACAAACGATTCGCGAACAACTCCTCCCTGTTCAGTCGAGTCTCCGGTAGCATTGAGTCTGAATGACTCAGCTGAGAACCGTGCAATGGCGTGCATTCCATGATGTGATTCACCGCTACCGGAAACTAGGCTGATTCGCGATCGTCTCTGTTGGGCAAAATAACCTGCTGAGTACATCACATGTACATTATAAATATAGCTAACTCCTACCCTAACCTGATGAGCACATCACATGGCTGGCACATTACAATATAGTCAACTCTTGCTATAACCCAACGAACACATAACACAAACATGATAATATAGTCAGGTCAAGGCCGGAGCCGAAGGCCCCATTTCCCAGGCTGGCAAATGGTGGACACTCAGACAATGCACCAGTCATCCTCAAGAACGGGAGAGCCACATTAATCTATACAAGAGAGATACACATGGATATACTAGGGCCTGAGAGCCAAGGTCAAGCAAAAACACACAGAACCACACACACCTCAAACGCACACACCTCATCGAGAGGAGGATACAGCATAAGACTGTATCACACAGGGACTCTTGATCTTCTTCTAGACCTTCCACGGAGGCGAAGCTCTGGACGAACCATCAGCGCTGATTAGGGACTTAGACATATTCGAACTCTCACGCTTTATGACTCTGTATAACCGTTGCCACTTTACTTAATAAATCCAAGGTCCTCGTGCCGACAGACTTTATTACCTCTCCGTCTCATTTCATCTGGTCCAGTAACTAGACAGACCGTTTTTCCCCTCAAATTGGTGACCCCGACGTGATCTTTCGTCGAATTGAACCGCAACTGGGAAACGAGAGACGGAGAGCGGCACGACCTCGGGACCCCGGAGCACCGGACCGATTCCTGCAGTCTCACCTCGCGGCCGCCCAACAAAAGGTAGGCAGAACCTGTTGATAAAATCCAAACTCTGCATAGTTATATAGGAACCACATTAGGAGGTGAGACTGTGAGAGCGGTTTGCTACGGGATATCTCGTGGGGACGAATAGGACTGCATCCCAGCATTTCCCCATAAACCCGATTGACCCTGAACGCGTGACACATCGAATATCGGCTCGTTGCATGGTGAAGGAATACCCTCGAGACCATAGGGCCTATAAGAATCGGGCATAGTGATACAAGACTACCGATGGCCAAGTAATGGAAACGGTATGCCTGGGCCATGAGTGGCACCCAGAGGAAAAAGGTAAATGAGAATAAGATAAACTAGGCTCGTTGCATGGTGAAGGAATACCCTCGAGACCATAGGGCCTATAAGAATCGGGCATAGTGATACAAGACTACCGATGGCCAAGTAATGGATGTGTATTAAATAATTCTATGTGGTAAGAAGGTTAGAGTCCTTTATCAGGGTTAGAGTCCCTTTGCAGAGGAAACGGTATGCCTGGGCCATGAGTGGCACCCAGAGGAAAAAGGTAAAGGAGAATAAGATAAACTAGGCTCGTTGCGTGGTGAAAGAACACCCTCGAGGCCTAAGGCTCGGCGCCCTTGATAAGTGAATCTGAGGTGCCCGAAGAAGCACAACGATTTCTTGGCCATATATTCATTGCATATGCGGGGACTGACGGACAGACACCTGAACTGACGCAGACTAGGGATAGCAGAGACCTCTCACCCCCACCTTCACGACCAGAGAGCAAGTGCGTGTGTATGAAGTCAAGAACGAGAGTCAACGTGGGTGGAAGAATAGGAGAGCATGGGTGAAAGAGAGACAGAGAGACAGTGTGTGTGTGCGGGTGAAAGAGAGAAACAGAGTGGCTGTGTGTGTGTAAGTGGCCCAGAGAGAGAGAAAGAAAGAGAGTGAGCGATTCTGTGTGTACGTGCGTGTCAGGAGACAATGTTTATGTGTGTGCGTCTGCGGGAGACAGAATGAAAGGAGCCGTGTGTGAAGTCAGTGTGAATGTGCGTGACAGCATGTACATGTCAATGTGCGTTTGTGTGAGAGGGAGCGAGAGAGATAGCAAGGAGAGATAGCAAGGAGAGCTAAAGTCGGAGGACGATCGAGAGGGACCATTTTCCCTCTAGACAGTTGGAGGTAGCGATAGAGTGCGTGTTTTTCTAACAATGAACGGTTGTTTCAGGACCACGAGAAGGGACTCTGTATGGTTTTCAGGCCCAGAGTGTAATCCCCTTTCCCATATGTGTAGTCCTCCCATTTGAGGTCCCCGTCCACCATATTTGAAGTCCTCTACTCCACCTCATGTTGTAGTTCCCCTCCCTAGAATTGTATGGAAGTTAGAACCTGTGAGGGTGTTTTGGTTCGGCCTGACGAGGCCTGTACCAATTTCGGTGGTCAGCTTCGTAGTTTTGTGTATATAGAAATTTGGAAAGGGGGAGCAGTATTAAAGTTATTTATAATAAAGTGAAAAGTTATTTGGGAATGGATGCGGCAAGATGGGATTGTGAATGAAGGGACAGAAGGATCTTTTTGTGTGTGAGAGATAGTTATTAGGTCTTGTTCCATGATGGGGAGTTGAGGATGTTGCATTCCAGGCTTATCTGTTAACGGTCCTAGCTGCTGCTTGACCCTAAGGGGAGTGAGGAAGGGTGAGAGAGAGAGAACACATTTCCCCCCCATTTGTCGACCTACACCATTCAGGCAGTACAGAGAGACACACTAACACACAGTACAGAGAAAGGAAATAGAGTGTGTTCAACTGAAAGCGTGTGGTGGCCATACGCCATAAAATACCACATATCCAAGGAATGGAGGTAGAGCTCTGTTGAGTTTTCAGGCTTTGATAAATTTGTAGTTCCCTGTCTGCCATGTTTGAAGTTCTTTGTAGTCTCTGTCCATAGGTTTCACCTGAACAACCCCTCTGCTGGCCGAGAAAAGGAACTACCCATGGTTTCTCTCACACCCAGCCCCCAGAGCACGCTCGCTTTCAAGGCGTTATGGCCGCACCCAACGTGGGAGGGAGACACCCTTATCTGTTGTCTTGCACCAAACAGCACCCCGTACTGAGGAGGGAGAGAGAGCGTGTTCTCCTGAGGGAGGGAGAGAGTCACAGGGAGACACGCAGTGGATATTCACATTATGGCTAATTTGTTTTTCTTTAAGTTTAGTTTTAGTTTTGTTTTTTATTCAGGATGATGAACATCCTGACACAGTTATCATTCATTCAGGATGAAGAACATCAAAGTTCATGAGGAGGTTATAAGGACAATAACGTTGATACTTTACTAGGACAACAGTGATGATAATCTAATGCAATTGGACTAAAGAAGGTGTTGCTATTAACTAAGTGATTCATATTATTTTCACACAGGAAAGGATAATTGACTAAATATGGATATGATAAAGGAGAATAATAATAAAATAAAGTAATCTTGATAAACTGTACAAGTAGGACTACACCTATTAAAATATGGGGTGTATCTCTTTGGTCAAGGATGACTGGGCCCCGTTTCCCGATAACGATGGATCCACGCTCGTACGATCATTCTCACGATGGATCTTGCGATCCATCGTCAATTTCTTTGGAGCGTTTCCCGAAACTCCTCTTAACGTGAACGCGCATTCGCTGCACTCACGACGTCGTAGGATTGTAACTGTCTACTGACACGGTGCTGAAATGGGCTCCGTAGGAGGGGGAGACGCAGGAATCTCGCAGGAAAATTGTGTTAAAAAGGGTTAAAATATATCCCCATCAAGGACAACAGCAGAGTAGCCTATGAAAAAAATAGACTGCAATTATATGAATGCTAAAGACATTAAAACACAATTGATTAGGCTTAAACCGACATATATCAGTCCTAATCCTGAATGCACTGTGCGTTTCACGGCATTTTCCCCCCTGAAATAATTCCTCTTCACACCTGTGAATAACCCGGGAGACGTCCATGATGAGGAATACAACGAAGCCCACCGTCTGGCCCGGTGCATCGTTGAGCGCACGATCGGGAGGTGGAAGTTGCGCTTTAGATGCCTTCACAAGTCAGGCGGAGGGCTCCAGTTTTCGCCGGCCAAGTCATGCGCCGTGATATGTGTGACGGCTATGTTGCACAACATTGCAGCTAAGGCTGGGGTGGCATTGCTTGAACCGGAGGACGCTGAGGACGATGACGACGAGGAAGATCGGTGTGAGGACGGCCTCCCTCATAACTACGCGGCTGGTTTTCATGCGCGTCGAAGAGTGTTTGAGACTTTTTTTTAACCCCCTCCACCCTCCCACATGTCACTAAACATTCCCGTCAACGTGACCAATCCCCACCATATCCCAGCCTTTTGCCTGCTCCTTTGCTTGTTTTTTATAATTTATTATATTTAATTTTTTTTAATTTTATTTTATTTTTTACATTATTTTATGCTACGTTTTATGAGTAGCCTATGTCAGTCTGCACAAATCCCGTTTTATTTTGGCCATTTTAACATCTTTATTAATAAATTAATTAATAATCTTTATTAATTACCAAACTAAGAACATAAAGGCGCAATGCGTTTTAATAAAACGCATCCAATAGACGGAATGTCCGATGGTGACGCCACTGAGGCTATAGCTGACGATGCTCTTAGCGTCCCACGAGTACCTACGAGCACCCCTGGAGTACTCGTTAGCTACGAGCGTTTTCAAGACGTTCGTTCCCCACGATGCTTTCGGGAAACGCGGTGAAAACTCTACGATGCCCTTTCGACGCACTTCACGATCCACTTAGGCTAACGACGCTTTCGGGAAACGGGGCCCAGGTGGATTGACGCCACATCTGCTGGGAAGGGGTCCTACATGCTATGTTGTCAATTTGGATTCGGAAGTAGTGGGTTTACCTTTCAAATGCCACTACTGCTGCTGCAACACTTTAATAATTTTAACTCTGATAAATTACCTTTTGTTTTATAGTCTCCCTGATGTGTATCCATTACGCACACGCTTGGCTGCATAGGGCAGATGGGGCTGAAGACTCTGTCTCCATCCCTCCACTTTGCGATCTATACTACCATATGGGTGGGGGTTGATTGTATTCCAGGTACGGCATCCTGCAGCGAGCCAGTATGGAAGGCTGGTTAGCCAACGACGGGTAAGATCCCACCTTGACACCCGGGACGACCTAAGGCAGGCACAGTCACGATTACTTGGCAGAGTCGCTGTGGGCACTGGCTCACTTGATCATGAAGTGACGAGCTGCAACAATCATGGGAAGTGCCGGGTGGGGTGTAGGGTGGAGGAGGAACAGGAGTCAGATATGTCAGCTCTGGCAGCAGAGGTGGTCTTGGAACGGGGCATGTCGCGTTTTATTTTATTTTATTTTACCTTTGTGGTATAGAAGCCCACTAACGCATGTACGTTTTTCGGTTTAGTGCATGACTTTGGAACAGCGTGGTTTCAGGCGGCTGATGGTAAACCCACCCATATTGGGCTTTGGTTTTGGACATACTGGTTTCGATTTCCCTTCCCAAAAGATTGGTTTTAGTTTGCTGATGGTTAAGGTTAGACGTTTCGACGTTGGTTGCACCAACGGCGTTCTTAGATTTGCTTATCATTTAATGTGCATGGTTTTGACCATTGCGCAAGGGGGGAGGTATTGAGGAGAATTTAAAAAAAAATAAAAAATTAGAAAACAAGGTTTTTATTCACCATACTTGCAAACAAACAAAAAAAAACAAACAGTGTTTAACAGATGGGTAGAAGCAGTCCCATCAAAAGACCTAAGTGCGGCTACAGTAATCAAGTTTCTGACTAGAGAAGTCATGCCAAGGTTTGGAATTCCGTCAGAAATAAGCTCAGACAAAACGTTTATTCAGAGAACACTCAAACAAGTGATTCAACATTTGCATGTCAAATAAAGACTAGATTACGCCCCAATCCTCAACCACAAGGTATGGTGGAAAGAGTGAATGGGACGCTCAAGACAAAAAATTAACAACATTTGTGCAAGCACTAAATTGAATTGATGCACTACCACTGGCACTAATGAGTTATCGCATGAAAACTAACAGAACGACACATCTAACCCCGCATGAAATGCTTAAGGGTCGACCCATGCATTCACCTAACATTCAAGGGTCCCAAAAGGGACTTCCATTAGAGTAATTAGAAATAGAATTAAGGAAAATATGTTTGAACATCTAACTGTTGTACATAAGTTTGTAATTCCAGCAAGAGAAACACAAAGTTCCAGGGCCGGAGGAGGAGCCAGATGCAGACACGCCCGGAGCCGACGAACTACCCAAGAATGATGCAATCAAATTTCGGCAGGGTTTGAATCAGTCCTGTTTTGGTGGTCCACTATTAACAAAAATGTTGATTGGATAAATAATATATACTATAATCAGCAACGGTTTGTCAATTTTTCCACGGATAAGGTCAAGGGACTATATAGATATGCTATTGGCAGAGCAAGGAGGGGTGTGTGGGATGATAAGGACAACATGTTGTACTTTTATCCCAACAACACGGCCCCTGACGGGTCAGTGACAAGGGCCCTGGCCGGCCTTCGAGCTCTTTCCGTCCAGATGGCAGAGGACTCTGGGGTCGACAACCCCATGGAGAAATGGATGACTGACATGTTAGGCAAGTGGAAGGGCCTTCTCATGGCCGTCCTGTCATCCCTGGCTTGCTTTGTCGGGATTGTGGTCTGCTGCGGGTGTTGCTGCATCCCCTGCGCCCGCACCCTCTGCTCACGCCTCATCACCACGGCCCTCGAAAAGGAGAAACAACAGCCCCCTCCCTACTCCGAAGCAGCCCCCCTCATGCCCCTGCTGGATTTCCCGGACCAGCTTCCCCTGAACGACCAGATAGTGCCTGCAAACTTTGACTGTGAGTATGGCCTCCCTCACCCTGCAACCTTCTACTTTGAGTACGAGCTCCCCTACACACTCCCAACCCCCGCCATCGACTGCGTCCCCGCCGAGCCGGACATCTACCCGTGAGTGCTAGTGGCCTCTCCTGGTGCACGGCCCCGGCGTCCTGTTTCCACCACCGTATGCTGAAACCCCACCACCACACCCCTCCCCCCCCCCCCCCGCCTGTGACGTGCTAGTAACCTCTCCAGGTGGGCTGCCCCATTCCCGTCCCCGCCAACGGCACCACCCCCCTCCCACCTGATGCACCCATGTCGCCCGGACCAGGGATCTGCGTTCCGGTACCAGGGGCTGCGGCCCGTACCCTTAAGGCTTGAGGGCGCCCCTGGCTGTATTCGCTTCTGTACGCTTCACTGTTTTTAGCCGCTCCCATATCTATGCCCGCGTCGACGCAACCGACGCCGGGAACGCAAATGTTGTTGTTTATATCGCTGTCCCACTAGATGGAGCTCGGGGATACACACGGGCGAGATTCCATGGGCCTTGATTGCCCGTTTATCAGATGAGGTCCTGAGCGCAGTTGAATAAAAGGGTCTAATGCTCAGGTGGCGCCTTGCGTCCACCTGCCCGTGATGACGCTCAGGACTATTCCGTGGTTTCTTAGTTGTTCCCGTGCCCCGGGCCTACCCTGAATACCCCATGCGTGTGATTGCTTATTGTTACACGACCAGTTGACTCCTCCTCACATCCTTAGTGTGTGGTCATCTAGGGATGGGTTGAGGGGGATTGCCATTCGTTGTGTACCTCATATCTTTCTGATATTATTATTATTATTTAGGGACACGTTTCATGGTTGCATTTCTTTCCTGTGATTGTTATTGTGTAGTGTTTGTGTGATTGTTGCATTTTTGTTTATATCGTTATTGTTTACTGTTAGTTTTATTGTTGCATTTTGTTGTTGTTGTTATGGTTTGGTGTTGGTTTTGTTGTGTATCATCTGCTGCCAGTATTGTTGGTATTGTCTGCTCGCGATGTAAGGCCGGGGTGGATGCCACCCCCTAGGTGGGGTGTGTATGGCATACCCATGTCTGAAGCAGGGGTAGCGTTTCTCCCACGTGGTTCCCCATACACCCGGTCCAGCGAGTTGTTTTAGTCCCATGCTCATGGTTGTTTGTTTTTATGATCATTTTGCCTTCTTTCTGTTATTTCTAATGGTGTCATAATGGTAGTCCCGCGCTGGAGTCCTATCCCTCGTACCCCTAATGAGTAAAAGTCGTCTTGCGACGACTTGAGGGGGATATGTTGGGCAAAATAACCTGCTGAGTACATCACATGTACATTATAAATATAGCTAACTCCTACCCTAGCCTGATGAGCACATCACATGGCAGGCACATTACAATATAGTCAACTCTTGCTATAACCCAACGAACACATAACACAAACATGATAATATAGTCAGGTCAAGGCCGGAGCCGAAGGCCCCATTTCTCAGGCTGGCAAATGGTGGACACTCACGGGAGAGCCACATTAATCTATCACACAAGAGACACTTCGAGGAGCTCTCCCCCATTAGGAGGAACACAAGAGATACACATATATACTAAGGCCTGAGAGCCAAGGTCAAGCAAAAACACACAGAACCACACACACCTCAAACGCACACACCTCATCGAGAGGAGGAGACAGCATAAGACTGTATCACACAGGGACTCTTGATCTTCTTCTGAAGCAGACCTTCCACGGAGGCGAAGCTCTGGACGAACCATCAGCGCTGATTAGGGACTTAGACATATTCGATCTCTCACGCTTTATGACTCTGTATAACCGTTGCCACTTTACTTAATAAATCCAAGGTCCTCGTGCCGACAGACTTTATTACCTCTCCGTCTCATTTCATCTGGTCCAGTAACTAGACAGACCGTTTTTCCCCTCATCTCCTCCACCGAGTTTCCGGTGAATCGATTCACAGGAAACTCGACTGAACTGGGAGGAGTCGTTCGCAAATCGTTTGTGCGTTCAGCCTGGTTTCCGGTAGTGGTAAATCGCATCATGGAATGGACGCCATTGCACGGTTCTCCCTGAGGCAGTCAGACTCAGTGGAGTTAGTGCTACCGGAAACTCGACTGAACGAACTAACGAACGACTCCTCTTGGTGAACTGAATCACGCGAACTGGGTCACGGAAACGAATCATTAAATCCACCACTACTGACGAGCATCAGCCTAAATAGGCCTCTCCCTCCCCTACTAATTGGCGCATACCAATTTACACGTGAGACAGGGGTGTAACAAGTTAAATTACCTAACAGCTTTAAACAGCTACAATTCTCCCCTCTATAAGCTAGAAAAATAAGCACGGTAAAACCGTGTACTATTGCTCGATTTTGGCGTAGCCAAAATGTACAAAAACAGCAATAAAAATAATTACAACTCGGGGTCACCTCCGGTTTACCCGGAAGTTATGACTTCAATTGAAACCCTGTTGACGCGGCAGACAATCTCTAATACAAAGACTAGACGAGACGCTGGTGAGACGAACATTTACGCTCTGTTAACATGTAACTTTTAAACTAAATAAACAGACCTGGAATTTGATAACGACATACTTGTTTGAGTGGTTATTGCAACAGAACAGGTGACGGTAATGATAAATGGTTTTAACCAGAAAGTTGTAATGATGGTACTTGCAAGATTGTATTAAACTGCCGTAGCGCGTATGATAAATTACATGGTTGATAAATGATTTTAAAACAGTATGAAGGTAACGGTATACATAGTCGTGGGTAGCGTATCGCTACCGTGACGGTAGCTATGCGCCCCGTCACAGCCCTGTCGGGGCAAACTTTCCCGATAATGGCCGGCGTTCTACACATTATCCCTTACATATATATTTAGCAGAGAAGGCCTAAGTAACAAATGTGTACAAAGATACACATGTATTAAAAAAAATGTCGGGTTGAAATCGGGCTCAGGCTCATAATTACATTTAATGTGTCGGGCCGGGCTTGGACAGAATGTGCTCGGGCCGAGTCGAGCTGGATTTTTTGGCCAATCTAAGCTCTATCATGCACCCAAACATGGCGGCGTTTGGGTTTCCTACTCTCCTTGAACTCCCACAAGAAATACAGCGCCGCGATGGTGGTGATCTCAGCCATGTTTGTGGAGCAAAAGAAAAGTAGCGGGGTAAATGAAGTTTTGGGCGGGCTCATCTAGCTACGTAGGGGCGTTAGACGCGTTGAACCATTTTTATGACACACAATGATCAAGCGTCAGGTTATGCGTGTTACGCACGAAACGCGTTCAGTGTGGCCGTACCTTTAATGTTAATGGAGCAAGGAAGCCAAAAAAAAGGCCACTCATTTAAACAAATTGATGTCCTTTTCTTACAGGAGACCCATGGTTGTGCTGAAAACGAGGGAGATTGGAGAAGGGAATGGGAAGGAGAGGTAGCCCTGAGCCACAACACTAATTTCAGTGGAGGAGTGGGCTTCCTTTTCTCTAGGAGTTTCTCTCCAGTTTCCATGGAGGTCAAGCATGTCATTATGGGGAGTTTTCTTTTTATTAAAGCTCGGTTTGAACAATGGAATGTGTTTTTTATAAACATCTATGCTCCAACCAATGGTACAGAGAGGAAGCTGTTTTTAGGAAAAATAACATTAAATAATTGCAACTCAGAGGATTATTTATTCTTGGGTGGGGATTTTAATCTTGCAGAAAATGCGTTGTTAGATCGCAACCATGCAGAGCCACATCCAGCCTCTCAACATGCGCTGAGGCAGCTGGTTTTTTCTCATGGCCTGGTGGACGTGTGGAGAAGGATGCATGCAGACTGCCGACAGTACATATGGTCCCACCTCAGAGAGACTAGGATCTCCTCAGCTTGACTTGATCGTTTTTATGTTTCTAAGCAACATTTGAATATTTTAAAATGTGTAAAATTGTCTCTGTGTGTCTAATAATTAGGTTTATATTCCTTGAATGATTTTTTTCCGGCAGTAGACGGCTAATCGGAATTGTACATTTGGGATAATTAAAATGAAAGCCCTTAGTGCTCTTCTTAAACCTTGCAACCACTTGCAAAAGTTATAATTCTGTGTTTGGTTGTTGTCTCCCTGCCTTGATATACCAGCAAATCCTTACATATTTATTTTCTGCATTGTTCGTCAGATTTACCGAACTGTGATGAATTGATCACAGTTCCTGCCGTGTGACTAATTCAGGCCAAGATTTTGCATCCTAATCATCAGCTTTCCATTGTATTGTCAGGACTTGCTGTATGTCAGTTATACAATTCCATATATATTGCCCTTCAATGTAACGTTAGCAACGCCTTAATCAGGTTAATGAAGATGCGGGGCTCAAGTTTTGAACTGAGTTCAGAGTGAGATTTTGTCGGCGGCAGGGGGAGGGGGGGGGTGGGGGAGCGGCGGGGGACATGGTGACTAATGTATGATATTAGTAAACATTATTGGCCCTAAACACTAATATTCCGAAATAACACTGCCTCAAAAGGATATTGGCCTAAGCAACACCAGTAGAGGCTTATACTTTTCCCTGAACTTTTAAACGTTAGAAACGTTGAAAAACATAATTAGGCCCATATATTTATGTGGCATTCAGTCCAATGCTTGAAATATATCTGTGGCATTCAGTAGGCCAATGCTACGACGGAGTATTCGGGCCACACGTGAAGATTTTTTTTTTTTTGCCGTGACGAGATTAAGGTCGACGCGTCGACTTTAAAGTCAACATGTGGACATTAAACTCGAAATGTCCAGAATAAAGTTGAAATGTCATGTCGAATTTAATCTCGACGTGTCGACTTTAAACTCGAAATGTCGAAAATAAAGTGGAAACATCATATCGACTTTAATCTCGACGTGTCCATTTCCGTTCTTCTGTCAGCACGCAGACGCTCCGGGCATCCTCCCAAGCGTGCAGGGGATGACACAAAGTAGTCGGCAATAACCCTGGGGTCATTGTTTGTGGTGTAGGCCTCCATCCAAACAATATAGCGACTACAACCTTCAATGCAACCACTGATGGCAATGCCATATGGCTTCAGTTTATCGTACCCATCCATATGAGTGCATTTCGGACCTTTGCTGTGATATTGCCTGCGCCTCAGAAGCCGGGCACGCCTTTGCTCCACACACTCAGGATCAAGCAACTTGATCAATTGTCTTACTGTATTTTGCGACACAACATAACCTTTATGCAGGTTGCAACCATCTGTATCTTTGCATCTGCCCATTTCCCATGTTAAACCCGATTCTGAAATACAATTTTGCCAAATTATCTACACAAGCCATTGGATTCAGTGGAGGCCCTTGGAGCGGTTGCTATCCCTCCAAACTAATTTCAACTGTATCCTTGACGTTTCGAGTTTAATGTCGACAAATCGAGATTAAAGTCGACATAATATTTCAACCTTATTCTCGACATTTCGAGTTTAATCTCGACATGTCGAGATTAAAGTCGACATGACATTTCAACTTTATTCTCGACATTTCGAGTTTAATGTCGAAATGTTGACTTTAAAATCGACGCGTCGACTTTAATCTTGTCACGGCAAAAATATTTTTTTTCTTCATGTGTGGCCCTAATACTCCGTCGTACAATGCTGTGGTAAAGTGTGTATAGTAGGATCCAGTGTTTCTTTCTGCTCAATAGATAGAACTTCATCAATCCCCTGTAGGAGAAATCTGTTAATGTTTGTCCCTATAAAACAATAATGGTAAAAAATTATACGGTATGACGGTAACTCAAACCGTCCAATCTGAAGGCTCTACTTAACCACTCCCCCTACTCACTTCCACCAATGCAAAGCGATCAGAACTGAGTAAGGGAGGGCGTAGCCTAACTCGTTTGTGAACGACCAAGAGGGATGCAACGCAAATTCAATGTCAACATGTATGAGGCTTCAATAAAATCCTGGACGATTTTGAAATTCCGTGTGTCTCAAAAAGAGGGCATGTCCGGGGCGCAAGTTGGTGGGCGCTATCCTGGTAATTTCTCTGCGTGACAAATACAAAATGTGGCGTGTGAGCGTGTGCATGGGTTGAATTCTGTGTGTCTCACGCCGAATGCGTGAGACTTTGCTGACCTCAGCGATTCTTAAATACAAGTCAATCGTCTCTTTGAGATTTTGCAGAGAACAAGCCATTTTATTCAACATAAACCTATTAAAAATTGTAATGTTAAGCTTAATTCAGATATCTATCAGAAATCATAGAATATCTTTATTTAGAATTCACGTTACAATGTGATTCCACATGCTATGAGCAGATCTTCTGTTGAATCCAACGCACTGTTCGACCTGTTTGTGCAGTACTGCTGTTTAACCAGCAGGGGGCGCCTTCGGATCGCTATAAAACCGGAGCGAGGCCATATTTCAAGTGACCTATATAGCACGGCAGGGGCGGACTGGGGGAAAAAAGTGGCCCGGGAGTTTCTGTCAGACCGGCCCACTCAATAGACGGCGCGCGGCCCACTAAGTACACGCCGCGTTGCCCACTCAATGGATCGCGCGTATCGAACAGTCAGTGGCCTTCTGGGAAAAATACCCATACACTTAACATTATTTTGGATGATTACAAAGAAATTACATCGTATATGTATGCTTGTTTTTTAATAACATTTGGATCCACCAATTTGCCTGGATGGACACATGGAATAAAATGATTATTGGCTATTGTAACACTCCAAGGTAGGTATAGTTTGCTAGATGAATATGCTTGACTCTTGGCTAATATCAGATGGTTATACAAGTATAACTACAAAGCCTTAAGGAATGAATGTCAGCAGAGAAAGACCACACAATAAAGAAACTGGAATCAGAGGGTAGAATTAGCATGAACAATATATTAGAAATGAACAGAACAGAACATACGATGGGGTGTGAACATCAGTGGTATCAGTAGTGTTGCATGCTGGGTGTGTGATTGTTTGTGTGTGTAGGGGTGCTGAAGGTGCATAACAAAACAGTAAGTTACATAACGACGTTCCCGAAATTCAGCCGTGGTGCAGAGTTACAGCCACTCCGAGCCAGTCGCACATTGAGCTTCCCCCAAACGCGCTGTTTTGGTGGCTGTAGCTATAATGCAAATGAGGAGGGTGTGGCCCTGAGCAGCTTGCAGCCACGGTACCATTCGCTCTGTTTACAGTGGATGTATCGCAATGGCGAGGCTCACACAGCCTTTAGCCGTGTTCTGTAAATATTCTAGAACACACGGGAGTCCTGGAGCTCTATATCAAAATATTATCATATAGCCTACATAGATATCTATATCATATAATATTATAACGGCCAAAAGATGTGTGAGCCGATATTATGAATCTCAAACGACCGCGTTGGGTTCTCCGACGTTCCTGGTTCTTCAACGTCCTCATCAATGTGAAGTAGACTGAACCACGACAAGGAGGAGAAAGGGATCGTTGCCGGGCAGCGCTTAGGCACCTCCGCCTCCGGCGGTGGTCCCTCAGCGGGTCTCAAGCTGGAGACATTCGCCGCTAACAATCCCTTTCTCCTCATGGGTTGAGCGCATGCGTAGAACTGGGTGCCGCGTTGCGTGTATGTATGCAAATCCAAATTCTCTACCTCAATCCGCACAGCTGAGAACACTTCGGCTGTGTAAGAACCAATTTAGAGGTGTTTATTAATAAGGTGGAGATCTTTTCTTACTTTGGACTTCCGAAGTCTGTAAAACACATATTAGAAGACACTTAAAAAAAAATTGAAAAATAGTCACCATGAGTGTGAAGACCGATTGCGAGTAGCAGTATAAAAGTCAGTCAGTGCGTTTGTGATTAGATAGGTATAGCTCTTGGAGAAAATGTGCCGCTGTGATGTGACGCTTGTGCCGCTGTGATAACCATTGTAGGGCTGATGCGATGATGGGCGTGGGCCGGTACATAATAGTAATTTGGGCCATCGGCCCACCGGGGATGTCCCCGGAATTCCCGATGGCCAGTCCGCCCCTGTAGCACGGTGTAGCTGGGTGTCAAATTTATTTCAGGATTTTACTTTATTTACTTACCGCTTTTGTAAAATCTCCTGTACTATAATATAGTCCAAGACTTTGACACACAAAGTACTTCACACTGATAATGCTATCAAAATAATGAGTACAATGATCAATTAATGTAATCTTCTCCTGTAGTTCTCTGCAGGCTCCTGGACGCGGTACGTCAGGGTGTCAAGTAGGAGAGCAGCCCACCCTCTGACAGGCAAGCTAGTGCTGTTTCCAGGCAGGTTAGCCTGCTAGCTCCATGACTATCTCTGTTAACATCACAATAGCACAGCATGTTCCACTACGTCAGGCCTATTCAACTAGCGGCCCGTGGGCCAAATGCGGCCCCTCTTAATTTTTTTCTGGCCCGCAAGAGGTTGCATGCAAAAAATAAATAAAATAAAGGAGAAACAACTGGAACGATGGGGTGGGGGGGGGGGGGTGTGGACGCACGTACGATTTGCATGCAAATCAGGTTTCTGTGTGTAGCCGGTGATACTAGCCAGTATCAGTACCCCACAATCAGGAACTGGCATCACTTATTCTGACAATGTTTGGCTCAACCGATACGTATGAGTCTAGCTTTTCTCATATGAATGCCATCAGAACAAGGGCACGTTGCTCGATGACCTATGAGAAGCTGCATGAGTGTCTCAGGATGATCCAAACTAGGCAAACAAGGCAGTGCAATCTTTCTCACTGGCTCAAAATGTCTCAGTAGTTATGTTTTGTGATGATTCAAACAACATTGTTGAATTCTAAATACGTGTCCAAAATATGTGAGAACGAAATCTTTTATAATGATACGATTAAAAGTGAAGAAGGAAGGAATGCGTCTGACAAGTTTATTCCATGTAGTAGTACTATATATATTAAGTTAACACTACTTTAAGTACGATTTATTTGTAGCGATTCATTGACGTAGTTTTACTCTGTGTGGCCCATGAACCCCCAGTGGTTTTCCTTTTCGTCCCACTTGTTAAGGAGGTTGAATAGCCATGCACTACATTCTCTACCATTACTGAAGGGCCTGCTATCCGGGCCTCTGTGACCTAAATCCTTACATTCCAACGTTCCTATAGTAGACTGCTCCCGTGGTATCCCCACTAGGGCTTATGTTCAGACCTCCTTATGGTTTCCTTGTTGTAAATCATGTGACTTAGACAGCGTCGCAGAGAAAGTAGGAACACATTTCAAACCTTTGTCAACAACATCACTAGCAGGCATAAAGACTCCCCATCACTATTCTCTGGAAAATAACTGCCTCTCTTTCAGCAACCAGCCAGCCAACATTCTGTTCTGCGTAGAACATTCAGTTCTACACACTAACCAGTGTGTACCTCACCTTTGATAAAGGACGAGTTCCAGTCTCAATGGTTCTTCCTTCCGTTTAGCGTCACTTGGCTTTGAACATCCCGTGTACGCACGCCCCTATGCACACACACACACACACACACACACACACACACACACACACACACACACACACACACACACACACACACACACACACACACACACCCCTCACCTGTAGGGCTCATTGAGACTCCATGAAGGCGCTGTGTAGAAGAAGCTTGTATTATCGTGTGGTTGCTGGGGCTGTAATTCTAGTCCTGTCGTCTCTGATGCATGGTGTCTGTTACTGTTCCTTGGGCAGCACCGACATCCTCAACCATGTTATCACAGGCTGTTGATCTCCAAATGTCAGGGCCGTTGCTGGCCATTTCGGTGCCCTATGTATTATGTAAAAACATCTCATTTGCCGAAATTGAGTAATAGGTTATACAATTAAGAAAAAACAACGGTGGGCCTCTTCATAACTAATTTATATATTTTTGGAATTCAATAATGTAATCTTTATTTTTTATTTTTTACAAACCTTAATTGTTGGTGCCCCCCCGGTTCTTTGTGCCCTTAGCACTCTGCGTATTCTGCGTATAGAGAGCGGCGGGCCTGCCAAACGTTATCATTACATTGGGAATAACGTATGTTTACATTAAACTGTTCAACCTTTCAACGAGGAACAGAGAGAGACACATACAGACAGGGTGTGGATTAGGTAAGCATAAGAAAGATCAAGCGAACAATGCTGTGATATCTCAAGTCTTTATCTCAAGTTTATCATATCAACTTTAAATCACAGAAAGATATCAGGTATCATTATTGTTGTCTTTGTCTTCAGATCCACTGGATCTATCCAACCGTTTGGATCCATCAATTACATCAAACGTTGTATTTTGTTTACCATTATAAAACACATACGGAACAAGAAATATATAGTTAGGGAAAGTTAGGTATTTATTTGGGCATTTCCTGAAATAATTTATTACCAGTAGCTTTTTTTACCATGTGTTCCTATAGGTGTCTAGTAACATCTCCCAATTTATCCATAGCCAAATACTCTCCTTGAGAGCCAATCAAAGTTGGGGTGCCCAGAGGGCCTGGGTAAAAATAGTGGAAAAAAAATTATACCGAAAAGTGCCTTTTGAGATGGCTAACCAGGGTTATTTAGCGGTGCTGAATCTATCCCAGTCATTCGTTTTGAATAATAATAACTCCAAATCCATTAAAAAATGATTTATTGAACAATTACAAATCAAAACTTGTGTTATCAGTTGACATTTTAACAAACCTCATCCAACTCCCCTGCATCTACCTCACTACTATTATCATCTGGTTACCATGACAGTTTCCACAAGCAGAAATACATTTGACTCCTTGCTTTTTACAGCAGCATCTAAAGGCCCGATTTCACCGGCGCGTTACGGCAGCGTTACGGCTGCGGCACGTCTTGGCCGCGGTCACCGCAGCAGATAGGTTCGACTCTAATCAATGAGACCATTTCCCCGGGCGCGCCGCAGCGCTATCATTCCGTAGCATTTCTATTTTTGCCGCAAGATGTTGCTGAAACTCGTCAATTTCAACAGAGCAGTTCGAGCAGGGCAGGAAGTGAAAAAGTAAAACCCATAGAGTATCCGGTCTATTTTCAAAATAAAACACAATACTCAGCTCATGTAGCCTATCACAACTTCACATCAACATTATTACGTCATGACAGGTGGCACCAGGTCAGCAGTCAATCAATCAAGGGGTCTCAGAGGGTCGGCAACATGGACGAAGAGAGAATCATTGTCGAAGTTCAGCAACATGAAGTCATTTATGTACCAAATCATCCTTTTTATAAGAACAATGGCCGGATGGACAAAGCGTGGCATTTCATTGCAGTAGTTTTGGGAGTGGAAGGTGGGTACATTCGGTTTAGGATTATCGCATGATCTCGTGATCTCGCGTGAATAGGGCTGGCTCGCAAGGCAGCGCTGCGCTGCCGTAACGCGCCCGGTGGAAATGCAAGCAGGGCAGAGTCGCAGCGATTCCGTGCCGCAGCCGTAACGTGTGCGGTGGAATCCCGGCGTGAGAGTGCCACAGTGACCTGCACAGTTGCAGCTGACTAACTTCAGAAGGTGGTCCGATGCGAAGGGATCTGTTGTAGGGACTGGTGCATAACCTTGTTTTTCCTTGTTTCCATCCATACTTAAGGACATCCAGTGATGGACTTTGTAGCAGTAGCCAATCTCTGGTCTGGAGATATGCCCGCAGAGAGTGCTGTGCTGCAGCTCCTGTAGTTGGAGGCAGTTTCTCAGGCTTGATGCTCCCAGCTGCGGCCTGCTTGCTGAAGATATCAAATCTTCAGTCTTCCAAATCTTCAGATGGATTTCCGCGGAATATGATCTTCAACAGTGCATAGCCAGCTTTGATGATGTCACTTTTCTTGGCTCTGATGTCACTGAACACATCCATGGCCCTCTCTGATTTTGTCTTGCAGAGCTTGCTGAGCAAAGTTGGTTGGCTAAACCCAGAAATTGCTGATACGGTATCACAGCCAGAGAAGCTATGTAGGAATATAAGGTATGACGGTACCTCTCCGGGAGTGCCTCTTGAATCTTTCCGACATCATAAGATGTATCTTTAGCTGTCGTGAGGAAGACCGGGTGGTTGCCCTCTGATGGACCAGCATAACCAAGACGAATGTGTCCTCAGCCCTCACCTCAACAGAGGACTCTGTTGCCTAATTTAGTGCTGCAGACACGATGGAGGCGTCAGCATCATCAGAGCATAGTTGAACACTGATCCTACCTCTTTGGAAGGTCTCAGCAAGGTGCAGAATGAGCTGGGCCTTGTTGTTGTTCTTGTCAAGAAACTTTTCCCGTGGAACGATACTTTTTAAGTCTGGACGAATCTGAATCTCACAGCATGCATTCTTTGTTCGTCGATCTGAGGCGGAGTGGCCGTCGGGACGATCGGGAGATTTCCCGGTCGGCCGGCCGGCCAGCGAGTTCTGGTGGACCGGCCCACAATTGTGTAGCGGCCTGCGAAGTCAGTTGGACCGGCCCACAGTCGTGAGCGGCCGCGAGGCGTCTGCAAGCCGGCCCTGAGCATAATTTATTCCCCGCCAAGACGCCGTGAAAATCCCCGAAATAAACAATATATGTCTCAAGAACATCCAACCAATATTTATACCACTTGCTTACTCTCTATGTCTCATTCATGGTTTTTTTTTTATATTATTTTTTTTTACTTCATTTAATTCTTCATTATTCAGGCGTTACAGAACTTTCATGGCCATGAATAAATAATACGAACTACAGTTTACTTTAATATGTTTGTTCTTGAATTGACGTAATGGAGCAAAGACTCCTGGGATTGGGAAATGCGTTTATCCAATAAACAGCTTGCAGGTCAAGTCCATTTTCGGAAATGTAGGGGGATAGCCCTAAAGACGCGTCAGACAGAGAAGGCGAGCAAGTTCGTGGTTGCTTGCTTTTGCTTGTTGTGGCACTCATGGAAGGCAAGAAGAGAAAGGAGGGGCTGAAAAGGCCAGAATAAAGAAGAAGCGGATGCTGGAGGGGGATGCATCTAAGTGCTGAAATCAGGCATTAAAGAGTTGTGCAGGTGAATTAGCCAGAGCTCCACCATTGACGTTATTGCTAGGCGGGAGCTAGCACAAGCTGCTAGTCAAATGTGTATGTGCTGGCTGGTATATTTCAGACGAATTAATGACTTAACTGATCTTTCTCTTTTAATGGATGGAGAATACGTTAACAGATTTGGAACATGTAGTAGTAGTCGTCTAGTCGTGTCAACACGTTACACCGGTATTACCGAGCATAAATGGTATAAACTTTGAAACTAGGTCACTCCGTCAACTCTCCTCTCACACTAGGTGACAGCGTCTTATAACGTTCTATATTATATAATAGTATAATATAATTGTATAGATAATATCACGGCCAAAAGCTCTGCGCCTCCGGATGGCTGTAGTGCGGGGAGCACTACGGCCATCCGGAGTGCTTTTGTTTACCGGCGTTGCTATGGTTACTGGTCTTGTAAGGAAGTGCGCCAATTCTCGGAGCGCCAATTCTCTTCCGCACAGAGCAGAACTGTGACCTATTTTACCCATTTTTAATTTCTTAATTATAATTATATCATTCATTTTTACCAAAAAAAAAATTTATTACTGAAAAAATATATAAATAAACGGTGTTGCAGGGGGGTGGGGCCGGACCGGGGAGGATTCTCCCGGTGGATATTAGTGCCCCACTCCGCCCCTGTCGTCGATTGTCAGGTGCACGATACAACTTCCGGCCTCTGTCTGGGTTATAGCCACATATATGATTTACTTTCAAGAGAGTTTTAAAAAAAAAAAAAAGAAAGACCTTTCAAACTATTCATGAGAACATAGAATACAGGTAACTTACAAGGGTATTTTTATTTATTTATTTTTTTTAAACTTTTTTAAACTTTTTATTTTGGATTTTGAATTTTGGACAGAAAGAAATAAAGGAAAAAAAAGGAAAAACATACAACATACTCATGGGTGTAACAGTATAGGGTCACATTCTTCTCAATACATAGAAGTACAGTGTCATACTATTCCAGGCACAGTGCATACATAATCCATTTTTCCCAACGTTCAACACATTTCTCCAATTCCAATCTTAAAATATAAGTCAGTCTCTCCATACAGTAAACTTCTTTCACTATCCCCCTCCACTGGTGCAATGTTGGGGGGTCAGTTTGGAGCCATCTTCGGGTTATAGCCTTTCTACCACATGCCAAGAGAATCTTTAGCAGGTATTTGTATTTGTGAGGGATAAATTCTGGTATTTATTGCATATTCTCGAAGAAAGTTGTCCAATCCCGGGTTGCTTTAAACTCACTTCATTTATTATAAAGTCGTCGGCATGTTTCGGCATGGTAAGTGAAGCTATACGGAGGGAATTGTAGCTAAAGAGTGGAACACGTGTGAGAGATAATAACTCTGGCTACTATGGGCCACGGGCAAAGGCCCGTGACCCTTCGCGGGTGTCGCTGAAAATCTCTCTGGTCTCTTCACACTGGGTGCACAGGTAAGAGACCGTTAAGTGGGCGTGGCCTGGTGGGCGTGGCCGGGGTGCCGTACTGGCTTCGGCTTCTTCGTATATATAAAAGCGCTGCTATCTGTGGCTGGAGCAGCCTCCAATAAGGTCTTGCTCCCCTTGTGGCTATGTATGGTATTTACGGCTTATATGTTTGGTCCTGCATCATTGGAGCTATGTGTAGGTAGCTTAGATTCTTAAAATACGTAACAGTCCCTCCTTGGTCATCTTAGATGACCATACAATAATATTTTAAATCATAAACACCATTTACCACACCGAAAACATAGTCAAATTAGGATCAATCATCAACACCATCAACTGTGTGGAAAACTCTTGAATAGAGGAAAAAACCACAATGCGCTCATAATACTGAGACGTCATTCACCTTGTGGGTCTCATTGGGAATACAGGTCATTATTTAACAATACAACAATGAACATAAATCTTGTTATCATACAATCGCATGGCCAAACAGCACACAAACAAAACCATCCATAGAAATCCTGAGCTAATACTCTTGGTCATGTGCTACAAGGTCATACAATTTTCATCATGTGCAAAAGTAAAGTAAAAATTGGTAGTCATAATACAATTAAAAAAATTCAAGATTATTGATAGCCTAGCATGGATTCGGGTGGTTCATGTGATCTTCGTGCATTGGTTCGCTGTTGCATGTGGGTGGTTTTGGGCGTTGTTATTATCGTAGCCATTGTTTCTTCTGACGCCGTCGGGCCTGTAATTCATGAACCCAAGACTCGTCCTTCCTTGTCAAGGGCTCAACTCAGAGAGGTTACTCCTACATCATGGGAGCCTCCAAACAGGTTCTCCGTCGTCGTCGTGTCAGTAACAGGTGGCCTGTAAAACAACCGTCTCAAGGAAGATCAACAGTACCATTATCAATGCAGCGATTCAGAAATAACGGGTTGCACTGGCAACCAAGCAACACTACACAATAACAAACATAGTCTGGTATGGTTGTTTTAAAATGTGTTATTCAAGTAAATCCGGGATATTGATTATCTTAAATACAGTTGATTCTACTAGAATAGTATAGGTGTGACTATTCTAGATATTACAGCTGGATAGGGTCGGGCCCCTCAGGTAATGTAAGCCTGAATGGCACTTGGCACTTCTGTAGCGCCCATTGCTGTGGTGATCAGCAGATGCAGTAGCCCTCGTGCGCAGGGAATACAACGGCAGCCGGTGACAATTAACACGGTCTCTGCATTTATTCCCGCGACGGGCACTTACTGGATTCTGCCTTTCCACCTCCCAAACATATTCTCCATCCATCCTGTGAAAGGGTCATTAATGCCGGAGTTCTCTGCCAATTCTAATCTGAGGGATTGTAATCATACCAGCGCCCTGGCCACCAACCCATCCGGAGCGATTCAAATCCTGCTGTTATTTGATCTCCTCATGTGACTGTTGGTCCTTGCTCGGCGGTGGTAGTTTGTAGGCTCCAGGTGTGTCTGCATCTGGTTCTGGAACTTTTTTCTTCTATTGCAGAAATACAAACTCATGTACAGCAGTTAGTTGTTCAAAAACATATTTCCATGAATTCTAATTTTAATTGTTTTACAGTATCTACTTTGATTTAATTTCACACTACATCCCTCCTTGCGCATTGCTTCAGCCATGCGCATTGAAAGATGTAAAAGGGAAATAACAATGTTAAAATTTGCATGTGTAACATCACTTCTGTGTTAACCGTATCTCATAATAACAGTTACCTTCATCATACTACCCGATTGTCCTACACTAACTATGTATATTGGATGACCTAATCTTCATTTATTCTACCTATTGCTCGCATTTGATGTTGTCCACACTTTGATTCACTCCTATGTACATCGCATACCACATCAAACGTGAATACGCCTTATTAAATCGCCACTTTCTGCATACCACATCAAACGTGAATATGTCTTAGCAAAGTGACTTATTTTATAGCTATACATGTCCCGGACACGTTCATTACTATTTCCAAAACAGTTTTTTTAGCTACGCAGGTCCCAGACCTAACTATACCATTACATGAACAGTATTTATTATTATAATTATCTAGTTTTTTGTTGGTCAACATCAAATCGATACATTAATTAAACCTTCTGACTTACCGACCTACCCGATTTCTCCCTGTGTGAGCCCGCGAATGACAACTCTCCTGGGGCCTCCCCATGAGCCCCACCGTTACCACCTCAGAACACTGCAGGAACGATTAGTCGATTAACGTGTGGCCCGGAGGCTCCCAGGAAGTGCCACAATCCTACGTCTTGACACCTGGTGAACCTTCAGCTAGGTCAATCAAAACCGTCTAAACTAGTTAGAATAAAGAGTCATTCAAACTTACAACAATTATGCACATCTGGGTATTAAATATATGGTGATATTCTACAAACTAAACAAAAACTGAACCTAAAAGAAAAATTCAGAAGTTATCGGTTGAAACAAATGTTATTGTAATTGAACTACAGCAGTTGAGCTAACTCCCGCCTTGTGCACCGGTTAAAACCATGAATGCCGGGCATCCATCACTGCTTGGGTTGCAAAGGCCTGAAGAGGAAGAACAAATTTAGTACAAATGTGAACATTTACAGATCGTTTAAACTATTAATGTTGGTGAATCAAAAAACATCGATTACAATCTACACAAATATTTGCGTGTTTTGCCGATATCAACTAGGGAGTGGCTCTCTGCATTTCAGCATCCAGACACACAGACCCTCAAATATACAAACACTTAACTAAATTTACATGTTGGTTTCAACACATGGCTAGGTGTGAGGGTGGGAGGGGGCAAGGGGAAGAAAACAATAAGACAAGAACCTCAACCCAACCAACAACAGCGAGGCCACTTGCCTCTCTATTGTTAGTTAAATCGAAGCCCCCGTCCCACCGCTCCCGATCTTCTCTAAGCAATATGAATAAGGAAGGGTAGGGGAAGAGAATGTTTGCAGGGACAAAGGGTGGGGAGGGGGGGATCTGACGACTGGACCTGTGGACAGGGGGATGGGGGGGGGGGTCTGACTACCGGACCTGGAAGACTGGGGCAAGGGGAGTGGGGGGGTTTCATGATAGGATCTTCTGGGGAGGGGGGGGTGGAGGGGGAGGGAGAGAGAGAGGGGGGGGGTGGAGAGGGAGAGAGAGGGGGGGGGGGGGGGGGGGGGGAAGAGGAGAGAGGGAGAGAGAGAGAGGGGGGGGGAGAGAGGGAGAGAATGTAACACTGTAGTTGGGCTCCCCGCTGCTCTTGGTCTCTGCAAGACCCAAGATGGCGGACGTCTGGACAAAGGAAACCCACGTCACGAAGACCTGCCGTCTCTTTAACACCACGTGGTTACACTCTACGGCTGCGTTCTATACTAATCAAAATTGCACATTAGACTTAACTGAACCGGGAGGAATCAATCCAATTTGGCCAAGCCTCCGTTTTAATATGCAACTAAGCTAGATTAACGTTAAAAACCTGACCTTTCCTCCCCCCACCGTAAAGAGTTTGGAAGTTTATGGTCGGTAATAAATAAACCTTATAGTGGCCCGGCTTAACTTCGGCGCTTTCACTATTTACCTTAAAAACACAGGTACAGACACAGAGACAGAGACAGACAGAGACAGAGACAGAGACAGACAGAGAGACATAACACACCGGGGGTCCCTTTGTGCAGGCTACCATTGCCTTATCAAACAGCCAGGAGAGCCCAGGTAAACAGGGGGGGTGGGGAGAGGGGGGGTAGAAGAGGGAGAGAGAGAGAGAGAGAGAGGGTGGGGGGGGGGGGTGGGGACTTCACGTGTGTAGGGGGTCAGGGGGGCTTTTAACAATTCATCGTCTTTAATAACAAAATACCAACAGACTTGAATGTAAAATGTTTTGTTAAGTCGAGGTCTAAGCCTCTGGAGCAGCATGACCGGA
>NC_082392.1:22493788-22709791 GCF_031168955.1 Gadus macrocephalus | reverse complement strand
TCGACAACGAGAGTTGGTTTTTATTGAACGAGACTTCAACACGGAACAGCTGCACGAAACGATGGTCACGTCACTCTCGGTGACGGTGTCGACAACAATGAACACACGAACAATGTTAATAGAACAACACACAACCACATAACATCCCGAACCCATCAACCCCACTTAATCCTAACAACAAAACAAGTTAACAAAAGCCCCATTTGTCAACTGACAACCCCAATTCCCAGAATCCCCCGCGGCTCCGGAACACGGCGTAGTTTATATTAATCTTTATTATCCGAATGGGAAATGCAATATTTTAGGACAGATACACCATTAAACGCGTTTCTAATGACATTTCTAGCGAGAAATGTACATTTTCCTTACATAATCTTCAGTCAGTGAATGTGTATGATCTTTATTAATCTTTATTATCTGAATGGGAAATGCAATATTTTAGGACCGATTCACCGTTAAACGTGTTTCTAATAACATTTCTAGCGAGAAATATACTTTTTACTTGCATAATCTTCAGTCAGTGATTGTGTCTGATCTTTAGTTTTATAGTTATTAGGATTTGATCGGATCGCTCGCATGTTTCAACGTCAGGTTGTTAGGCTGCTTTCGCTAAACTAGCAGCTCACGTGCTTCCTGCGTTTGTGTTATTAAACTGTTACTTTATGTAACTTTTAATGATATCATCTTGTTAGAAACACGTATATCTGAGAGGCAACCCAGTCGCCAAAAGCATTCGTTGACAGTGTACGTTTCGTGAATACTGGATTACGTCGCATTTCAACATAAAATAGCGTGTTATACACACACACACGCACGCACACACACACACACACACACACACACACACACACACACACACACACACACACACACACACACACACACACACACACACACACACACACACACACACACACGCGCACACACACACACACACACACACACACACACACACACACACACACACACACACACACACACACACACACACACACACACACACACACGCACACGGTGCATTTCGCTGCTAAAACAACAACAACAAAATATTCCCTCAAATATTATTACTAAAGAACCTTTTTCCAAAGAACGAAATGTAAACCAATGCATTCTGAATGGGAGTGTTTCTCCGATTTTTCCATGCTACACAGAACGAAATGTAAACCCATGCAAATAAAGACTTCATGGTCATAATAATTTAAATATCATTAATCTCCGTGTGTTGGGTGGTATTCTATTTTTTTCAACGGGGCTGCATCCAGTCACTTGACCGTCATGCTGCTATGGTGGTTGCTATCGACCGCCCCCTCTAATCCTTACATGGCTCTAAAAACCACGCGGCAAAGGAGCTGCCGTAAATTGTGTTGTTTTTGTCGTAAACTGGGGTCCGACGGTTAAAAAATAGACAGATATTCCGAGGTATCCTTAAAAGGCAGCTTGGATGTTTTTATTTTCTGCAGTTTAGACTTCTTCTATAACCTATTTTTGAAAGCAAAACACCAAGTTCATTGATTTAACGAGGCAGGGTTATTTGAAACAATTTATTCAATAAATATTTGTGAGAGGTCATTCCTTCTCCTGAGTTTGCTTCCAATTTATGTCTAGTGTACACCCCTACTGTCCAAAAGCATCCCCCCCCCCTCCCCATATGGATTTGGAGAGTTGTTGCCACGTCCCAGTGGTGGAAGTATCATATAATATGAAAGAGGGCATTCAATTATGCTACAATGATCAATTAGGAGGCCGAAGCCCTAAAGGAAGTGATACAATAGGTGACTGAGGCGAGAACATTTAAGTAAACTGTACCTTGGGGTCTCTTATATATCAAAGGGGGTTTCAAAGGACGCATACGCTTCAACCTGTGGCTCCAGCCCTACAGGAAATGACTCAGCAAGTGCTCCATCTCGTTGCACCTGCACCCAGCGGCTCGCTTGCAAGATTTTGGCCTGAAGTTCTTCCCAGACCTATACCCTAACAGTCCAACATGCATATCTGAGAATCAGGCCTCTCTTCAATAATGACAAAATGTTATGAGAGAAATACAGATTCACTTTTTGTTATCTCATAAGCGGCATGGTGCCGGCTCCTTTTGACCTTTTGACCCCAGACTTCAAAGACGTGGCCACAGGCCAGCTGTGTCTACACACATTAAGCCACAAATGTACACCTCCATCCCGCAAAAAATGGGGCCTAGAAACTAACCTCTGTCTTATGTACATTGACTGTACTGTTGGAGGTCACGCCCCTTTTCCGGCCTTTTCGAGATAGCTAGGGATGCTAAAATGTTTACACACATTTCCCGGGGCCCCGAGAACGACATATCCAAGATTTGTAGTTCTAGCCCATAGAGAAAAAAAGTTTTCCCAAATGGACTGTCATTTGGACAAAGCCCCTTCAGAAGTGTTGCCTGCGAGACCTAATGGTTCAGAATGTGGTGGAAAAACAGTTTTTGAGATAGGAAGGTCCTACCGCCCTGAAATTTGAATACCATATTCTAGGGCCTAACTGGGACCCCCGCACCGAAACTTGGCCCGGTCGGACCCCGAGTGCAGGAAGGGGGGGCCTGGACTTTCATAATCTTCGCTCGGGGAATGTAAAGGATGTTTGGTCGGATGTTATGACGAAGAATCATAATGTGAATGGGAATATTCTATTAATGTCTTGATATCATCTTTCGTCTCAACACTTCTGCTGCAGCCGCTTAAAGTCTCACTCCGAGAACCTTAAAATATGAATCAATCCATTAGAAGTATGAAAATATCTTCCCGGTCGTGCAACAGGGCAAACAAGGTGTCCTTTGACATCTACGTTTCGAGACGATTGCAACAGTACCACACATGATGAATAATTACCAGCTATAGATTTGCTTCCCGATGGAGATTTTTGACAAATGACATGTTAATTAGCATCTACACGTTAAGCTGAGTCCAATGAGATCAAGCTCGCCCTCTTGCTACACCGAGATCATGTCCTAGACCTAGGTGTACCATGTAAAATACATGTTACCATTAGCTAGAGTGTCATGCTTGGTGTCATTGGACTCAGCTCAACGTGTAGATGCTAAATAACATGTCATTTGTCACAATTTTTTATCGGGAAGCAAATCAATAGCTGCTCATTATTGATTAAGGCCTCCAATTTCGACAGCTAATTACTACCATTAAACATGTTCGAATATGCTCATGTGTGGCACCGTTGCAATCGCCTGGAAGTGTAGATGTTGAAGGACACCTTGTTCGTTCTCCTACGCCACCGGGAAGATATTTACATGCTTCTGATTGACTAATGAATTGATTCAGCTATTCCCCCAGAAGTCTGGGGTCAAAAGGTCAAAAGGAGACGGCACCAGCCCGTCTATTGAAAAAAATAGAATACCACCCAACACACGGAGATTAATGATATTTAAATGATTATGACAATGAAGTCTTTATTTGCATGGGTTTACATTTCGTTCTGTGTAGCATGGAAAAATCGGAGAAACACTCCCATTCAGAATGCATTGGTTTACATTTCGTTCTTTGGAAAACGGTTCTTTAGTAATAATATTTGAGGGAATATTTTGTTGTTGTTGTTTAAGCAGCGAAATGCACCGTGTGTGTGTGTGTGTGTGTGTGTGTGTGTGTGTGTGTGTGTGTGTGTGTGTGTGTGTGTGTGTGTGTGTGTCTGTGCGTGCGTGCGTGTGCGTGCGTGCGTGTGTGTGTGTGTGCGTGTGTGCGCGTGTGTGTGTGTGTGCGTGTGTGTGTGTGTGTGTGTGTGTGTGTGTGTGTGTGTGTGTGTGTGTGTGTGTGTGTGTGTGTGTGTGTGTGTGTGTGTGTGTATAACACGCTATTTTATGTTGAAATGCGACGTAATCCAGTGTTCACGAAGCGTACACTGTCAACGAATGCTTTTGGCGACTGGGTTGCCTCTCAGATATACGTGTTTCTAACAAGATGATATCATTAAAAGTTACATAAAGTAACAGTTTAATAACACAAACGCAGGAAGCACGTGAGCTGCTAGTTTAGCGAAAGCAGCCTAACAACCTGACGTTGAAACATGCGAGCGATCCGATCAAATCCTAATAACTATAAAACTAAAGATCAGACACAATCACTGACTGAAGATTATGCAAGTAAAAAGTATATTTCTCGCTAGAAATGTTATTAGAAACACGTTTAACGGTGAATCGGTCCTAAAATATTGCATTTCCCATTCAGATAATAAAGATTAATAAAGATCATACACATTCACTGACTGAAGATTATGTAAGGAAAATGTACATTTCTCGCTAGAAATGTCATTAGAAACGCGTTTAATGGTGTATCTGTCCTAAAATATTGCATTTCCCATTCGGATAATAAAGATTAATATAAGCTACGCCGTGTTCCGGAGCCGCGGGGGATTCTGGGAATTGGGGTTGTCAGTTGACAAATGGGGCTTTTGTTAACTTGTTTTGTTGTTAGGATTAAGTGGGGTTGATGGGTTCGGGATGTTATGTGGTTGTGTGTTGTTCTATTAACATTGTTCGTGTGTTCATTGTTGTCGAAACCGTCACCGAGAGTGACGTGACCATCGTTTCGCGCAGCTGTTCCGTGTTGAAGTCTCGTTCAATAAAAACCAACTCTCGTTGTCGAGCGTTCAATAAAAACCAACTCTCGTCGTCGAGCGTGCCCCCCCCCCCCCCCCCCCTACAAACGTGTCTCCCCCCCCCTCAACAAACGTGTCGTCGTCGTCGTCCCCCTTCAACTAACGTGTCCCCCCCCCCCCCCCCCCCTACAATCGTGTCGTCGTCCCCCCTCAACAAACGTGTCTCCCCCCCCCCCTCCCCGGTCAACAACAGTCTACCTCCCCCCCCCCCCTAAACAATCGTGTCCACAATTTGCCGCGAAAGCCGTGAAACCCAAACCCCGAAACCCGCCTCCACAGCGGCACGCGTGGATACTGTAGGTATAACACGCTGTTTTTACGTTGTAATAGTACGTCTCCAGTGTTCATGGAAACGTACACCGTCGACGTTTTTTCTTGGCGACTGGGTTGGGTGGTTCGGGCATCTGGTAAGGATGCCCACTGGGCGCCTTCCTTGGGAGGTGTTTCAGGCACGTCCAGTGGGGAGGAGACCTCGGGGAAGACCCAGGACTAGGTGGAGAGATTATATCTCAACACTGGCCTGGGAACGCCTCGGGATCCCCCCGTCAGAGCTGGTCAATGTGGCCCGGGAAAGGGAAGTCTGGGGCCCCCTGCTTGAGCTGCTCCCCCCGCGACCCGACCCCGGATAAGCGGATGACGATGAGGATGAGGATGAGGATGAGGATATATTATATATATTGTGGCAACCCTGCCCCGACACAGCGGCCCTGGAAGCCCAGGGGGCAGGTGATGCAGGGGGTCTACCACCCTTTTCCCCAAGAGGGCGCCAGGGACCGCATTGGCGTGGCCCCTCTCAATGCAAAGGGGAAACACCTGCGATGGAGGATGGCGATCAGAGGCAGGTGAGCGGTATATAAAGGGAAGCGGAGACTGTCTCACGAGGAATGTGTGGGTCCAGTATAGGATCGCAGACCCGTCCCCGAGGAGGCCGACGGGCCACACGGACGAATCGCCGCCTCCCACGAACGGGACAAGAACGTGTGAGAGAGATTGAGAGAGGACCGGAACGTCCACAGAGGCTCACGGAGCCCAGACTTTGATTGATAGTTCTGCCGGGATGGGAGATTCCCCTTTTGTATAATTTACCATTGAATAAATGCGCCGTTGCCGGCTGGTTTATATGGCAAGCCAACCCCGACAGAAAACGACCTCATTCTCATGTTTGCTAGCCACCTTAATCCTTTTTTCTCACATTTACATTTTAGCTATTGCAAATAAAATGGAACAGACAAGGGCTGCAGTGCCAGGGCAACCCCCTATTCAAAGTAATTATTTAGCTTGTCTAAGGAGAATATATTCACAGAATCTCATCTTGAATTGTCTGTGTTCCTATAGTAACCTATGACAAATTATTAGGAATACATTTTTTACTGAATTCATACAAATACTGCATATGACATAAGCTAATTACTGTATGCATAGGATATATTAAGCTGTATTTGTCTATATGTTAACAGTCATTTGGAAAACAATCAACAAATAATTTGTGCTACATGTTCCCCTCACTCTGTATTTACGTGTATAGTAATCTGTGTTTTGTAATCTTTAGGGCCAGAAGTGTGGATTATCGGGGACAGCTACGTCCGCCTTGGAGAGAAGAGAGCCAGGGAAACCTGTGGCCCCCACCTTGGCCTGGAGGCCAGGGTCAGTTGGTTTGGATGGGGCGGACTGAGATGGAAGACCCTCATCCCTTTCTTCCTACAGTCCCTGAGAGGAAGAACAGCCCTGGACGTCCTGCTCATCCACTTTGGCTGCAACGACCTCGGACGCCTGGAAGGAGTTGAGGTTGTTGCCGCCATGAAGCAGGACCTACAGTTCCTCCACAGCGATGCTGATCGTGTACTTCAACATCAACGAGAGAAGCCGGTGAGGGCTGACCATCCGGGGAAGCTATCACGCTAGGAAATGGGTGAACAGTGTGATGAAAGCATTTGTTATACAGCTAGGAGGCAACACCGCAGAGCATCCTGGGATACGGTTTAACTGCTGTGGTTTATACCTAAAAGACAAGGTTCATATCACTTATAGGGTAAATTACTTTTTTTAAAAGCATTTCAGTCTCTTGAAGCGATAATCCAGAGTGGGTGAAACTGACACTTTCAGGGCCAATACGTTCAGCCTTCTCCCACTCTGAAAAAATAAATAAAAATGTGTTCTGTTATAATTGGGGGTGGGAGGATTTTTGTAATAAAAGCTTTCTTATTGTAACACTTTTTGTTCAAGTCCTATTTCTTACACATGCAGCTATTTGGACACCATTTTATGATAGCTGATAACCAAGGTACACACTGTAATACTATAACCAAGAGGACATACAGGCAGTTCAAATAAAAAGAGATATAACTTTATTGAACTTTATAAATATGAAAGATTGCTCCATATAAAGCCAATAATATAATATAACACCAACAACATAGTAAATGTATGTAGGCCGAGGAAAAAATACAGTTCAATGTTATTGCTTAAGGAACAACGCTACACTGTTCTGCTGGTTGCACCAGCAGAACGTAAGGTCCCACTTAGGCTACGTTGAACGTAAATCACCAAAACGTTTGACTTTACACTCGACTAAAAAAATAGCAGTTGCACCAAGCAGATAGTTTCAACGTAACACTAATGCCGCTTTTCCACTGCATGGAACCAGCTCGACACGACTCGACTCGACTCGACTCAGCTCGCATTTTTTGCGTTTCCACCGCGAAAACATGGTATCTGGTACCTGAAGTGGCTGCTTTTTCTAGTACCGCCTCGCTCTAGGTTCCAAGCGAGCTGAGCCGATGCTAAAAGGTGACGTCGGCAGACGGCCGGCCACTGATTGGCCAGAGAGTGTGACGAAGTCACGAGAGCGACATGGCAACCATGCTGGTAACAGCCATAGCAGCGCCGCAGCCAACATATTCCACTTCTTCAACTTCTTCAACATGCCAGCTAATAATACGAACACGAATACCATCGCATCGATGTCCTCCATTGTTGTTATGTGGGTTCTGTCCATGTGTGGGTTGCGTAGGTGTTGTTTGCGTCGTGTACAAAAATACGTCACGGTTTACGTCCCCTTTCGCGCAGCCGACCCCGCCCACGTCCAGGAGGTGCTATTTGCGGTGGAAAAGGACCCGTGCTGCTACCGTGTCGAGTCGTGTCGAGTCGAGCTACATGTGCGGTGGAAAAGCGGCATAAGTTATAACTTATCTTTTACACCTCCCCTCTAGCTGGTGTAAGTTCCATACTAACGATATAGAACCGTCAAAAGAAAAAAACGTAAAAAGATTTCAACACTAAGGCAGGGTAAAGATTAGGGCTGGGATAAACGATTATTTTTTTTAAACGATCAATCTAGCGATTATTTTTTCGATGCATCGATTAATCTAACGATTCATTTTTTCAGTCCGATTCGATTCGATTATCGATTATCTCCCCATTAATTGACTAATAGCAATTTATACATGTTGATATTCCAAAAATATGAATTCCTTAACATTTCAATGCATTTATTGCCGTTAAATTCCAAAATAAAAGTGCTGCATTAAGTAATGCATTCTTAGAATTCTACGGTGCTCGGTCATCTGCAGCTGCTACCGGGTGGCGCCTCTTCAGGTGCTGGTGAATTGCCGTGGTGCTAGAATGGACAGTCATCTCCATTTTGCAAAGACAACATATCACGGAATCGTTTCCTTTTACATCAAATAATTCCCATACTTTAGAGGAACGAGTGCGTCTTGCACTTATGAAAGTCTGAGGAGCCGCTCGCGTTGCTACTACGCTCCGGCGCCGCCCATCTTTTTTCTTTTTTTTTATGGACGCGCATTTTTCGCGTCGACGTAATTTATGCGTCGACGTCATCGATTACGTCGACGCAGCCCTAGTAAAGATGGCTATTCGTTTTGAGCAATGGGAAGAGGAGTTTCAACGCGGTTTGCGCCGGGAACGGATTGTCCGTGACCGTATCGATCCATTTCTTTATTATGATGATGTTGAATTATATGCGCGATTTCGGTTTTGCCGGGCAGAATATTATATTTATTTATTTATTATAAAATCCGCCATCAAATAGCTTAACCTCACACCTATACCGTCCAAGCAAATTTTAGAGAATAAATGACTGAAACTGTTTTGTTTGCCCTCTCATTTGGGTGCTAACGCGTCTTCACTCGGATAAGGTGGAAACTTGCCGGTATTTCCTGTTTACATTGTTAGCTGTCAATGATTGGCTTGAAATTATCGAAACGTCATTAAAAGCGACACTGGTACAATTTATGCACTACTCGTAACGTTACAACTTAAGTTATGCAACCAACATTTAGAACACCTTTAGTTTGACACTAGCTACGTCGAGCGTAGGGTTAAGGCGGACTTTACACCCGAACTTATGATCGGCTTTACGTTCTGCTGGTGCAACCGACTGCAGATTCCTTCCAACTAACTATTTATGAAAAATGCAATCAATAACTTGTGTACAAATAAATGGTTACATATCAACCAGCAACGAAGTTGGAGTGGCCTACACACATAAATAATTGTAATACACCAACATTGATAACTGTCATGCGTAGCTAAACAAGCAAATGAAAAATTAAATACCAACACTACTGAAATGTTAATTACACTATTAACAATATAAAATTATACCGTAATGCACCTGTTCTTTGTCTTTGGATCTTTTGAATAAATGGATCAATATATGGTGAATCGCAATGATCGCAAGCAGAGGAACGTGAGTTATTGAGCAGCTGCTGAACCAGCCTAAAAATCGGACACGAGAAGTTAACGGAGCAGTGAGGCCCTCTCGGACGCCAGGTCGAAACCACATTTGTTTCACTACGACTCCTTTCAGCTGCCCACCCCTGCCCTGCTTCTCCCGCAAAAAATAATTAGGCTACAGAAAACGGCTAATAAAATGCTTGAGGTGGCGTTTTGAAAAGAGAAAACTTACATTTTCTAGTACATGGCATAAAGATAATTATGAGCCTTTCATTGATATCCAGTAATTTTTTGCGGAGACACATTCCTGTTCCCCACTTGTATTGGAATGAACGGAGATATCTACTTCTGGGCTCTATCAGAGCCCGTCTATGAAGACATTCTCTGGCTCTATCAGAGTGGTAGATATGGTGGATTGCGGAAGTATGCACGGTTCCTGCAAGCCCCCAGGAACCATACTTCCGCAATCTACCAGTGCTCAGCGGCCAAGCCTGGTATTGCAGCTGTTTAAGCGGGCTGTGGACGGGTCCCTCGATTCAAGGGACCCAGAAGTAGATATTTCCGTTCACTCCTGTACAAGTGGGGAACAGGAATGTGTCTCCGCAAAAAATGTCCGGATATCAATCAAAGGCTCATAATTATCTTCATGCCATGTACTAAAAAAAATTAAGTTTTTTCTTTTCAAAACGCCACTTCAAGCGTTTTATTAGCCGTTCTCTCTAATTATTTTTTGCTGGAGAAGGAGGGGTGTGCAGCTGAAAGGAGTCGTAGTGAAACAAATGTTGTTTCGACCTGGCATCCGAGAGGGCCTAGTTCAGTGCTCCGTTAGTATATACAATGTATATAGGCCTAGTTCTCTGCGAACTTATGGTGGCATCATGCCTTCAGTGTGTATATTGTATATAGTTCTCTGCGAACTTATGGTGGCATCATGCCTTCAGTGTGTATATTGTATATAGTTCTCTGCAAACCTATGGTGGCATCATGCCTTCAGTGTGTATATTGTATATAGTTCTCTGCAAACCTATGGTGGTATCATGCCTTCAGTGTGCATATTGTAAATAGTTCTCTGCAAACCTATGGTGGCATCATGCCTTCAGTGTGCATATTGTATATAGTTCTCTGCAAACCTATGGTGGCATCATGCCTTCAGTGTGTCTTGAACAACCACACGTAAAAGGTTGCACATATTATATTGATATTTTATCGTATTTGTCTAAGTGCATACTTAACTGTAGATAGATTTATGAGTGAAGTTACCAACACACTAGATTGTCCGTAACACACTCACCACTTTTAGAATCACATTCTCTCACTCTCACTCTCTCACAAACACACATACAGATAGAGACAGAGAGAGAATGTTAACTTGTGTATACCGGTAATTCCCAATTATTATTGATGTATTTGCACTTTTAATCTTGCTGAATTCTACAAGGCAAATAAATGAAGTAAAAACTTAGTTCCCCGGCTCCATTCGTCTTTGTAAGGAAATGTTCTATTTTGCCTTTATTATTTTGTCAGAATGCACCAGAATGCTTCGTTTTTATATGAAAAACACAAAAAAATCTTCGGGGGGGAGGAGGGCCCCAGACCCCCCTACAGGGGTTTGGTTTACAAACTTTCTGCCCCCCTTATAATAAAATTCACCAGCCGCCACCGTGTATGATAGTTAACAATGTTGGTGTATTACAATTATATATGTGTGTAGGCCACTCCAACTTCGTTGCTGGTTGAAATGTAACCATTTATTTGTACATAAGTTATTGATTGCATTTTTCGTAAATAGTTAGTTGGAAGGAATCTGTTTCTTAAGCAGTGTGACACTTGGAGCTTGCATGACGGAGCACAAGTTGGCACAAAGCACTCAAAACTGCAAAAAGACATTGTTCAATTGTAGACTTGGAGCTTGCATAACGGAGCACATGGCATAGTTTAATAGTGCATTTCTTTTTGAACAGCACATCCGATCAGTGTCCTCTAATTTTTGTACATTTAAATGTATGCCCATCACTAACTGAGTTTAGCTTTATCTATCATTACTTTTATTTTCTTCCCTTCTTTTCTTAATGTTATGTGTATTTTGTTTTTAAGATAAAACAAGAGAAACCCAAACATATCTTATGGTCTCGTATTTATGTACATGTTTCATGTATTTATGTGTTATTTTCATGTTGTGACTGTCTGAGTTTGTGATGTGAGTCTTTGTTCTATGTTCCCACTCTTGGCCTGCACCTTGCCGTGGTGAGTGGGCTTTAAACTAAGACTGAGTTTTATTTTTTTGTTTGTTATTGATAGTTTGTCACAGTCTATCTTATTAATGATCTAAGCCTTAACTAAACCCCTTCTCTTCTGTTTGCAGAAACTGGAAACTTCAGAGTATATTTTATCTTAAGTTAGAAAATCGCTGTTTCCTCATCAGATCCCAGTCCATCATGCTCCTGTACTTGTCTGCCGTGCCACCATCATGCCTCATGCATCACCTCTCAGCGGCCTGCCCAGCTGCATCTTATTCCGTTACTCCAGCTCTTTCCAGCTCTTTCACATAAGTGACAAACACGCTCCACCCAAGTGTTTTTAATATTTTATTAATTATGCATGTAAGGTGTGCTTAAGTGGCCTGAAAGGTGCCCGTTAATAAAATGCTTTTTATTAATATAACATTATGGCGCCATCAAAAGCAAAGTACACCTGCCATTTAAAGTTATCATTTATACTATCCTAGACATCTTTAATCTTATTTACATAGGCCTACAGTAGGCCTGATTTCCTCTGAATGTTTAAATAAAAAAATTCCCTGTCCATGTCAGATCCCCGTCCATACTCCTGTTGTTGTCTTCCTGCACACCTGACTGCCTCCTCCATCGATTGCGGCCACAGCCCTCTCCCTGTACAATATTTCATGTTAAATACATTTCAGGATGAAGTTTGAGATTCAGTTTCAGTATTACTTGTTTTTGACACCTGACGTGGGGCTGGCACCGCCACCATCATATCTGTCTTATTTATTGCACCCACACATAATAGGTCCATGATACCATGTGGGGTCATTTCAGACTCCTTTGCTTCCTAACACCTTGTGAGTTCCCTGGGTACACCAGCTGATGGGTCTGTGTATATATTGGGCATTTGATTCTCGTTTCAGAAACAGAAATAGGCTATATAAAAAAACGAGTGGTAATTATTATTTCTGTTTTAACATTCAAAAAGGTATTAAAGGGACTCTCACCTTTGTTGCATTTGAGAATTACAGCACATTCAAATCATCCCGCCTTCCTCCAATGCCCCACCCCCTAAGCGTTATTTTAAAACTAAGAGTACAAAACTAAGCGTTACTAAGCGAGTACTGTAACGACCTCGCCGGTGACATAATGATGTCGAGTCATTAGTAGTTGAAGGTAGTTTTAATGAACCAAAACCAGGTCACTGAAACCCGTAACATTGTAACCAACGGCAGAAAACCGACACAAAACAAACCCCGGTTACCCCGGCAACCCCCAACACGGTCTCACTCGCGTGCAGGCCCCCACCCTCCTGTTCTTCCAAGGCCCTCCCCCAGCTGACCTAATGATTCGCCCCCACGCTGATTGACAAGAAGAACATTACAATACATGCACATAGAACTGGCATAACGGACAACGAAATATAATGTAACACATAACACACAAAGTATTTAACTGTCCCAGGGTCGCTACAGTACAAAAGTTCTAGACTCCCATGGGTTATGTTTAGACTCCCATGGGTTATGTTTAGACTCCCAGGGGTCATAATATCTACCATCCTGGAGCTCCAGAGTAGCGGGACAACGTCGCGTCTGAGTCCGAAATGGGTCCCGTAATCGGACTGAGTGTGGCGGTTGGTTGACAACGGTCTGGAGGTCTTCCTGGAGCTCCAGAGTAGCGGGACAACTTCGCGTCTGAGTCCGAAACGGGTCCCCTAATCGGACTGCAGGGCTGCCAAGTTTCAGAAAATGACAAGAGTGAGACTTTAGAGTCAGAAGCGTTCGGCCGCCGACCAAAAAAATTTGCCTTTTTTAACATTGATTTATACCTTAGGACTGATGTCCTAAGGTATAAATCTAAAACTTAGATCACTTAAACATGTCTATCACAGCATAACGTAGTAATTGTTTTCGAGGGTGTACGGAAAAGCATAACACAAGGCTTTCTATGGGATAACTGTATAACAGCTGTACTAGCGACCTGTCACAACTGTTGCCTTTCCCCCGGGACGAACACTTGAATGATGTTCGTGTCATTAACTAACAACCAACTAATACATTTGCTGAACTACATAAGCAGAGGGCAGACAAACTGCTTTCCCTGTCTTTAATTTTCAACGTGTGACATTATCATATTACATTTGGGAATCTCAAGAATAGATTTGACTTTGGATGAACAGACAGCGGAGACAAAATATTAGCAAGGGGGAGGGAGAGGCGTCTCACACCTACTTCGCTAACATTAAATTGACATCAGCCCTTGCTCCGTTTATGTCACATTATTTCTCTTAGGATTGTTTAATGTCTATATGAAGCCATTTAACATCACACAAGTGATTGTGATCATTTTGAAACCAAGACTGATTTTATTGGTGAGCTGATTTTGAGAAATCAAACTATGCTGCTACCTAGTTATGCTAGCTAACTAACACGAAGAGTTCAGTAATGTATTACCTTACGTTTTATATACATAATACTGTTATGAAATATGAAAACAACCAGTAAACATCTCTGTGTATAATGTATATTGGAAAGAAGGCGATTGATGTAGGCCCACTTACCCTTCTTGAAAATGTTGCAGAATGCAGTCCAGAAGTCAAATTTGGCACTATATACAAAGACGCTCCACCAAGACGCTCACACGCGCAGGTCGCGGGAGATTGTTTACAAACTGTCAAACGTATACATCGCAAAGTGGACACCGCGCGACTACATAACCACTCGAAGCCGCGAGGACCAAAGCTTATTATCATGAGAAAAAAAAAATAGAGTAATGAATGGGGAAATAAGCGTGAGAAATGGCAAGTGTGGCGTGTGGTGTGAGAATGGGTCAAATTGCGTGACTGTCACACTCAAAGCGTGAGGCTTGGCAGCCCTGGGACTGAGTGGTGCGGTTGGTTGCCAACGGTCTGGAGGTCCTGAGAATCATCCAGGGGAGCGGGACCACTTGGCTTCTGAGGCCGAATCGGGTCCCCTTGTCGGACTGAATGGTGCAGTTGGTGGCCAACAGTCTGGAGGTCTTCCTGAGGCTCCAGAGGAGGGTAACTGTGAGTCTGAGTCCGAGATGAGTCCCCTAATCGGACTGAATGGTGCAGTTTCAGTTCGCCGTGGACCACTTTGGTCTGCCATCGTCATTCGCTACGGTCGCTACTCGCTACTGTCTGCCGTGGAATCAAAACAAACCCTCTAGTTGAGGATGCGCCTTGATGACGCGGGCCCGAATGCGCCACAAGAAGCAGACGGAAAACCTTATATATCCATGCAGCAAACAGACAGGTCTGTCGGCCAATAAGGTCATTCGGTCCGAAGAATTTTATTGGTTGAAGTTTTCATTAAATATTATGAGAGTAAAATAATTGTTTGTTTTTACTCCTGGTGGGTCTGTCTTGCATATTAGAGTGTTATTACCTTATTAATACCAATTTAACCGTATCCAAAAAAAGTGTAAAAATGCAACAAAGGTAAGAGTCCCTTTAACAAGGTGATTTTCTTATAAAGTCAAAAAGGGGCAAACTAATCTAAAATAATAATTGTTAAACATATAGAGAATCATAGGGGGATAAGTAACCTGTACTTCCATGGTCGGTAAACAATGCGACTGCGATCGCTCAGACCGCTCGTTTATGATGCTACAATGCTAACAATGCTAAGAAACAAGAATATTTGTGCATCCGGTACGTCATGAAGTAGGGCGTGGCTATGGACCCATGATGCGGAAGCATATCTCTCCTTGATGTTGCCCTGCGCCATTGAGCAGTTTACATAGGAATGAATAGGCGCCATTTTGGAATCCGTTGTCCATTTTATAATGTGTCCAGTGGTGTAGTCTACGTGATACGCAGGTATACGCCGTATGCCCACTAGGAACGCACCAGGATTTGCGTATACCCACTTAAAAATGTGCACGGATACGTATCAATCGTCTTGTGACAGATCTTTCACTTCTGTGTTTATTTTTCGCAAATACCGGTTGGGTATAACTGCAATAAAATACTTTAAGCAGGGGAAGTTATCTCCTACATTCACCATTCATAAAATCCCCCCTTCGCGCTCTGCCCTGTCTCTGTTACGAAGCGCGAAGCTGCCCCTGCATCTCTGCACGTTAGTTGGCGGGCCGAGCCCCTCCTTCTCGCGTGTGCATGCGTGCGTGCGTGCGTGCGCGTGTGCGTGTGTGTGTGTGTGTGTCCAGTCCTCCCATATTAATGTGTAAACCACATAATAAGTAGTCAACAGAAGACAATGTTTTAATCCCACTTTATATCTCCTTGTTACTTTTAGATGAGAACCCCTGGCCTATGAAGGTATTATTGTAGCAAAAGTCTTTAGCACCTGTAACTGCAGAATTTGAATGCGTACACTAAAGTCAAAGTAAATTTGAAGTCGTATATATTTATTTTGCATGTGTACTCTAAAGTCACAAATGTGTAACAGTACATTTGTAGTCGTAAAAAAAATATAAATATTTTTTATACCATTGTAAACACAAAATAGGGTCTACGAGTACGCTAATCTGTGTTACAGGTGCACAAATCCTTTTGCTACAATTATTGCAGCGCAGTTGGTGCAAAACACATTCGCACACCCGTGTTTCATAATCTGAGAACATGCCCAAAAGGTGTGCATTCGTAAACCCAAATTTGAACAAATGCATCAGAAGTTGCACATCTGTGAACGCTATGTTAATTCAGCATTTTAATGAGCGAGCACAAAACCATTTTACAACTGCTCGAATCTGCTCCTGCAAGTCTCAGCTGTGGGTTTTTTTGCAGGTTGTTTTGCAACACCCCTAGGTGGTAAATGTGTAGCAAAAGTATTCGTATCCGTAGATGACAGAGCGTCCGTGAGCGGGACAAAATAGTCCCGCCCATAATTTCCTAATCCAATGAAAATCGCCGGCAGGGATGCATTTCTCAAATTACACTGGGACCCACCCCGTGCCAGCCATGGAGCTATAAAGATCGCAGCATACTCAGCACGGGATACGTTTATTTCTGGAGAAGTGAAGAGGGCGTCCTACTGAACGGAGATGGGTATCCTACATTATGTTAAATGAAATGACTTAGTTCAAGTGAATTCCCCCCAAAGTATTTCATTAACATGCCGCAAATGTCCTTGAATGTATTTTAATGGTCGCCATAACATAAATTCAGAAATGTTAATGCAATAGCCTACTTTGGGGAGAATTCCCTTGAACTAAGTCATTTCATTTTACATAATGTAGGATACCCACCTCCGTTCAGTAGGACGCCCTCTTCACTTCTCCAGAAAGAAACGTACCCGCGCTAAGAATGCTGCGATCTTTATAGCTCCATGGCTGGCACGCGATGGGTCCCAGTCAGGGACGGCTGGTATAAATGGGCTAACAGGGCTAAGCCCTCTTACAGTGAAAATAAAAAAAATATTATTAAAAACTTAGAACATATTGTTTTAAATTTTGGTAGAACCTAAAGGAGCAACAGCACCAAAAAGTGACAGAAAAACCCAGGATATATATATCTTCGTTTTTTTCCTGTGAATGGGCTAAATGTATTCAGCCCAAGCGCAGTAGCGTAAGCTTCCATTGACGTTTGATTGACAGGTGCCCTGACACGCCCCCTTCATATGCTTCCCATTTGGCTGACCTAGCACAGTAGCTACAGTACAGTGTCCTTCGACTAATCACAGCACAGTAGCGCAAGTGCAGTATGGCGGGCGTTGCACATTTCTTGGACCCCTGCATAACTGCTTGCAGTTCTAGTTTACTTTTTAATCGGTTTTCTTTAATGTCTTTGGAGGAAAAATTGGAAGTGAAAAGATTGGGGACACATCAACCAAACGATGTACAGATTTACTGTCAGGAGTGCGGTCAGAATATGGCCGGTAATAGTGCATTTGTAAGCGGGTCAACTACGTTTCGTATCGAAACATTTAAAAAGCTGTCTAAATAACCCAACATGACGTGACAAGTGTGTAGAGATAGTGGCCCCTCTCCAAGCTGCATTTCAGCGACGGGCAGTAACAATAAGGTTCTCTAATGCCGCTTTTCCACCGCACATGTAGCTCGACTCGACACGACTCGACACGACACGATTCGACACGGTAGCAGCACGGGTGCTTTTCCACCGCAAATAGTACCTCCTGGACGTGGGCGGGGTCGGCTGCGCGAAAGGGCCGTGACGTATTTGTGTACGCGACGCAAACAACACATACGCAACCCACACATGGACAGAACCCACATAACAACAATGGAGGACATCGATCGCATTACTATTATTAGCTGGCATGTTGAAGAAGTTGGAGAAGTGGAACATGTTGGCTGCGGCGCTGCTATGGATGTTACCAGCATGGTTGCCATGTCGCTCTCGTGACTTCGTCACACTCTCTGGCCAATCAGTCGCCGGCCGTCTGCCGACGTCACCTTTTAGCATCGGCTCAGCTCGCTTGGAACCTAGAGCGAGTAGGTACTAGAAAAAGCAGCCACTTCAGGTACCAGATACCATGGTACCGCGGTGGAAACGCAAAAAAGGCGAGCTGAGTCGAGTCGTGTCGAGTCGTGTCGAGCTGGTACCATGCAGTGGAAAAGCGGCATAAGGAATCGGAAATGATCTCATTTAATGTTGCATACAACATTGCCAAAGAGGAGTTGCCATTCTCAATTTAAATCCGAAATTATTCTCATGAAGAGAAATGGATTAAACATCAACCCGACGTAGGCCTATAGCAATGAGATGGCATGTGCACAATTCATTGCAGTAGGCCTAATGGGCGACACCTTAAAGCAAAAGACAGCTGCGGACGTCGGAAACGCCACATAGGCCTACATGTCCTTCATGATTGACGGCGACACAGACGTCTCTAAGAGTGTGTGATCGTCTACAGCCGCATTTTGCGCAAAGGGAGACCAGTCAACATTTTAATTGTGTAATACTTTAAGCACAAAAAAAGTTTTATTTTGCTTAATGGTTTAGTCCGAAATGTTCAATTTCAGCTCAGTGAAGCACTTTAAACACCTTATTTTTCTTTTTATTTATAATTGTGCTTCAAATAAAGAAATGCCTTTCTCTACACCTTAATCTTGTTTAAAAATCATTCACATTATATGAAAGTTATGAACAGAGATATAAAGGTGACCTCATGGCGTCTGGAGCCCTGTGAAGTATTGATAAATGTAATGCATTCTTTAGCCCACCCACCCAAAATCACCACCAGCCGTCACTGTAATTTGAGAAATGCATCCCTGCCGGCGATTTTCATTGGATTAGGAAATTATGGGCGGGACTATTTTGTCCCGCTCACGGACGCTCTGTCATCTACGGATACGAATACTTTTGCTACACATTTACCACCTAGGGGTGTTGCAAAACAACCTGCAAAAAAACCCACAGCTGAGACTTGCAGGAGCAGATTCGAGCAGTTGTAAAATGGTTTTGTGCTCGCTCATTAAAATGCTGAATTAACATAGCGTTCACAGATGTGCAACTTCTGATGCATTTGTTCAAATTTGGGTTTACGAATGCACACCTTTTGGGCATGTTCTCAGATTATGAAACACGGGTGTGCGAATGTGTTTTGCACCAACTGCGCTGCAATAATTGTAGCAAAAGGATTTGTGCACCTGTAACACAGATTAGCGTACTCGTAGACCCTATTTTGTGTTTACAATGGTATAAAAAATATTTATATTTTTTTTACGACTACAAATGTACTGTTACACATTTGTGACTTTAGAGTACACATGCAAAATAAATATATACGACTTCAAATTTACTGTGACTTTAGTGTACGCATTCAAATTCTGCAGTTACAGGTGCCAAAGACTTTTGCTACAATAATACCTTCATAGAAGTGCTTCATAAACTGCCGTAAAGCAGTACCTCTGACAGTATGACAATGTGTGATGTCATCGCATGATTTTAACGCCTTTTTAGAACAGATACGTGACCTTAAAAAATGCAATATTCAGCTGAGTTTATTATCTTAGCCCATCCTTTTTAACGCAACTTTCAAATTACTTGACAAAAAATTACATCGTGAGAAAAGTGGATTCTGAGGATAAAACCCCATTGGCTCCCATTCATTCTGGACTCGCCTGACAGCGCCCCGCGTGGTCAGAGATTATTACTGCAACCAGTCCAGAAAACCGGAACTAACCAGCGAGTGCCCATTCTCCTCATATTAGACATTCCCTGCTACGACCAAAAGTGGGCTTGCCTCACTGAAATGCCGCAAGAAAGTTGGGAGATTTGCAACTTGCACGTACCGGCGACGCATCCAAATGGATTACTGCAAACCATTAGGCGGTGCTGCTTAATGTGACATGTTAAAGGTCCCATGACATGAAAATCTCACTTTATGAGGTTTTCTAATATAAATATAGGTTCCCCTAGCCTGCCAATGGTCCCCCAGTGCCTAAAACTTGCGTTTGGTGTAAAACGAGCACTAGCTGTTCTGCTCGCCTTTGAAAAAACGGAGGCTCAAGCACGCTGATATGGAATGTCTTTTTTTATGTCGTCATAAAGCATCTAAGCTCCTCCCCTTACTCTGCCTGGCCCGCCAAAAGACACGACCGTGCGAGCGCCACATGTGTGTGTGTGACTACACACACTGTAACGCAAGTGTTTCTTGTCGGTTCTTTGACGTCTCTTTTATTTCCACAACGAGACAGTGGGGGTTATCTGAGCCATGGTTGAGAAGGAATTGGGGGAAAGGAACTTTGGCTTTGGCTCGCTGAAGTACATGAACTGCGACATGCCGCCGGTGGCCCGCGAGGCACCATCGCCCGGCAGCGGGCAGCCGGCAGCAGGCAGCGTGCGGTTGCCAGTGGAAGAACCAGAGACGTCGCAGAACCCGACAGTCGTTTGTGATTAATAATATCGTCTGGAGGCACACACAGCTTTTGGCCGTGATAATATGTATTATATGATATAGATATCTATGTATTATATGATATTATTTAGATATAGAGCTCCAGGACTGTAACGCAAGTGTTGTACACTTCCTTGTTATTTGGATAACTGTTCTGCTTTTGGTGTTATGGCGCATAACACGTCGGACTCTCGTCTCTGGTATTTCTACAACGATACTCGTAGTGGGGGTTATCTCAGGGCCACACCCCCACCCTCCTCCTTGACCCGCATCGCTCCTCCTCATTTGCATTATAGCTACAAACACCAAAACAGTGCATTTGGGGGAAGCTCAATGTGCGACTGGCTCGGAGTGGCTGTAACTGCACCACGGCTGAATTTCGGGAACGTCTTTGAATACTGTGTTAGTTGCCCACTAATACCTATATTAAAGAATACATAAAATAGCATGTCATGGGACCTTTAAGCACATTACGCTTGCGGGTAAAAACGACCAAATATTTCATCGGAAGTGCCTTTCGTTTAGACGGTGATGGCGTTTTTGATGCTTAAAAAAGCAAATATCTGAAACTACCCTCCAGAGTGGAAAACTTGAATACGCTCCGCACACTGCCGTGACGCATAACTCTGCTCACGTCGCGTACGCGTTTACGTCACACAGAGCGCCAGTACAGGGAAATAAAACATGTTGGATTATTTCCATGCGCCGGACCGTCAAGCTGCTCTGGCAGCTCTAATAAACTTAGAGGAGTCTTTCCACGATATGTACAGATAGTATTACTGAAAAGAGAAGGATCTGTAATTATGTTTTGGTTTTCGCTGCGCAGATAAGAGAAGGAAGATTCAACGCATGCGCTCAGACAAGTGTGATAGTGTATCACAGCACAGCACCACCTAGCCATCTGACATGCATACCCAATCTAAAAACACTTGTCACCGTATGCACGCAGATTTCCCCCCGAAAACGCTCGTCTAAACGCGGTATAAAGTGAAGACGCGACGCTACTTTTGAGTCTTCTGTTCAGACCATCATGTAGTCTAGGCTAACCGGTTTACTTCTAAAACCAACATGACCGTGTGCATCACATTAAAGAAACAGCTTTTTGGTTCAAGCCAAAAAAGGCTTGTGCCACTGCCTAATATTTTTGCCAATGCTGCTTTATGCCTCATGAAGAAATGAATAATTTTATGTAATTATTTATTTTTGCCAATGCTGCTTTATGCCTCATGAAGAAATGTATAATTTTATGTATATTTCTGAATATACCCAGAATAATATTAAGTCTGAAAATAATCCAACCACTTTGCACCATCTGCCCATAATATTTGTAGCCTTTCAATTATGAACCCATTGTGATATTATATATGAATGATATCTTATTGTCCTGAAGAGATTAAAACATGGTTGGGAAGTTTGTAGGCCCAGGATTATTACACATAAAAGGAACCTTTCAGGACATTTTCTTCCAGTAAAATTTGATTTCTCCCTTTGTACATTTACTGACTGAACTCCAACCGATCAGTAGCTGGGCACATGGAACCCCTGTCAGTCAACATTAAATGGGACGTCCCAAAGTAGCAACAGACATCACTTGCTAATAACGGAAGACAGAAAGTGAGTCTTTTCATTTTTTTATTGAAGCAATTGAAAGAAACCTTTAAGCCTTGACTGCGAACTTGCGCACAGCGTAAATAAGGTCCTTGCGCTGCTGCTTCTTGGTCCTCAGACTCTGCTCACTTTTGGTGAGCTCGCGTCGCAGAGCACGGGTCTTCTTGGGTCTAAGGTCCAGGGGCTTGTACTTCTTGCCCTACAGAAGGAACACAATTTTGGTCAACAGAAATCAATCGATTCCTGCTGGATCAATGAGTTATACAGTGCAGGTATAAACCTTTTACATATAATTTAAAGGGGCCAAGAATCAGGCTGTACAAGACTAAAATGTTTCACATTTAACCAGAGAAGAATATAAAGGATTTGTAGGCCTTTAAAAGATATATACAAATAGTGGTCCTCTCTGGTCTCAGTCTTTTGGTAAGCGGTTATTCATCAGAGAAACATCAGCTCAAAAGTATCATCTCAGACCAGAAGCAACATCTTTACTAGCATTGTTGGAGCCATCTTCAGACCCGTGCTTCATTCTCACCTTGTAGAACTTCCTCAGGTTCTCCTTCTGTGTCTGGTTGATGACGGTGAGGACTCTGGCGATGGATTTTCGGACAACACGGCTGAAAGAAACAAGGCAGGTTAGAATTTCATAGTCTACCATCATCATCATCACTTTTTCCCTCTTGGCACACGAGTTGCCTTGGGTGCTCGCGTCTGAAGATATTGTCGAGCTATCGCAGTGGGCAGCCACAGTGCCCGGGGAGCAGGTTTCAGGTGCCTTTGCTGGAGGACACCTCATCCGTGGATGAGGACGTAGGAGAGTGCTGCACAACTACTCGCCACGTCCACATTTTTGGGTACCGGTCGGGACTCAAGCCGCCAACCTCCGGTTACCGGTCCAACTCCTTAACTAGTAGGCCACTGATGCCCCATCCACTCATTAACCCATCTGGGATACAATGACCAGCATACACTTAAACAAAAAAAATCACATTAAAGGAGTACGCCGAACATTACACGGTTATGTTCCTTCTTCACAAAATACTTTCCCTGATCTTTCCCACATGTTAAGTAAAACTTCAGAAGGTTTGCAGTCATCAAGTGATAATCAGTTCGGACACCAACAGTCCAAGAGAGCTGTTTGAAGACAGTGAAACAGTACAGTCACTGCCGATGAGCCAAGAAGACATCCTATGACTTCGGCAAACATCTGTGGGTTGAGGAACATGGCAAACTGATTTTAATAAAACCATACATTTTATAAGCCAATAACCATTTGTCATCTTGGGTCTCAGTCTTTTGGTAAGCGGTTATTCATCAGAGAAATATCAGCTCATAAGTATCATCCCAGACCAGATGCCAAAACAGAAACTCAGGTTCAATCCGTCAATCAATTATACCCCTAAACAGACACTTACATCTTGGAGAGCTTGGAGGCTGCTCCACCGGTGACCTTGGCGACGCGGAGCTGGGACAGCTCGTTCTTCAGGTCGTCCAGCTGCTTCAGCAGCTCCTCCTTCTTCTTGCCCCGCAGATCTCGAGCCTTGATCTTTGCCTGAGGATAAAACGTCAAAGTGTTAGAAAGTACAGTACCTTTATAAGACAACCAAAATAAATTAAGGCGTGAATTGGAAGAGTCGTTTTAAAAATAAACCACTGGTCATCTCTGGTCTCAGTCTTTTGGTAAGCGGTTATTCATCAAGAGAAACATCAGCTCAAAAGTATCATCTCAGACCAAATGCCAGAAGTGGATCTATATTTTCCGTTTTGTAACACACGACGCACACGTAGACCATATTTAACCAATAAGTACTGTTCCGAGTTGTAATTTAGCGACATTAGGCCTAAAAATGCTTCTCAGGCAGTGAGCCGGCAATGGTTCGGTATAACGGAGCTTTAAAAAACGTCCAGCTAAACATCAGAAGGCTCTCATTAACGCAGTTAATATGACAATATAATACCTAGTTTATGCACGTAATTATATTATAGTCAATATACACATTCTGCGGTTCATCCGCATGGCTTTATGTATCGGCTGCACACGGCCCACAGACCGATACACGACCGCGTGGATACGACTGATTAACGTTCAAAACCCAAATTCAACGAAGCTAGTCGAGCTAAATACACATAATTGACGAGCTAACAACCTAAGGCGAAAACTGTAGGACAAACTACGGCGTTTTGATTTACGAATAACATGTAAATTTGCCGTTTTTTCCGAGGAGATATTTCACTCACCATGTTGCTCCTCGCTGCCCTGTTGGAAAGACCGGATGTAGTGCGCGGCGAGAAGAAGTAGCTTCCGGCAAGGGCGGGGCTTATCTCCTCCAGAAAAGGCTCCCCCTCGCGTCACGGAGGACCTAATAGTCATAATACCAATACAGCACATCATTATAAACATCAATGAGTGTTAAAAATCAAGAATGCCAAACCAATGAGGACATTTGTTTTCATGGAGCATTAAATCGAAAAGTGGAGGAAAATATATGAAATAGAGAGTACCCTTAACTCTAATGAGTGCATGTGTCACGGAAAATATGAATGTGTTTAAATAAGTCAAGTTCACGAAAACTCATACATCTTTTATTAATAAATGAGAAAGATTGTGCTGACAGATACTGTTAAATTGAAACATGAAAATCTGTAGTGATTGTACAGTATTTGCTGAGATTCCAACACACAGAAGACAGTGAAAGCAAGTCACAGAAGTGCATCACTCTTGTTTGTTGACAGTATGTAAATCCTTGGCTGAAACACCAGCCATTTCTAGCTTAAACTTTTATTTTACCGTTTCATATGTAAAGACTCTACATCCCCCTTCATCGATATCTCGGTCGATTGAAAACCTACCGCTTCAATCCTATTGCAAGCATGCTGAACCACTGTACATATCATTTTTTGCATAAAGTTTTTTTTTTTTTTTATATCTTTGAGAAGAGAGCTGGTTCTATCCCAGAGAGAGAGAGAGAGAGAGAGAGAGAGAGAGAGAGAGAGAGAGAGAGAGAGAGAGAGAGAGAGAGAGAGAGAGAGAGAGAGAGAGAGAGAGAGAGAGAGAGAGAGAGAGAGAGAGAGAGAGAGAGAGAGAGAGAGAGAGAGACCCACCCCTTAGGAGCGCCATCAGGAGGCATGCAGATATTGTGGCGCTTTCATCAAAACAACATCAGATCACAGCATTGTAATACAGTACAAACATCATAGCGCTGTGGTAACAGGACTATAAATACTGAGGCGATCATTCCTCACTTATAAAGTTCTGAATGCAAATTAACATTTCCATATGTATAAATATCATACCTTATGTATATAATATGTGGAATGTCAGTTCCTCTACCTCGACCTTGTCAGCTTTGTACAGACAACAGGTTTGGAGGGGGTTGGAAGGCCCAGTAAGTGTCATGTTTTGATTCTGGATGGAACCCAGTGCCTGGCCCTAACCCCCAGAGTTTAGAGCAAACGCCTGGTAAGCCCTGTATCTAACACCGGTCCCTGGAAGCCCCTCCCCTCGGCCCAGCAAGACACACCTCCTTGTCTCTCTGGCCCTGTAACTAGGTCCTGATATCAAACCCCTTTCCTAAACCTGGTTCCCAATCATTCTTCCATAGATGCCCTTGTCCACTCGTCACCTGAAAGTAAAAAACAATCCAAAGCTTCACAAGAGATAATAAATAGTTCTGTTTGTCTCCTGATCACTCTGAAGAAACTCCAAAAAAGCTCCATTATCTTGATATAAAAAAGCAGAAAAAGTAAAGGAACGTTTGAAAGCAGAGTTGGAAACAGATTAAAGCTCAGAGTCATCATGGTGGTGTCCAGGTTCTCTTCATCAGCTCCATTGTGCAGCAGCTCCAGAGATAGAAGGTCGGATGCTCCCTTTAGGAGAGGGCTTGGATCCAAACCAGGACATCTAGCAAAAGATCACATGAAATATCAGCTTCACAATATCTTTATTACTCTTAGGAATATTAGGGGACCAATAACCCAAAGTAATCATTGTATCTGAGAGGGTAATATTCTGGGTCGAAATGTGCAATAATAATGATAACAGTTCCCAAAGTGTAAGCGCTGCACCAAACACAAAATAGGAAACACCTCTGTTTGATAAGGTCTACGTTACACCAGATCTCATGGTTGGTCTACGTTACACCAGATCTCCTTGGCCCAGTTTTTCAAAAGAAATCCAGTGGGATTTCGGATCACGGATTGAATCAAATCTTGGAAATGGGTTTTTCAAAGCTAAAGAGAAATTACGACCTAAAATCAGATCATGTAATCCGATTTTACATTTGATCTGGATCAAAACTGCCCTTTGGGTTATTCAAAACCTTGAACTCGGTTGGGGTTCTATTTGATAAAAAAAAAAAGGATTATCCTGTTCCCATCGGAAGGGTGGATTCAGTTGGTTATCCTGAAATTCAATATTTGGATCACAGTGATCCAATCCAATGCCGTTCAAAAACGGCAAAAAAGTAAGATGGATCAGGTGATCCTGGATAGCAATCTGGATCAATTTGATTCAGATTATAAAAAAAAAAAACTGGGCCCTGGTTGGTCTGCGTTACACCAGATCTCCTGGTTGGTCTACGTTACACCAGATCTCCTGGTTGGTCTACGTTACATCAGATCTCCTGGTTGGTCTATGTTACACCAGATCTCCTGGTTGGTCTATGTTACACCAGATCCTCTGGTTGTTCTACGATACAACAGATCTCCTGGTTGGTCTACGTTACACCAATTGTTACGTAGACGGTAGACCGGATGTTCATATCTATGTTACTCCAGACATTGTGGTTGGACTGAAAGTTAGTTACTCTTAAACCTTCACAAAACACTCAAGAGAAAGAGTCACTAAGAGGCCTTGGAGATGTTCTAGTGGAGGTAAACCCTGCTGTGTGGGTTCGCTGCCCACCTTGTACTCTAGTGTCTTCTTCAACAAGTCCTCCTCCTCTCGCGTGAAGTTGAGCAGAACGGAGACGGCTCGGATCAGATGGAAGGCCTGAGGATCAGAGAAACATCATCACCTTGAGGAGTCAGCCAGAGTGGTCACATCAACCTATCACACACTGAGCAATCAAACACATAAACCCAAATTATGCTCCTAAAAAGGTGTCCCCATATTTGGAGCAGAGGTCCACATAAGCTACGTCACCCTCATCAGTTAGGCTTAAAATGCACACTCCACTGAGACGGCTCTACTCGCGTTGACTGAGTCACTCAGTTCTGCCAGAGCCTCGTCCCTCTCATTCTCCTCGACCTGTCTGCGGCGTTCAGCACCGTGAACCACCAGATCCTCCTCGCCACTCTCGCCGAACTTGCCTTTGCTGACTCTGCGCTATCCTGGTTCACATCCTACCTGACGAATCGCACCTCTCAGGCAAATTGAATGGCTCCTTGTCCAAACTCTGCACTCTTGACACTGGCGTCCCTCAAGGCTCTGTACTGGGACACCTTCTGTTCTCCCTACATACTAGATCATTATGCTCTGTTAACACATAACACGTTTCTTCCTATCACTGCCACCCTGACAACTACTGCCTTGACTACTGCAAGCTCCTGGGTAGACTCCCTGCGTCCGTGTTCAAACCTATGCAGCATATCCAGAACGCTGCCGCACGTCTCCTGTTCAATCTACCTAAATTCTCCCATGTGACCCCCCTCTTCCGGCACCTCCACTGGCTCCCTGTAGGAGCTTGCATTAGGTTCAAGAAGATGGTACGCCATCACTACGGGCAAGCAAAGTTCGATCATCAAAGTCACAACTCTTTTTTTCTGTTTTGGCCCAGTGGTGGAACGAGCTCCATGCCGATGTCAGGACCGCAGAGTGGCTCACAAGCTTCCGCAAGAGACTCAAGACTCAATTGTTCAGAGTTCACCTGGACTCTGCGAAGCCACCCCCTCCTACCCCTCCAACTCACTTATTCAATGATGTACGTCCTGGTACTTAATGTACGCAGTTATTGTATGTTGTACGTCCTGGCACTTAAAGATAGTACTTAGTATCGTGTAGCATCTTATCCTAGCTTTGAGGAGAATGGGTTAACCTAGCGATTGTTCGTACTTGGCACTTAGTTCTATGAAAAACCTTACTGTACACACAGCGATAAATTGTTTGTCATTCTTCTGACAAATTCATTTATTGTACTTTGCTTTGAATAAATTTACTACAATATGCCCTAAATGTAAATGTAACAATTAAAAATAAATATTTTTCTCATTTAAAAAAGGAAATTTCAATATCAAATCCATAACAACCACAACTTTGGAAAAACTCCATCTTAAAAAATAAGGGCATATACCGGTATATATTTTTTTAATTGAGGCAAATGCTTGAGTTTCTGTTTTTTACTTGTTTGTTAACTCCATTTCAAATCTTAACAGTCTTGACCAATTTGATCAACAATATCAAAACATTGTATCTACTTAAATGCTTTGATGATACTTTGATACCTCCCATCTTTTTCTTTCGCTCTTATATCCCATACCCCTGCATTCTTTGGTTCAGTGAGATAAGTGCACATTCGCTTTAAGTGTGCACTTCTCTCAAAAATCTGTAAAATCTGTGTTGGAATGGTATGAGGGCCATTCTCATACACATGTATTCATTGGTGAGGCTGGACCAATTGTTCTTATAGGAGAAAATGCCTCACAGCTTTATGTGGAGCCGACCATGTTCACATATTCAATCGCCACAGTCTCGGAACATGAGACATACTGCTTTTTAACTGCCTTTGTGAAGAATGAACAAGAGTCTGTCCATACTTGAATATAAGCTGATGCTGATTGCCCTGTTGAATTACATTTTTTGTTAGTTCGCGTCTCCATTTGTTTGTGTTTCTCACTCACTAACTTGTAAAAATGCTTGTCGGATATTTGGATTTGATTGGCTGAGTAGCATCACAATTACAATGCAATTGGTCTCCGAGATTCCTGGGCCGCTAAACCATTGCCGTGATGGCTAGAAAGTGATCCATTAGAACTAGAATCACTCAGTCAAAGTGTAATAATTCTCATTAATTTATGCGTCATAGGTTGGGCTCTGGATAGGATGCCGTCTTGGTCCAGACCCGTGCAGAGGATTACTGTCCTCTGCCCTAGACCAAACCCAGACCTTCTCACCTCAGCCTCGCGGCACGACATGAACTTGAGCACCACATGTTTCAGGTACTCAAAGTTGATCTCCCGTGAGTCGTTGAGGTCGGAGGTGTTGGTGACGGTGACGGTGCAGGTGGAGGTGGAGGTGGGGCGGCGGGGCGTGGCCAGGCCAGGTAAGGGGGCGGGGCCTGGAGGAGGGGCAGGGGAGGAGGTGGTGAAGGAGGTGCAGGTGTTTGCTAGAGGATCACTGCTGTGCCGTTGGTCCTGCCTCTCTCCCCGGTCCTCTGCTGCCCTCTCCACTCTCCCCTGGGGCTCCAGGTCTGGCTTCAGCTTCTGGAAACATCCACAGGTACCATGAATACTGCTACGTAGTGCTTTTACATTGTATACTTCCAGTGAGTCTAATGAAGAATACCATGGTAAGCAATCACCATGCTCAAATATCTTATTGCGCATACACAAGTCATTTTTGTAAATAAAAACATCAGAGACATGTGACCAGCTCAAGGCGTTTCACCCACCAGCTCCTTCTGGAAGGTTCTCTTCAGCTCAGCTAACCTCTGCTGCAGCTGCTTGATGGTCTGCAGAACACAAGAAACAACATCTGTTTAAACATGGTCTGCTTTTATGGCGACACATTAGTGCCATAATTCACTAATGTGATCAAAGATGCATTCGGGCGTATTATATTATTCCACACGCGTAGATATTAACTGCGAGCGCGCAAATGATCTCTGCGCGCAAATGATCTCTGCGCGCAAATGATCTCTGCGCGCAAAACAGCCTCTCGCACGCGCAAATTACCTCAGCGCACGCAAAACAGAATTGAATGAGAGGAGGGCTGAGGAGGGCTGTCAATCAAATATCGCGCTTCAGAAACGGCCAATCATAGAAAAGCCCGCCCTGCTTTGGTTCCCTCCCCCATAGTGCCAAAATTAAATTCGAGTGAGAGAGTAAAAACATCTTTCGCGAGAGGTTTTGCGCGCGCTGAGGTAATTTGCGCGCGCAAGAGGCTGTTTTGCACGCGTGAGAGGCTGTTTTGCGCGAGCAGAGATCATTTGCGCGCTCGCAGTTAATATCTACGCGTGTGGAATAATATAATACGCCCGAATGCATCTTTTATCACATTAGTGAATTATGGCACTAATGTGTCGCCATATGCTTTGAGCATTCACAGCTTCACTTGGGCGGTACTTTTGAAGTGTTGTCTGCTTAATGGCTGAATGTAAACGTCCACATCTCCATTCACCTGGCAGATTAGATAGAAGTAGACATCTCCATTCACATGTTAGGTTATATAAACGTCCACCTCTCCATTCACAAGGTAGGTTATATAAACGTCCACCTCTCCATTCACACGGTAGGTTATATAAACGTCCACCTCTCCATTCACACGGTAGGTTATATAAACGTCCACCTCTCCGTTCACATGGTAGGTTATATAAACGTCCACCACTCCATTTACATGGTAGGTAACATAGGAGGATAAGTGAGGCTGCAGACCCGGTTCTTGTCGGCCAGCTGCTGCTCCAGGTCTCGGTTGGTCTTCTGGAGCAGGTCGAGGTCGTCTACCGTCACCGCCCCGTTTAGCTCCGGCGGGACGCAGGTATCCGGGGGCTGGAGCTGCTCCGTCAGGGTCTCCACCTCCACTTCCAGGAAGGAGATCTGCAGACAGAGGAGACTCCTCAGTCTGGAGCTACATTGAAGTCGCTCTGGATGAAAGCATCTTCTAAATGCCCTGAATGAATGCTTTATTATCCTTCTCCATTTTTCAATGTGGACCACAAAGATGTGTGTAGCAGCGTAGGAAGAGGACTGGGAATCCATATGTCCTCAAGGGCCAACATATAAGATAAAACAGCAGTAAATAATTAACTATTATTATTGATTCTATTGGAATAAAGAAAGTCACAATACTGACTCCTCACCACACATTAGAATCCAAAATAAAGCCTCCAAACGACAGCCCTGCACCCTACGGGAGCCTTCGTCATATTTTACGTGTAGAAAGGTGTGCAGTCCTGACCCGTGATTGGCAGGAGTCCAACAGCTGTAATTGGCAGACGGCGTCCTCCCGGAGGCAGGCCAGCTGCTGGTCCTTCTCCGCCTCCTGTTGCTTAGCCTGGGCTCGCTGGCCCTCCAGCTGGGCCTGGACCTGGGCCTGGAGCTCCACCACACCTCCCCTGGATGCCTCGAGGTCTGAGATAGGGTCAGAGTTAAACACTGGAGGGACGTCAACCAGAAGACGCTAATAATTTGTATACAAAATAAAATATACACATTCTAAGCAAACTAGTTGGAATGGCACATACATATAGCCTCATTTCGTACAAAATAAAACTAATATAACTCAATGTTTAAATCAATGTTTAAATCAATGTTTAATCAACATGATCAAGAGAAGAATTTACATAACTGTAGTGACCATAAACACACTTTTAAAGACCACCAGAGGCTACATAAGGCGAAAATACCTGATGGTAAACCAAATGCAAATCAGCCCTGTAAGGTGGAATCTTACACATAATCACATTAGGGGCTCGTATAAGGTTCATACCATTCTGGAGCATAGTAATCTGCTCCTCTCTCTTGGCCAGCTGATTAGTGAGACCGGTCACTTTCTGTTGCACTTCATCATGGGACTTCAGCAGGTCTCCCACCTGAGATTTGGAATACCAAACTAAGGTCACGAAAGGACAAAGGCAGCACTAAGGCCATGTCCACGAGGGAAGGGGGACAGAAATCCATTAATGTGACGATCGGGATTCTCTGCTTCTGCAGTATTTGCATGAGGTTATCCTAAAGAGGTAATTTGCATAAACAATGTTGTGGTTGGCAATATTCATTCATTAAAAAAAGAAGAAAGCCAGACTTGTAGAACACCAACGTCTAACCACAGAAGATAAAATCACGCAAAAGATTTAACCCAATGTCATATGGTGAGTGTGTGACCTGTGCTTGAAGCTCCTCCTTCTGCCTCCTGCTGTCCTCAAGAGCCATGGCTATCTCCACACTCACTGTCTGACGGCTGACCAGCTCCGCCTAGCGCACTCGCGCACACACACACACACACACACACACACACACACACACACACACACACACACACACACACACACACACACACACACACACACACACACACACACACACACACACACACACACACTTGAACCTGAAAACGATGGCTGCAGAAGTTTATGTTGGCCTTAAGGAGAGCAGTGTGCTCTTACCCTGGCTGCAGTCAGCTCCTCTGCCCGGGCCTGGAGGGAGGTGAAGGCCTTGTCCCTCTCCTCCTCCATACCCCTCTTCGCCTCCTCGAGACTCCGCTTCTCCTCCTCCATACACCTCTTGTCCTCCTCCACCTCCCTCTGGAAGTGAGACACACATGAATGGGAGCGAAGCACCTCAATGCATATACATATCAAACAACCAAACAATCAAACAACCCTATACTATATTGGAGAGTCAGGTATAAATCTGTCAGAGCGACAGCCACTCCGTCTACTTCCCCCCTTCGGAGGCAATAGAGGGGGTTCTGCAACGTCTCCTATGCACTCTGCGGTCACCACGGAGACCTGATCCTCACATCTCAGGTGAGATCTGCTTCTCTACTTCCCCATGACTGTCCTAGCTAGACAATTTTCTCTATGTTCTTAACCCAGACTCATCTCTGGCTACAAGATCTAGTTTAATAAGTTATAATATAATACATATAACAATGTAAATAATACAATTATGCAGATGCGGATAGAGCTAAAGCAGCATGCTGTGAATAATTTCCCCCAGAAAGTCCTCCAAGCATTCTGAATGTGTCTACTCTATACACCATACTAGAAACACACTGTGTTTGTTGACAGGTTTCTAACAAGCAGAAACGATGGGCTGAGGCAAGATTACACCTAGTCGGTGTAACAACAGTATTTAAATGCTTATTGAAAACACTTCACGGCAATGGCCAATCTTGTCTCACCATCCTGAGGCATAGAGCCTCCTGCTTGGTCTGGCTCTCTGATTTGACGATGGCCTTCTCCTGCTCTAGTCTATCATTGGTGTCCTCTCTGAGCTGCTTCTCTACCACCAACTGCTGGTCCAGCGATGCCTTCTCGGATAACCAACCTGTTTGCTGAGGAGCAGAGAGAGAAACGCATACACATTATTTACTGAATCTTACTCGTCTCGTATAATGTTTTTCAACCATTGTCCTGTCATTTCTACTGTTATACCAACATATCCCATCTAGGATTAATACAATACATCGTATTTTATGAATGATGGTGAATTCATGAATCCATGGAACATTTTTATTGGGTGTTCAAGACTGTGTGAGTCTTGGTTCTCAGCTGCTGCTCCTCACCATTGTGCTCAGCTCGTCCTGCAGCTCAGTGATCTCCCGCTCAGCTCTCTGGACCTTCCCTCTTGCCTCCACCACCTGCTGCTCGAGGGCTGTGATCTGCAGGGAGACAGGGAGGGGTCATGGAGCACAACCACCACCACTACTCCACCGCCACCATCGTGGTGGTGGTGGGTGTGCTGGTTTTGATCAGCCATTACAAGACATTTCAAAAGGAAGCCATAGTGACATCACAAGTGGGAGGGTCCACCCAGGGGCATTATGATGACTTGAGATTAAAATATAAAGTCTGATGCCAGACGAGCTCAGATCTTGGTGACATTTTCTTTCACTTCAAATTAGTTTGGACTCATATTGCAAGTGGCAGGGGTCTGTAGACATGTGTCACATGGAACGGGTTTTTACTGGAAACAACCGGCTGAACTAGCCTGGCTCCGCCCGCCTAAGTACTTCCGCTCAATTTGAATTTCCCTTCAGTACTAGGTCTGGACCTGCTGTATGTAATTTGGTTTTCTGGTGCCGCCACAGCGGCCCCAGTTTGAGTTGTTGTTGTAGGTCGGTAGTTGATTTACAATGTGCAATTTTTCCCTGATAAATTAAATTTGACGAACAAAACCTGCAGCTGTCGTTGACGGACATTTTCGTGCAGACGCGCAAGGTGTTTGGTTTATGTACAACCTGCGCGTGATTCCCGGCGCATGACATACGTCACAACCAAACGTTAGCGATTGGTTATGGCAGATCCAGAGTGGCACTGGGCAGATCCAATCATTTTAAACTTCAACAGACACCCGCCTTCAAGTGAGTTAACGTTTGTCAATTGATTAGGTCCAGACTCTCTGTACAAATGAAATGAAATGAAGTGAAGTACGAGAGTCTGGTAGAACCAGGCTACGGCTGAACCACAACAAACGTGATATGGCTGACCATTAATCACAGATCAAAAAGACAGAACCATAACTTCAACAATAGCATCATCTTCCTATTGTCCGAATCCCTGCTTGGCAAACAAAACCAATGGTAAACTTCACTTTACCCACAGCTTGTGGAAAGTGCCCGGACACCAACATCCTGAAACAAAGTGTCGCTAGATGGGTCCCAATCATCCTGTGTAATAAACTGGCCCCTTTATAACCAGATTTGTTAAAATAGACTTCTGAAACCTCCATCTTGCACTCGCAAATAAGTTGATCTTTGGATGAATTGATCCTTAACAACACAGGAAACACTAACTCGGCCCCTCACACTGTTTGGCCCCGCCTCAGGATCCAAGATGACCCCCCCCGCTAAAGGGTGGCCCTACACACCTCCGCCATCTTGACCACCTGCTGAAGGGGCCGCCCTACATGATGGACCCCCACTGAAGGGGCGGCCCTGCACTCCGTCTGGACCGTGCAAACTCAACACCTGGATGAGCCCCCAACATGTGATTTCACTAGAGGGTAAATGGCTGATGGTGGGGGCACTATGGGTCCTGGGTCTGACCTGAGCGTCGGTTCTCTCTCGGTACGACTTGGACGAGTCTTCCTTGTGTCGGAGGAGGGTCTGCAGCTCGCCCACCGTGCCACTGGCCATGCTCACCTGAGGAGACACAAGGTAGGGTCTAGAACATAGAGATAGTGTATCTCTGCAAAGATTCTGGGTGACAATACCAGAAGTAGAGGTTGAATGTTAAGCTCCTTTTTGTTTAAGGGACATTTGCTGGCTGGGGAGTGTCTCTATGGTGTGTCTGTGTGTATGTGTACCTGTGCTTCCAGGGAGCTGACAGTGTCCGCATGGCTTGTCCTGGCCTCCAACAGGTCCTCCCTTGCCTTCTCCAGTCTCTGCTCCACCTCCCGCTTCTGTGGAGAGGAGGAGATTCAGGTGGTCAGGGAGTATGAAGAAGGGAGTGAGTGAGGGAGGGGAGGGACTGGGAGGGAGGGGAGGCACTGGGGGTGGGGGGGGGGGCACTGGGGGGGAGGGACTGGGGGGGAGGGGAGGGACTGGGGTGAGGGGAGGGACTGAGGGTGAGGGGAGCGACTGGGGATGAGGGACTGGGGGTGAGGGGAGGGACTGGGGTGAGGGGAGGAACTGAGGGTGAGGGGAGGGACTGAGGCTGAGGGATTCGGGGTGAGGGGAGGGACTGAGAAGGACTGGGGGTTGATAGGGAGGGTGTAGCGTGTAGGTGTAGACCTCCTCCATCAGCCCCTGGAGGTGCTGGTCCAGGCTGAATTCCTGCTGCAGCCTTCTCTCTTGACTGACCACCTTGGCCTGGAGCTCTGATAGGGTGGAGGCATGGTCTTCCTCCACCACCTCCGCCTGGAGACATACATATCACTAGATAGATAGAGGGTACATGGCACAAGATACCGAAATATTGACATAGATATAAAACAGCCAGCTTGAGAGCTCCACTGTCACCTTGTGCTGCTGTAACTTGAGGTTGTTGTGTTCTGTCTGCAAGGAGTAGAGAGACCGCTCCAGACAAGAAACCAAGGCCTGGGACTGGACACACACACATATATCAAGACTATGCACATGCAGATTAATCACAGACTGACAGACAGACACAGACACACACACACACACACACACCCCTACCTTCTGGAAGTCCTCAGAGACCTGCTGGATGACCGCCTGCAGCTCCCTGCCCCTATGCTCCACCCCCCTGCTCCTCTGCTCCGCCTCCCTGACCTTGCTCGCCGCCTCGTCCCGGGACACCAGCAGCTCCTCCCTGCCACAACATGAGAAGCAACATTAAGTAATACTAACTCAAACAAGTAGTAACCAATACTAACCAAAACCAAACCTATTCCAACTTATACTATTACTAACCAATATTAACCAAAAACACTAACTTATACTAACTAACACCAATACCATCTAATACTATAACTAATCTATACTAACAAATTCTAACCAATACCAAGGTGCCATGGCATGAAAATCTGACTTTATGAGGTTTCCTAACATAAATATGAGTTCCCCTAGGCTGCCTATGGTCCCCCAGTGGCTAAAACTTGCGTTCGGTGTAAAACGAGCACTAGGCGTTCTGCTCGCCTTTGGAAAAAAAAGAGGCTCAAGCGCGCTGAATTGGAATGTGGTTTCTTATGTCGTCACACTGCAGTAAGCTCCTCCCCTTACTCTGCCTGACCCGCCCAGAGACTTTGGCCTGCCAATGCAAGTGCCCCTGACTGCAGCCCGCAGATCGAGGAGGGGCTAAATGTGGGCGGGCTTAAACGTTTAACCCCGCCCACATTTAAGGAAAATTCCGCGCAGCATCATGGACTCAGACGGAAATACGAGTCCATGATACAGCGCGCTTTTCTGCCTAGAGGTAAGTTGCCGCTCTCTGTTCGTGTACATTGCTTGCTATGGGCCAGAAAAATACCTTGATACTTGCCTTTGTCAAACATTTATGGAAGCTTTTTTTTTTTCTTCTTTACAGATCAAAATTTCTTGCCTTGGGTGAAAATAAAAATCAATGATGCAAAGTCTTCTGTCTTTGGTTTCTTTGAATTAGCTAATATAATTGAGTGTACGAAATAATATGTGTCTATACTAAAATAGACATTTGAAATGACAAGTTAAAAGTAGGAATGTCTCAGTCTATCAAATGCATGAACCTTTTTCCATATTACCGGTAAGTCATTGTGCTGTGCTGTGCTGTATTGATGTTTGAGAATGTGCTGCCGGATCTCCGCCACCAGAAGGCGCCCGAGAGGGTAAAACCATGATACTGAGTCAATGATGCTGCGCGGAATTTTCCTTAAATGTGGGCGGGGTTAAACGTTTAAGCCCGCCCACATTTAGCTCCTCCTCGATCTGCGAGCTGCAGTCAGGGGTTACTCCCAGTGGTGTAGTCTATTTTATTGTAGTGGGTATACTGTGATGATTCCCTCCCAGCCTCGTACAATCCCGTCCCACCGGTACGTGTACGTGTGTGGCGCATGGGGTGTCGCACCACACTCTCCAACGCAGGGGTCTACAACCCACTGATTTAAGAGTATAACGATTATCAACAATCATGGAAAGCTGAGTAGGTTTATCAGTTTTAATAACAGTATGAACAAATAGAACACAAAAATGACGAGTTGTCCTTTGTATATTAGTAGCAATAGCACATGCTAAACAAGGACAAAATCTACTCAAAATAATTTAATGAACTCTTTACAACCATGGCTAACCAGTGCATGAGAAGGAGATGACAGGAGACTAATGTTTCACTTTTTCAATTGCTCTAATTTGAGCTCTTACTTTTGTTATCTAACATACCATACAGTAATTGAATAGTGTAAAAGTGTGAAATTACTGCACCTTAAAAATGACCATGAATTAGCTATACTCTCATTTGCATAGTGATTAACATTATGAATTTCAATTGTGCATACCAACTGTATGTTGGCTGACATTTACCTAACTCTTTTCCCCTCCACTCTAACCAAGGGTGCCTGTTTTTAAATTCCCTAGCCTGACACCCAGTCTGAAAGGCTGGCCAGGGGTTCTCATCTAAAAGTAACAAGGAGATATAAAGTGGGATTAAAACATTGTCTTCTGTTGACTACTTATTATGTGGTTTACACATTAATATGGGAGGACTGGACACACACACACACACGCGCGCGCGCGCACGCGCACGCGCACGCACGCACGCATGCACACGCGAGAAGGAGGGGCTCGGCCCGCCAACTAACGTGCAGAGATGCAGGGGCAGCTTCGCGCTTCGTAACAGAGACAGGGCAGAGCGCGAAGGGGGGATTTTATGAATGGTGAATTATGTAGGAGATAACTTCCCCTGCTTAAAGTATTTTATTGCAGTTATACCCAACCGGTATTTGCGAAAAATAAACACAGAAGTGAAAGATCTGTCACAAGACGATTGATACGTATCCGTGCACATTTTTAAGTGGGTATACGCAAATCCAGGTGCGTTCCTAGTGGGCATACGGCGTATACCTGCGTATCACGTAGACTACACCACTGGTTACTCCGCCAATGAGCCACGACCGTGCGAGCGCCACATGTGTGTGTGTTTGAATACACACACTGTAACGCAAGTGTTTTTTGTCGGTTCTTTGACGTCTCTTGTATTTCCACAACGAGACTGTAGTGGGGTTTATCTCAGCCATGGTTGAGAAGGAATTGGGGGAAAGGAACTTTGGCTTTGACTCCCTGAAGTACATGAACTGCGACATGCCGCCGGTTGCCGCGAGGCACCACCGCCGCGAAGCACCACCACCCGGCAGCGGGCATCCGGCAGCAGGCCGTGATAATATGTATTTATGATATAGATATCTATGCATTATATGATATTATTTAGATATAGAGCTCCAGAACTGTAACGCAAGCGTTGTACACTTCCTTGTTATTTGGATAACCGTTCTGCTTTTGGTATTATGGTGCACAACACGTCGGACTCTCGTCTCTGGTATTTCTACAACGAGACTCGTAGTGGGGGTTATCTCAGCCATGGTTGAGAATGAATTGGGGGGAAAGGAACTTTGGCTTTGACTCCCTCAAGAATATGAACCACGACACGGAGGAGAAAGGGATTGTTGGAAGAACCAGGAACGTCGGAGAACCCAACGCGGTCGTTTGAGATTCATAATATCGGCTCACACAGCTTTTGGCAGTGATAATATATATTATATTGTAGTGCCGGAGGAAAAGGAGGCAACGTAATAATAACCGTTATTCCATGAGACAGAGAAGGACAATCACTCACAGTGCACGGCTAGAACAACTCGTGCAACCGCAAAAACAGTCCCCCTAGACCCCGTGACTCATAGCCAGTTCCCTCCCACTCGATCAGTAAGAGGGGAACAAAAACGATAGTTATGTTATTATAACTCTAGTTCTATGATTGTAGGCGTAGCCGTCTAGGCTTCGCCTTATGGGCTTGTCCCGTGCGCGCGCCTGCGCGCGCTGAAAATTCAACCTATGCACCTATCAGCGTGGGCACCGCCCACATTTCCCACGGTATCGTGTCTATATAACGCGGTGTATACCGTCGCTCATCCTCCAAGCTATTCTTTCAGCAATTGGAGGGTACAGCAGGTGGGAAACTAGACGGCTACGCCTACAATCATAGAACTAGAGTTATAATAACATAACTATCGTTCTATTTCATGTAGGCTACGCCGTCTAGGCTTCGCCTTATGGGCTAAGGTGAAGCTGCGAGCGGAGCCCGATCAATGTATTCCTGCTGGACCCCAGTCAAAAAGACCTAAGTCACCAGAACACATTAAGACTCAAAAAGCCAAGGAAGTGTAAAACACAACAGCTTTATAAAAAACTAATTCCTCCTAGATCAAGCAAGGCAATGATCAAGGGAGAAAAAAGTGAGTCTGTAAGGACTCCGGCTCTATTCCGTGCTTCATGGAACCCATGAAAGGAAAAGAAAAACCAGAGCAACTAGGTTTTCATTAGGTCCGCTGCCACCGGGGGCGGAGCTACGGAATTCGGCTCTCCAATAATGGGACTCTCTCGGCCGTTTCTTATTTGAAGAAAACGGCGGGAGTGCCATACTGGTAAACAAAACCACCAGACAATTGGCGAGCCAATAGAAAACCCCCTAGCCTGTTTTTCATTTGAAAAAAGGTGGGAGAGTAAGACTGGTAATCAAGTCCAACTCGCCAGCCGGCGAGAGGAAATCCAACCACGACGCTTTAAAGAACATGTCTATATTCTTAAGCCGTAAAAGGGGTCCCGGACTCTAGCACAGAGTTGCCGAGTGAGCCCCTGGACATGTCTAACATGTAAAAACGGACAAAGGGGCCGGGGGAAGACCAAGACGCAGCCGCGCAGATGTCTTCCACCGAAACGCCCTTGAGTAGAGCCGTTGAAGCGGCCACGCTCCGTGTGGAGTGAGCTTTAACGCCCAACGGTGGCGCCAAGCCCTGCCGAGAGTAGGCTAGGCAAACACCCTCACATACCCAGCGAGAAAACCGCTGCTTAGAGAGAGCGCGGCCCCTGCTAGCGTCGCTATAACACACAAACAACTGTTGTGTGGAGCGGAACGCTGCCGAGCGATTCACGTACATAGCCAACGCCCGAACCGGGCACAGGAGATGCAACTCCGCCTCCGCCTCACTAGAATGAGGCGGGGGGTGAAAAGCCTTAAGCACAATATCCCTCGACCGAAAAGAACTATTAATGTTCTTCGGGAGGAACGCAGGATTAGGTCTGAGCAACGCGAAGGAGCTGTCCTCGTTTAGCAACAAGCAACTCGGGCTGACAGACAGAGTGGTTAGCTCACCGGCCTGCTTGGCAGAAACCAAGGCCAACAAGAGCGCCGTCTTAAATGACAGGGCATCCAAAGGGGCCTGAGAGAGAGGCTCGAAAGGATCCCTGGACAATCCGCGCAACACGGTGGGGAGATCCCAGCGTGGTGTAAGCACGCGTGAAACAGGCCTAACCCGTCTAGCCCCACTCAAGAATCTCTTGACCAGTGGATGGCTGAAGATCGGTCCACCATCACAGCCTGCATGGCCAGCCGAAACGGCTGCCGCATAGACCTTGATAGTGGAGAAGGCCAAACCTTTTTCCAATAAGTTTTGCAGAAACGAAAGCACGCTTCCCACCTCGCATTGAGATGGGACAGCGTGGTTCGTCTCACACCAATTAGAGAAGGCGCACCACTTCGCCGCATAGAGGGAAGAAGTAGAAGGCGCACGAGCACTCTGAATAGTGTTGATAACCGTCTCAGGCAAACCTTTGCCCTGCAGGATCAACCTCTCAGGAGCCAAACCAACAGCCGTCCCGAGACATCGGGCGGGTGGTGCACCGTCCCGTGGGCCTGTGAAAGCGCATCCGGCCTGAATGGTACTGGCCAAGGCGCCGACCGCGAGAGCGCGGCCAGCTCTGGAAACCACAGAGCTGAACGGTTCTCCGGGGCCACTAATATCAGGGACAGTCTCTCCTGTCTGACCCGTTCCAGAAGAGGAAGGATCAGCTGGAGCGGGGGAAACGCATACAAGAGAGCCCGCGGCCAAGGTGTGTGTGCCAACGCATCTACCCCCAACGGGGGAAGATCCCGAGGGCTGAGGGAGAACCACCACCTGCAGTGCGTGTTCTCCCGGGACGCGAAGAGGTCCACCTGCGCTGTCCCGAACCTCTGCCAGATCAGTCTGACAATGTCGGGATGTAACCGCCACTCGTCTCGGCGGGGACCGCCTCGAGACATGAGATCCGCCCCAAAGTTCTGGGCGCCCGCGATATGCAGGGCTCTCAGACTGCGGAGATACTGATGAGCCCAAAGCCAGAGCTCGACCGCCTTTCGGTGGAGAGCAGGGGAGCGGACTCCCCCCTGTCTGTTGATGTACGCCGCCGCCGACACGCTGTCTGTCCTGATCAGAACGCGGCGGCCGCGCACCAGGTGAAAGAAATGCAACAGCACTTTCCTCACAGCGTCGAGCTCCAACACATTTATGTGTGCTGTAGGGGGCGTGCGCCACTCGTCTCCGACCGAGTGAGAGAGGCACGTTCCTCCCCAACCCGTCAACAAGGCGTCCGTGAAGACCACTACGTAGGACGCCACCCTGCCCAGGGGAACACCCAGAAGGGCGGAGGGTCCTTTCTATTCCAGATCCGAATGGGGGACGAGGAGCACCCTGAGCTTGTGTCGCCTGGGGTCCAACCGTTGGCGAGCAAACCACCGCTGGAGTCTGCGCATAAAAAGCAGACCCAGGGGGACCACGGGGTGGGCAGCTGCCATCAGCCCCAACAGGCGCATGGTGGACAGTGCGGTCATGTTTCTGAGAACGTGAAAACGGGAGAGCGCCGACAGGATGGCGTCTCGCCGAGGAGGCGAAAGCATCGCAATCATGGTGGCTGAGTCTAGGCAAAGCCCCAAGTAGACTGTCTGCCTGCTGGGGAGCGGGGAGCTCTTCTCCCAGTTGATGGCAAAACCCAGGAAGGAGAGATGGTTTATCACCAACATGGTGTCCCTTCTCGCGGTCTCTTCTGAGTTGCTCAGAATAAGCAGATCGTCTAGGTAGAAGAGAATCCTCTTTCCCTGACGTCTGAGCGGTTCCAACGCCGTCTCCACACACTTCGAGAAGGTGCGCGGAGCCAGGGAATAGCCGAACGGCAGACACTGGTACTCGTACGCCATCCCCATAAAGGCAAAGCGGAGAAACTTCCTGTGCGCCTGCCGAACAGGGACGTGGAAGTAAGCATCCTTGAGATCCAGGGATGTGAACCAATCGCCCTCTCTCACACACCGGAACAATGCTCCGACCGTGAGCATTCTGAACTTCCTCGTGGCAACGAATCTGTTGAACACGCGAAGATCCAGAATAGGTCTCATTTCCCCTGACTTCTTGGAAACCAGGAAGTAGCGGGAATAAAAACCTAGGTGAGACTCGTGGGGGGGAACGACAGTGATGGCCCCCTTTACCAAGAGACGTGCCACCTCTGCTGCCAGAGCCGTGCTCGCAGCCGGGTCCCGTAGCGTGGTCTCCACCAACCCCATAAAGGGTGGGGGACGACGCTTGAACTGTATGGGATGGCCCCATCTCAACGTGGTGTCCAACCACGATGGCAGAACGCACCGCTCTTGCCAACACGCATAGCGGTTGGAGAGAGGGCGAGCCGACAGCTGAGGAAGACCGTCCAGGAATAACCCGTATTCCTCTGCCCCTACCGCCTCCACACTGCGTGTGAACCAAGGGGGGCTTCCCACGAAAGGGAGGAGGCTCAGCGAGCGTAGGAGACGTACCAGAACTAGCAGCTGTAAAAACAACGAGCTGTCTAGACGTCGCGCTCGTGCCCGCTGAACAGGGAGCGAGCCGTCCGGCCGCAGCACCTGTGCGCATGCGCTGTCCGCAGGCTGTAGCCACAGCGCGCGGACCCATCTCCTCACCTATAATGTGGGGAACCAGGAGACCGGTACAAGCGGCCGTATCCACGGGGGACGCCGCTTCTTAGAAGCAGGTGAACCAGAGGCCATGTGAACACGCCGTCCGACCGTCACCCTACAGCCACCGGGCTGAGAGGGGGAAATAGGCAACATGGAGGAGCGCACCACAAGCGTAGGACGCAGGTGGCCTGGGGAATATCGCTCTTTAGGTACCATGTACTGCCGTTCGGCCGAACGGTCTTTACGCTTTTCTTTAATAGGGAAAGAAAAAGTAGGAGCAAGCGTCCGGAACTTCCCGGTCCGTGGCGCTGCTGCTCTCCCCGTGCGCGGCGGCTGCGGCTGCTGCACCGGGGCGGGAGTCGGAGGCGGTCCCATGGAACGCTGGGACCGGCCTAGACCGCGCTTCCTCTCAGCCTGCTGGCGGGAGGAGCCCGTGAGAATCGTCCCGAACCGGGAACGATTCTCACGGACTGACTGCTGGTGCGCGAGCACCTCGGAGAACCTGGGACCAAATAGGCCATCCGGCACTAGTGGACCCTGGACGAGGCTGGCCCGCTCTCGTTCCGGCACCGCAGTGTGGGAGAGCCATATGACCCTTTCAATCATGGTAGCCCACGCCATATGCTGGCCGGCCGAAACGGCTATCGGCTGGCATAGCTGGAGGATGGCGCTGGAAAAGCGGGAAACCGCCAGCCATCTCGCGGCTTCCTCCGGGCCGTAGGCCTCCCTGTCAGCCGACAAGGAGACCATGGCAGAGGAGAGCAGGGCGATGTTGTTGACCGCCGCCGCGGATTGAGAGGCACAAACGAACACCCTGTCCGTTAGGCCGACAATCTGCTTCTGGAGGCGGTCGGGGGGCAGCGGCTTTTCGTTAAGGAGCCCGGCGCCCGGACAGAGAAGCGCTGCCAGGGGAGGCTCCCCTCCACGTTGGTGAAATCCGTGTAGGATCTTACCGGAGCCTTCAGGGTCGAAGGGTCCTCACCGGCAGCAATAAACAAGTGCTGCAAAGGCGGGAACAAGGGGCACTGGGTAACCCGCCGGGAAAAAGATGGGGTGCGAAAGCACTCGCCCTGCATATCGTCAGATACGGGGGCGAGAGGCGGGACCGGCATGGGAATCCCTTTGATGGCCGCCGCCTCACCCATGATCTCCCGGAAGAGATCGGTCATCCGGCGCGGACCCTCGTGTTGCATGACGGTGGCGGTTGTAACCCGAGAGCGGGAAAAACCGGACGCCGAGTCGCCGAAGACGTCGTCCAGGGAGGCGTCGATGATGCCATCGTCGACGTCAGGTCCGAACAGGTCGATGGCGTCAGCCATTTCCACCGCAGGGGAAAAGAAGAGATGCCTGGAGAGGATCCCCTCTTCAGGCAGCTCCCGGCAGGCGACACAGGAGACGGGGGCCGCCATAGCAGCCGCTGCGTGGTCGGCGCCGAGGCACCAAAAGCACGCCAAGTGCCCGTCACCCGGTGCCAGGGAGGCGGGACAGGAGGCGCATAGGAGTCCTGAAAAGGACCTAGCTCTAGGAGCGCTCTCAGGTGGCCCTGAAAAGGGCCGTTTGTCCGCGGCCTCGCCCGAGCCGCTGCCACCGGCTTGGGAGATCCGTGTTGAAGTTCTCATCTTCTTAATTGTAGTTCTCAATTTCTCGCTGATAAGCACAAGTGCTGAAAGAAAAGGGAGGATGAGCGACGGTATACACCGCGTTATATAGACACGATACCGTGGGAAATGTGGGCGGTGCCCACGCTGATAGGTGCATAGTTTGAATTTTCAGCGCGCGCAGGCGCGCGCACGGGACAAGCCCATAAGGCGAAGCCTAGACGGCGTAGCCTACATGAAATAGAACCCATAATGTAGTCACTACACCAGCCCCCCCAGTGTTCACCTCAATATTCAAAATTCCCGCGGCGAGGAGGGCGTATGGCCCGGCCCCTACGACTGTAGGCAAAGTCAGGAGGTGCGGGAGGAGGCGTGACATCGTCCATCACATCCTCTTGTTGGGCGGGGCGGGGGGAAGCGACGACAGGAGGGCCGCAAGCTGTGGGGGCTTGTAGGGGCTGGAGGGGGGGGGGGGCACAGGGGGGGTAGGACGGGCGGGGGGCGGCCCCTGCGCGGTGGCAGAGCCAAGTCTGGGGGCAGTTCAAGGTCCTAGTGAGCCGGTTTGAGGCGATCAACAGACACACACTCAGGCTTACCCCCCATGTCAACCTAGAAGTACTTGGCTCCTGCCTCGATGACACGGAAGGGTCCGTCATAGGGGGGGTCGTAGCGGAGCCCTGTGGCCGTCATGGCGGATGAAAACGTAACCCGCTGACTGCAGCTCCGGGGGCACCCGCGAAGCAGGGAAGCCATGCCACGTGGTCGGGACCGGGGCAAGGACCTTGCGCCGTCCAGCAGGGAGGCGAACTGAGCGGAGGCGGACCAGAGCTCCGTCGACTTGGGGATGAAGTCACCAGGGACCCGCAGCGGCTGTCCGAACCCCAGCTCGGCCGACGATGACCGGAGGTCCTCCTTGGGCGCTGTCCTGAGCCCCAGCATAACCCACGGCAGTTTGTCGAGCCAGTTGCTGTCCGTGAGGCTGGCTCGAAGGGCGGCCTTCATGGAGCGATGAAAGCGCTCAACAAGTCCGTTAGCCTGCGGGTGGTAGGCGGTAGTGCGGTGGAGCTTGACCCCCAGATTCTCTGCCCCCGCCGCCCACAGCTCCGAAGTAAACTGCGGGCCACGGTCAGAGGAGGGGTCAGCAGGAGTGCCGTAGCGGGAGTCCCACACCGTGATGAACGCCCGGGCCAAGTCGGGGGCTGTCGTTGAGGAGAGCGGGACTGCTTCCGGCCAGCGCGTCGTCCTGTCCACCATGGTAAAGAGGTAGGTGAAGCCGTGCGAGGGGGGCAGGGGTCCCACCAGGTCCACGTTGACATGGTCGAACCTCCGCTCGGGCACCGAGAACTCTTCCAGGGGGGCCTTGACATGGCGATGCACCGTGGCGCGTTGACAGGCAGTGCAAGTGTCAACCCAGGCCCTCACATCTCTCTTGAGCCCGTGCCAGACGAACTTCTCTGACACCAGCCCTGAGGACGGTTTCCTACCTGGGTGAGACAAGCTGTGTACCGCCTCGAAGACGGGGCGTCTCCAGTTGGCGGGGAATACAGCAGGGCGAGCGGCACCGTTTGGCCTTGGCGCCAAAAGTGGCGTGGTAGAAACAATGGCCCGCAGCGTTACCCTGCTGGCCAGAGGGTCTGGCGTCGTCCTTCGCTCTCCTGCGACGGTCCGGTGGCGGGGCAGCCGCGGGAGCAAGCAGGTCGGGGGACAGTTGAGGCATGGCCAAGACGAACCGGTCCGCCTCCCTGGCCAGGGCGCGGGGTCCAACGATGGTGGCGTTAGCCAGCGCCATCCTGACCTGAGCTGGTAGTGTGCGCATAAACAGCTCCGTGAAGAGGATCATGGGGTCTTCTGTACCGAGGAGGTTTAGCATCCTCTCCATACGTGCAGAGGGCCTCTCGTCTCCCAAGTCTGACATGTCAAATAAGGGGCGCACCCTCTCTGCGGTGGACAGCTCAAATGTCTCCAGGAGCAGGGCCTTGAGGCGCTCATATTTGTTTGTCATCGGGGGGGCGGACAGAAACCCCACCACTAGCGCTGCGATGGAGCTGCCCAACATAGCCACAGCATGGTTGTTGAAATGTGCCTTCACTATAGCGAACCATGCAGCAGGCGTTGAGTCCCAGAACTCTGGCAGCTTAAGAGTGGGGGTGCGCACGTCCTGCGTCACACTGACAGGAGATGGTGATGTCTGCCGCTGTGAACGTCTTCCTCGGGCGGACATGTTGCATAATTGCAGTGTTCGCTCGCGCGGTTTTTGTAAACAAATAAATAACAAAAACGAACGTCGGGGTCAACAGTGTAGTGCCGGAGGAAATGGAGGACGTAGGTAACGTAATAAAAACCGTTTTAATCCAAGAATCAGAGCAGAACAATCCCTCACAGTGCATGGCTAGTACAACTCGTGCAACCGCAAAAACAGTCCACCTAGACCCCGTGACTCATAGCCAGTTCCCTCCCACTCGATCAGTAACAGGGGGACACGAACCCATAATGTAGTCACTACAATATGATATAGATATCTATGTAGGCTATATGATATTATTTAGATATAGAGCTCCAGCACTCCTGTGTGTTCTAGAATATTTACAGAACACGGCTAATGGCTGTGTGCGCCTCGCCATTGCGATACATCCACTGTAAACAGAGTGCATGGTACCTCGGCTGCAAGCTGCTCAGGGCCACACCCCCACCCTCGTCCTTGGCCCGCCTCGCTCCTCCTCATTTGCATTATAGCTACAGACACCAAAACAGCGCATTTGGGGGAAGCTCAATGTGCGACTGGCTCGGAGTGGCTGTAACTCTGCACCACGGCTGAATTTCGGGAACGTCTTTGAATGCTGTGTTAGTGGCCCACTAATACCTATATTAAAGCACCCATAAAATAGCATGTCATGGCACCTTTAACCAATATTAATACCAACTCATATGAACCAACACTAATACACATACTAAATCCTAGCTACTGCTAATCCTAACTTATATTCACCAATGCTAGCTTATATGCTTTTCCCTCATGAACTCTGGATCACTCAGGAGATTCAGGTCCGGAGATGATCCGAGTTGCCCTTTCACACATGCAACACACAGCCGGAGGTGAGCCACATCAGACGTTTTCACATGTAGCGAAGATACTCCGGATAATTCAGGCGAGGGGTGGCGCTTGGGTAGAGCGTGTAGGACTAGGAGGCAGGACGGGGCGCAGGACGTGACGCAGAAAGTATGCAGTAGTCGCAGTGTTCTGTTTACAACACTTCGAAGATTGACGGGTGAGGCTTTCCACTCCATAATGCTGACTCTTTTTGCGGTTATAACAATGCTGCATTTGTTTAGACGTATCCGCAGAAGAGTGGAAGGTAGAGAAAAGTTGGAACACAAAAAACAGGCCAGAAAAGAAAAGTACAAGCAGCTTCACTCCTTGCTCCCGGTTTGGTGCCAGTCACATGACTGCACACGTCCATCCACATCCACACGTCAACACGCCCACTCGCTGATTGTGAACTCTCAGATTCTCCGTACTTTACACACGTAAATGTACACAAACTAATACTTATACTAACTTATGCCAACCGACACTAACTAAAACGAACCAATCCTATCTGGAGGGCAATGTGTCTCTCACCTCTCTATCTCCAGCTCTGTGTTCAGCTGGCTGATCTCCTGGTGCTCCTGGCCCAGGAGGAGCAGTCGTCCCTGGGCCTCCGCCAGCGACCGCCGGGCCGCCTGCAGCTGCACCTCCTTCCCCTCCAGCTCCTTCTCCCGCTGGCTCAGCTGCTCCTCCTTCCTCAGCAACTACAGGGAGGGAGAGATGAAAGAACGTTTATTCCTTTCACAAATCACTATTGTTACTCGTAGACAGTCACTCCCCAAAGGAACGTCTGGGCTGTAACAGCTTCAGTTTTTCTGTATGTTGTAACAAAACAAATGATAATACAAAACAAAAACGAGCCACCGTGTCAACTGCTGTTTAATATTTTGTTGAAGAGAAGGAATGCATTTTTTGTCACTATTTAGTAGTGCTGTCAATTTATATTTTTATTTTATTAATTTAGCTCACAATTTGCTGTTATCACGATTAATAGTTTATTTTTTTCTTATAGCGCCAGTGAACCCAAAAAATTGTTTTAGTTTAACTTGATAATTTTTTGCCTTATCATGATCATCAACATACTACTACGCCATTTTAGTATGGCCCTTTTCCACCAACAGTGCCAGCTGAACTCGCCTTTTCTTGCGTTCCGATCACCAAAATGAGGTACCTGGTATTTTTTTAGTTTCACCTCCGTCGAGGTTCCAAGAGAGCTGATCTGATACTTTTGTCTGACATAAACAGGCTGCTGGCCACTGATTGGCCAGAGAGTGACGCCACTGGACGAGTCATGATGACCGCGATGTCTGAGCCTCACACCCGACACCCGGCATCTGGAGACGCTCCTGTGTGTAGCCCTGTCTGTTTATTTGTCGCGTTGATAAGTACGTCACTGTTGTTTTGCGCATGCCTGCTATGACGACCTGGCCACGTTGAAGAGGTACTCTATTCTAGATGGAAACAGGACCTGCCAGGAACCAAACCAAGTCGTGCCTTGCAAAGTCGTGGCGAGTTCAGCTGGTACTTTCGGTGGAAAAGGCATTAGTAACCGAAATAAGTCCCAAATTTGAAGGCAAAATGGGTATATTCCATTCGCCCCAAAACACCATGTGAATGTTCCAGTGAACATGAGGGCTGTTCTGCTCATGACGTCAGACTACCTTGTCCGAGTTAGTCTGACATCATGACCAAGTGGCACCGGTGGTGTGGTTTGCGTGGACGTGTGCAGCTCTGTCTTGGCAGTGATTTATTTAATGTCCACGTCTGAGTAAGGGTTAGGCTTCCCGGACACCTCTAGTACTACGGTGTGTGCCTGCTTTCATATACAACCATCCTTTAGTTTGGTGAAGCCCTGTAGTTTCCGTAGGGTGTTTTGCTTTGAGGTGATATTTCAAAGATAGATCAATTCTTTGGTAATTCAATGTGGCTTTGTAGATTACTTTTGTCTCCTCTAAAAATCTGTCTGGCAACTTTTTTGCAGCACACTGATCGTCAGCTGCCACAGATAGTAATCAAAGTTTGGGGGTGCTGTTGAGCAGCTATGGGGTGAGAAGTGCATTGTCTAGCTCCTCAGAACAATTTGCAAATTTAAAAAAGGCAATTTCTTTGCAGTTAATCGTGAAAACACAGTATTACAAGATTCCGGGTCATGGGGAAATGTAGGAGAAGTGCAGCAGGTGCATCGGAGCCGGGACATAGCTCGCCCTCACTGGGGGCTAGCTCGGCACTTCATCCTTGGCCTTGAGTGATACGGGAGACAGTGCTGCTGATAGCCCCGCTGGGGCTAACGGGGCTAACGCGCAAGACTTCAAGCGTGAGTTGCTTTCTTCCTTGCGTGCAGACTTTGTTTGACATGATAAAAAACGGATGTGAGGGAAGTGTTGAAGATTAAAATGGTGGCAATAAGAACGGATGTCCATGCTATCAAGACGGGCTTTGATGACATTAAGACGGCTATTACTGCTGAACTAGCAACACTGAGCAGTAGCATGAGCGGCACTGAACGTAGCCTGACTGTACGCTCTGATGACGTTGACGTCTTGAAACGGGAGGTGAATTCATTGCAAAACAAATGTAAAGATCAGGGGTCTCATTTATAAAACTGTGCGTGGGATCGTTACTAAAAGTGTACGTACGCCCAAAAGCCAAGTTTTGCGTGCGCCAAAAAATATTCAGATTTGTAAAACCTTGCGTACGCACACTTCTAAGCAATCTTTGCTTTATAAATCACAGAGTGCCTACAAGTGTGTGCAGCTGAATCAGCTTCACGTTCCGCCCTGTACACGCCCCTTATTAACCATAAATGGTCAATGCAAATGACCTCATGAATGCGATCTGCATATAAAACAGACTCAGATGAAAGTATTATGTCTTGTCGGAAACAACGGCAGAAGTACTGAGAAAAACAAAAAAGCGAAATTTCACGGAGGCTGAAGTGGAGACACTTGTGGGTGAGATGGAGGGCCGAAAAGTAGTTTTGTTCGGTGGTCACGGGATTCGTCTGACATAAAAGGTACATATTTTTATGTAGCCTACCAATAAATCGTTATGGTCCCTAAAGACCCTCTCCCTCCGAATCCTGCCATTTGCATGGTCCGCCAGAAGTGCCAAATGGTGCAGCATTACCACGGCGCTCACCTCTGTATTTATGGCGTTACGGTAGACTGACCGAGAACACCTTGGATAATCAGTTTGTAATCACCCACGTAAAATGTTCTTGAACATAACCCCTTTTTTAATGCCTGATTTGTCATGAAAAGCATCAAGAGTAACGGACAACGATTGTGATGAGGAGTGTGGCTTGGTTTTCCACGATTGGGATTTAATTGACATTTGATTATGTGTTTACAGTGTCACATAAAAATATTATGTTATTGACACATGTTGGACGGATGCTTTATTCCATGCAGTCGCGCCGTCAGTGGACAGTATGGAGTGACGGGATTAAATATAGAGATTTATTTTTATTTCTAAGGAGATGTTTCTGGAGTTATAACTGAGAAATAACGCAGTTGACTTAAATTATTCTGATTACGTAGATTTAACGCATGATACGGGTTGAAATTAAATTTATGAATGGAGATGATAAAACAATCGTTCTTCTCACTCTACAATTCTTCCGTCTGACTTCAGTTCACCACCACACCATCTGCGTCGCCAACTCTCCTTTTCCTCCAAACCATGCGTACGCATGGGTCAGGGTTTGCTTAGGGCTGCGCACATTCTCCCGTCAAGTTGGTTTTTTATAGATCACAACCTTGGCGTGGAAAGTCACGTACGCCAATTTCAGCCCCGTTTTGTGCGTACGCAACGGTTATAAATGAAACCCCTGGAATCTAGATCCAGAAGGAATAACATCAGGATTGTGGGGGTGCCCAAACAGCTGCTCTTCAACTTCAGTTGCTGACTTGCTGCAGACAGCATTCAACCTAACCGATGCCCCAGTGATAGACAGGTCCCACCGATCGCTACAGCCGGTGCCAATACCAGGTCCAAATCCGAGGACCATTGTAGCCCGCCTTCATTACTACAGTCAGTGACTGTGCCTCTATATTGCGTCAGGCCAGGGAGAAGCACAGGATCAAGGTGAAGGGCATTACTATCTCCGTCTACCCTGACTACACCGCTCATGTGGCCAAAGCCTGCGCAGCCTTCAATGACGTCCGGCAACAGCTCAGGGGTCTCATTTATAACCGTTGCGTACGCACAAAAGGGGGCTGAAATTTGCGTACGTGACTTTCCACACCAAGGTTGTGATCTATAAAAAACCGACTTGACGGGAGAATGTGCGCAGCCCTAAGCAAACTCTGACCCATGCGTACGCATGGTTTGGAGGAAAAGGAGAAATGGCGACACAGATGGTGTGGTGGTGAACTGAAGTCAGACAGTAGAATTGTAGAGTGAGAAGAACGATAATGTTTTATCATCGCCCTTCATAAATTTAATTTCGACCCGTATCATGCGTTAAATCTACGTAATCAGAATAATTTAAGTCAACTGCGTTATTTCTCAGTTATAACTCCAGAAACATCTCCTTAGAATATAAATAAAAATAAATCTCTATATTTAATCCCGTAACTCCATACTGTCCACTGACGGCGCGACTGCATGGAATAAAGCATCCGTCCAACATGTGTCAATAACATAATATTTTTATGTGACAATGTAAACACATAATCAAATGTCAATTAAATCCCAAGTGTGGAAAACCAAGCCACACTCCTCATCACAATCGTTGTCTGTTACTCTTGATGCTTTTCATTAAGTGTTCTCGGTCAGTCTACCATAACCCTATAAATACAGAGGTGAGCGCCGTGGTAATGCTGCACCATATGGCACTTCTGGCGGACCATGCAAATGGCAGGATTCGGAGGGAGAGGGTCTTTAGGGACCATAACGATTTATTGGTAGGCTACATAAAAATATGTACCTTTATGTCAGACGAGTCCACTTCTTTTTTAATTCTGGGACTGTGCGCTCCGTGCTACTGACAGAGTTCACTGCTGCAGCAACATGTTGCCGCTCACTCTGCTTTTTGTTGTTGGCGATCCCATCCGTGACCACCGAACAAAACTACTTTTCGGGCCTCCATCTCACCCACAAGTGTCTCCACTTCAGCCTCCGTGAAATTTCGCTTTTTTGCTTTTCTCAGTAATTCTGCCATTGTTTCCGACAAGACATAATACTTGCATCTGAGTCTGTTTTATATGCAGATCGCATTCATGAGGTCATTTGCATTGACCATTTATGGTTAAAAAGGGGCGTGTACAGGGCGGAACGTGAAGCTGATTCAGCTGCGCACAATTGTAGGCACTCTGTGATTTATAAAGCAAAGATTGCGTATGGTGTGCGTACGCAGGGTTTTATAAATCTGAATATTTTTTGGCGCACGCAAAACTTGGCTTTTGGGCGTACGTACACTTTTAGTAACGATCCCACGCACAGTTTTATAAATGAGACCCCTGAGGCCTACAAGGAGTCAGTTTTGGCATCGTCCACCCCACCTGTCTTCGCATCACCAACGGCGACACTGAGAAGAGCTTACTGACCCCAGAAGATGCCCAGTCCTATGTCGCATAGAAACATCATTCCTCATGCCACTCGAGTGGATAAATAAACTTCATCCGACCTACTTTCCTGGAGAGGCCGTATCTACACTGAACTTAACTCAGATATTGCAATGACACTTTGAGCAGTTATTTTCCACCTTGTGAAATTTGAATATACAACTGCTCCCTGATGCCAATGGTGGAACGACAGTGTGTGAGTAGCCTACCCACTTGATCTGTTGATAAGGCTTATTGTATTCTGACTGTTATAACCTCTTTTGCCTTAATAATTTGACAAGACATGTTATGCAGGTATTGGTTCGTTAGCGTTTTCCTGTAAATCAAGCACCTTAAATGTGATTTATCTTTCTTAACTTAGAAGAGGTTAGTGCGATCTTCTGTTTGGGGGGGGATCTGCATTGGTGTTATGGTTGCGGACTGACGCCCCGCCCTCATGGGTAAAATCCTCAGTTTGTCGACGGCCATGCAAATGACCATGTGTTTTCCCCGCGTGTGATTTGTTGACCGTTATGTTAATTTTGATGTGCCTTTCTCCGGACGTGATTGGTTGCTGCATCGGAAGGCCGAGGATCCAGGAAGATAAAAGACGGGCAAGCTCAACATTCACGGCAGCTCGTCTTGGATTCGCAGCTTGCCATATTGGGTCTTCGAATGGTGATTGGTTGATTGATGAGGCTCTTGGTAGCTACCTGGGAACTGGGCCAGGGTTGGTTAGAGGTTATCGAACACCGACACGCAGCTATACATTTGTTAAAAACACTAGACACAGGGGTGCTGTTCCGCTCATGTATTTTGGGAGCTTCTCTTTTGGTTATATTAATTTCTTGTATTTGGACAGCACCCAATGGTCCTTTTCCTTTTGTAGTTTTGCCTCCTCTGTTTGTGTTATATTGATTACCCCAAGCTCCGGGCTAAATAAACTACTTCCAGTTAACCAAAGACATCTGGTTTTATGTTGCCACCCCTTCCCCTAGCGGGGGACGTAACAAAAGGGAATTTGGACTCCCTTTTTAGTTTTGTTTTCTCTATTCTATTTTGACAATGAGGCCTTTAAATCGTCTAGAGTCAAGCCACTTAATTACACATATTTTTGATGAATATGACGTCACCTAGTTCCAACACTCCAGGCTCCATTAGGCTCATCAGCTGGAATATTAAAGGGATTCATCATCCAATTAAGCGCAGCCAACGTGCATCTAAAATCACTAGGTTCAGACATTATTTTTCTGCAAGAGACCCACCTCCGTACTAATGAGCACACCAAACTTGAGAGAGGATGGGTTGGACAGATATTTTGTTCCAAATACAGGGATAGGTCCAGGGGTGCTGCAATTCTAATTAGAATAGGAATTTCTTTTGCACCGACTTCTGTAATTGCTGATGATAATGGGAGATATGTAATTGTTGCTGGCCAACTTTTTGGGTCCCGAATTGAACAGATAGATTTGTTATCGTGACAGGCCTAGTTATCACTATGACTCATGACTGCTTTGTTGTTATGTGCTGATGCTGATCAGCCTCTTTTGGCAAGCTTTAATTGAATTAACATGTCCTTTGAAGTATGTACAAAATAAGTGTATATGATGTGTAGAAATTTAGTGTTCATGATGACATTGGATGACTGCCTGATTGTTGAGTTGATCTATTCGACTAAGCCTCTAAAATTGTTTTATTTATTTATCCCATGCTGTCATAATAATGTCTGGTTGTCATTATGTTTTGTTTTTTTTGCTAGGGTGCCCATGGGGTCGGAGATGTGGGGGGGGGATGTTTTTGATGTTTGCATGCATATTTTCAAAAATCTATAAAAAAAAGTATAAAAAAAATAAAGTAATCAAAGTTGATCACGTTAAACTTTCAAAATGAACGCAAAGATTAACGCGTTCATTTTGACAGCACAACTATTTAGTCATAATGTGACTCTTGATGCTTGCGTGAAAACCAACTTGTAGGAAATTCAGATCCATGTTATTGAGGAGCAAGTTATGGGGTCAGAACAGTCTCATTAATAATGAATGGACAGAGAAGGATTCACAAATGTATTTTGTGATTTATATATAAATTACTCTCTTCTCACAAATACATTTCAATGCACACATAAATGGATATCGGTATGTATAAATGTAAAATAAATCCATAAACATTTCTGATCCACACACAAATAAAATGAATGTAATATAAATCCATAAATATATTAATTAAAAAATGATTTGCAATTTTCATCACAATGTATTTGGATGTTGTTACATTTATATACAAAATGTTAAACTTGTATTTACAAGACGTTTTTCATTTGTGAACTTATTTGCATTTGTGTGTGAACTGGTCTGTATTTATGTGTGGATTTTTGAGACTCTCCTGACGTCGCTAGATTCACAAATGCATTTTTTTCAACAAGGAACTCTGTAGCCAATAAGATGCCTCCCTCGTTTTCAGCCAATCACATGACTGCAGTTCCGACCTCTGAGTCCAGCCTCCGAGCCTCCCGGTTCCCTCTGTCAAATGTCTACTCTATGGGAAAGAACATGGTTTTTTTGAATGATCGTACGTAAACAATCTCGAGGTGGTGAAGAAGTAAAAGCTGCGTCACGTTTAGCTACACACTTTTTCCATCTAGTTTCGACTGGGTTTTGGGATTATCGGTGCCGTTAAAGTAGTAAACGGCACCGATGTAAAAACCCAGTCACTGCAGTCATGTGATTGGCTGAAAACGAGGGAGGCATCTGATTGGCTACAGAGAGTTCCTTGTTGAAAAAAATGCATTTGTGAATCTAGCGACGTCAGGAGAGTCTCAAAAATCCACACATAAATAAAGACCAGTTCACACACAAATGCAAATAAGTTCACAAATGAAAAACGTCTTGTAAATACAAGTTTAACAGTTTGTATATAAATGTAACAACATCCAAATACATTGTGATGAAAATTGCAAATATTTTTTTAATTAATATATTTATGGATTTATATTACATTTATTTAAAACAAGGTACATTTGTGTGTGGATCAGAAATGTGTTTGTGAAACTTATTTTTGTTTATGGATTTATTTTACATTTATACATACTGATATCCATTTATGTGTGCATTGAAATGTATTTGTGAGAAGAGAGTAATATATATATAAATCACAAAATACATTTGTGAATCCTTCTCTGTGCATTCATTATTAATGAGACGAGACGGTTCTGACCCCATAGCAAGTAGAGGCGTGTTTGTGTGTATAAACGGTTGTGTTTCTGTGCATACAAATACATACACACATATTTACACACACACACACACACACACACCATGTGTTTGACTTTGGCCAGCTCCTGCTGTTGGAAGGTCTCAAGCTCGTCACGGTCATCCCTCTTCTGGAACAAAGTGAGGCTCTTCTCCGTCAGCTCCTCCACCTCCATTCTTAGCACCTCCTTCTCCTGGGGAGCCAAAAGGCGTTCAGTGCTTAGTCATTATTTGTGACTTATCAACAGTTCCACTGTGGATACCTATCTAACTTCCGGTCTTGGTTAAACACTAGTCATGGCTGCCCAGATGGATACAAAAATCCTTTAGGGTACATGCATATTTTGCATGCTGAACGTTTTTGCCACCTTGACCCATAATGTCCGTCAGGATAGATTTTGCTGTACACTGAAAAGTTGCGAAAAAAATAAAAACAATTCTAAAAATCAACCTTAATTCCAAATGATCTATGGACCTGCCTAAGGGGCCGTGTCCACCAAAAGCCTTTTTAAAAGGCGGAGCGCTCCGTGCACTGCTTTCAACGCGTTTGTGCGCGCCGCTCAAAAAGAGCGTTTTTTGTTTACGTCATTAATACGCATCATCGCTTGTATCCATAGATATACAGCTTCTATCTGTTGGCTCCATCATCTGGCATCTGACACCTAAACGTCCTCTCTGGTTGCTCCTACAATTTTATTAGAAAATTAATGCAAGATTAATAGCGCTTCTTGCCGTGGCAGGCAGCGGAGGTTGCGGACGATCCCCCTGCGCCTGTCGTGGTTGCCCGGAGGAGAGTGTGGGTCCACAGCATTAATCGTGGCAGGAGGCAGTACGGGGAATACCACCTTTAACGTGAGGTCGTACAGGACCGGACACTCACTCACAGCTGTTATTAAACTTTCGTCCGACATGTTTCAGTTTGTTTCATTTTGTGTTCTGTTGATACTTTTAGCCTTGCCTCCTCCTCGATTTTGATTGGTCGTTCGAAAAAAGCGCAGATGACGTGGAGCGCTTTTCTTCAAAAGTTCAACTGTTTTCAACTGGGGCGCGCGTCTAAAAGCGCGAGGCGCGCGGAGCGTTTAACCGCCCCGGGCGGCTTTTTAAAAGGCGCGCTGCTTGCTCGTTCTGCCAGAGAATGCATTGCAGACAGGCGCTCCGCCTTTTAAAAAGGCTTTTGGTGGACACGGCCCCTTACTCAGTTTTAATTGATAAAATTTTTATTAAATTAGTCAGATTTATGAAAAAAAGACAGATTTTCTTTTGAAAATGGCGGCTGCTGGGATAGGCGGCGCATGGACTGTTAGTAGCTTGTGTGAATGCTTGCAGTCCTAGTTCACTCTGTTTTCAAAACGCTATTATAATATTAAGTTAAATCCGTTTATCAGTAGGAAATGACGATGCATTGAGGTGTATCCCTGATGGATTATAAGCCTGTGAGCCTGCCGTCCATCAACACTCACCTTCTCAAGAACCCCCATTTTCTCCATCCATTCCTGTGCGTGGAGAAATGCATTATAGAGCATAATGTATTAGCCTTTTATATTCAACCTTTATTTTACTTGGCTGACATGTTTAATTAAATGATAAATTGTGTTACATCTATTTGTAATCTAGCTTTTCATTTTCCATGTCAATAACGCTCTTTCGAATTGAATGGAAGGGGGTCCATACCTGGTCCTTCTTCTCCAGGGCCAGAGTCAGACCCTCAGCCATCTTGGCTCGACCAGCCTGGTTGGACTCGTTCTGCTCCTGCAGCTTCCTCATTGAAGCTGGTGGGGAAAGAGAGAAAGAAAGAGACAGAGCAGCCAGTTTGTACGCCACTAACAGCAGAGAGATGTTAACACAGAGAAGCACGTGCAGGTAGTCGCTGTGAGAAGCAGAGATCAGACTACTGACACTCAAGTCAAATCATTTAAACATATATTTATATATGTAGACATATTTTTTAATACTAACCTCGGCCCAGTTAATATTTACGGTGGCGCATTGCATTCACATCACAAAAAAAAGTATCAGGTTATCTCGTAATAATGACATAAAGATCTCATAATTATGAGAAAATATCTCATAATTACGAGATCTTTATGTCATAATTACGAGATAATTATCTCATAATTACGAGATCTTTATCTTTCTGTATCTCGTAATTATGAGATAGTTATCTCGTAATTACGACATCAGAATCCCATAGCCTAGACTTCCACCACATGTGGTTCAGTTGATTGTTGGTCAGACTTGGTACTTCCGCAAAGAAGGAAAGAAATGGCCAGATTCGGAGTTTGCGGTTCAATAGATCATCAGTGAAGCATGGTTGCGACATCAATGACACCTCTAGCTAAATGTATTAATCTAGAGACCCAGCTACAACATTGTTTTCAGCCAAACGAGCTGTCTTTAGCGAACGGTGAATTGCATTGGCTTCTATGAGCTGTCGGCTTTCAGTCGCGAGCTTAGGGATCGTCTGCAAAGTGCAAAACGGAAAACGACCACAATGGTCAAATTTCAATACCGTCTCCATTATTGACTCTAGAGCCCCACAACTTGTTCCATATCTTGGCCTCTATATGGTCTTACTACAATCTTTAGTTTTGAAAAATATAACCCTCTACTTATTTTAAAGGATTTTTCATTTTGCAACAATTTCAATAGCGTCCCCTCCCCATTAATAACTCTAGAGCCCCAAAACTTGTTCCATATAGGCATGAACCATATTTTTCCAAACCAAAGGTTGTAGTCGGAACATAATGAGCCCAAGCCTCTATGGAACAAGTTTTGGGGCTCTAGAGTCAATAATGGCGATGCTTTTGAAATTGTTGCCAAATAGAAATTCCTCAAAATTAAGAAAATGTATATTTTTCAAAACGAATGTTTGCACTAAGACCATATAGAGGCCATCAGGGAAGCGTCGTTGCGACACCAATGACTCTTCTAGCTAAATGTAGTAACATAGAGAACCAGCTACAACCTTGTTTTCATCCAAACAAGCTGTCTTAAGCGAACGGTGAATTGCATTGGCTTCTATGAGCTGTCCATGCTCCATGACTCCATGCTCTGTAAGGTGACCTTGGGTGTTTTGAAAGGCGCCTCTAAATTAAATGTATTATTATTATTATTATTATTATCCCTATATGGAAAACGTTTTGGGGCTATAAAGTCAAAAATGGCGACGCTATTGAATTCTTTGCCCAATATAAATTCCTCAAAAATAAGAAGAGATATATTTTTCAAAACTAAAGGTTTTAGTAAGACCATATAGAGGCCATGCCTATATGGAACAAGTTTTGAGGCTCTAGAATTAATAATGGTGACGCTATTGAAATTGTTGCTAAATAGAAAATCCTTAAAGGTCCCATGGCATGAAAATCTCACTTTATGAGGTTTTCTAACATAAATGAGTTCCCCTAGCCTGCCTATGGTCCCCCAGTGGCTAAAACTGGCGTTCGGTGTAAAACGAGCACTAGGTGTTCGGCTCGCCTTTGAAGACAACGGAGGCTCAAGCTTGCTGATATGGAATGTGGTCCCATATGTCGTCATAAAGCATCTAAGCTCCTCCGCTTTCTCTGCCTTGCACGCCCAGAGAATATGGCCCGCCAATGAGACACGACCGTGCGAGCGCCACATGTGTGTGTGATTACACATACTGTAACGTAAGTGTTTGCTGTCGGTTCTTTAACGTCTCTTGTATTTACACAACGAGACTGTAGTGGGGGTTATCTCAGCCATGGTTGAGAAGGAATTGGGGGAAAGGAACTTTGGCTTTGACTCCCTGAAGTACATGAACTGCGACATGCCGCCAGTTGCCACGAGGCACCAACGCCATGAAGCACCACCGCCCGGCAGTGGGCAGCCGGCAGCGGGCAGCCGGCAGCAGGCAGTGCGCGGTTCAGTCTACTTCAGATTGATGTGGAAGTGGAAGAACCAGAGACGTCAGAGAACCCAACCAAGTCGTTTGTGAATCATAATATCGTCTGGAGGCGCACAGAGCTTTTGGCCATGATAATATGTATTATATGATATAGATATCTATGTATCATATGATATTATTTAGATATAGAGCTCTAGGACTGTATCGCAAGTGTTGTACACTTCCTTGTTATTTGGATAACCGTTCTGCTTTTGGTGTTATGGCGCATAACACATCGGACTCTCGTCTCTGGTATTTCTACAACGAGACTCGTAGTGGGGGTTATCTCAGCCATGGTTGAGAATGAAATGGGGGAAAGGAACTTTGGCTTTGACTCCCTCAAGAACATGAACCACGACATGGAGGAGAAAGGGATTGTTGGCGGCGAATGTCTCCCGCTTGAGCCCCGCTTCCCACTGCCGAGGGACCACCGCCTCGGCGCTGCAGGAGGCGGAGGTGCCTAAACGCTGCCCGGCAACAATCCCTTTCTCCTCCATGTCGCGGTTCAGTCTATTTCAGATTGATATGGACGTGGAAGAACCAGGAACGTCGGAGAACCCAATGCGGTCGTTTGAGATTCATAATATCGGCTCACACAGCTTTCAACCGTGATAATATATATTATATGATATAGATATCTATGTATAATATGATATTATTTAGATATAGAGCTTCAGGACTCCCGTGTGTCCTAGAATATTTACAGAACACGGCTAAAGGCTATGTGCGCCTCACGATTGCGATACATCCACTGTAAACAGAGCGCATGGTACCGTGGCTGCAAGCTGCTCAGGGCCACACCCCCACCCTCCTCCTTGACCCGCCTCGCTCCTCCTCATTTGCATTATAGATACAGACACCAAAACAGCGCATTTGGGGGAAGCTCAATGTGACTGGCTCGGAGTGGCTGTAACTCTGCACCACGGCTGAATTTCGGGAACTTCTTTGAATACCGTGTTAGTGGCCCACTCATACCTATATTAAAGCGTCCATAAAATAGCATGTCATGGGACATTTAAAAATAATTTGAGTTATATTTTTCAAAGCTAAAGGTTGTAGTAAGACCATACTGGCCATGACTATCTGGAACAAGTTGTGGGACTAGTCAATAATGGCGACGCTATTGTGGTCGTTTTCAGTTTTGCACTTTGCAGACAGTCCCTAAGCTCGCGGCTGAAAGCCGACAGCTCATAGAAGCCAATGCAATTCACCGTTCGCTTAAGACAGCTTGTTTGGATGAAAACAAGGTTGTAGCTGGTTCTCTATGTTACTACATTTAGCTAGAGGAGTCATTGGTGTCGCAACGACGCTTCCCTGATGATCTATTGAACCGCAAACTCAGAATCTGCCCATTTCTTTCCAATTTTACTGAGTCCGACCAACAATCAATTGAACCCCATGTGGTGGAAGACTAGGCTATGGGATTCTGATCTCGTAATTACGAGATAACTATCTCATAAATACGAGATACATATATCGTAATTATGAAATAATTATCTCGTAATTATAACATAAAGATCTCGTAATTATAACATAAAGATCTCGTAATTATGAGATAATTTCTCATAATTATGAGTTCTTTATGTCATAATTACGAGATAACCAGATTTCTTTTTTTTTTGATGTGAATGCAATGCGCCACCGTAAATATTATACTATTATTATATATAATACTGAGCCTAGGAGAATGTGGTCTTTACTCGGTTAACGTGCAGACCATTCATCCATCTGAGTACACTGAGGCTACGCACTCCACCAAGCGTGTCACCGCAGGAAGCCAACCACATTCTGCTACTGCGTGTGAATGGAGGAAGCGGCCACCGTCACCAAGGCACTGTCACTCAAATCACTCGGTGACCGGGACGGGATTGCGGTTGTAGAAGGAAAACCAACAGCATGTCATGTGACCAGCGAAAGCCACTGATCAGGCACCAGACAGACATTAAGCAGGGGCGGTTGGTGGGGAGTCAGGGGTGAGGCAGGGAGCAGGCGGGTGGAAAAGAGGGGAAAATAAAAGGTACGTACAATCCTGATGCTTTTCTAACGCAAACTCAACCTTTTCCTTGGTCTTCTGCAATATTCTCAGCTGCTCAGCGTAGTCTAGTGGGGAGATGAGGGGGACCACACACACACACACACACACACACACACACACACACACACACACACACACACACACACACACACACACACACACACACACACACACACACACACACACACACACACACACACACACACACACACACACACACACGAAAGAATAGGAGTAGGGAAGGTTGGGGGGAAAGGAGGAGAGAGGAGGGGGAGGGTAGGAGGCGGGGGGGAGGGGGAGGGTGATATGGGGAAACAACACAGTTGAGACGGAATGAAAGGAAAAGGAAATGCTTTTCTAGCATTAGAAAACCATTGGGGTCTGAAAAGCTACAATTCCCTTTAAAGAGTGAGATGAAACCAAGTCTAAGGACCAGAGCCCCTGGCAGTTAATAGAGGGTATTACAACTTTATTTAATGTATTTCATATTGTGATGAATTGGTTTTCTGAGAGATTCACGTGAATGGTTACTTTTTAAAAGGCTATGGAGCAGCTTTAAACCATTAGTAATGCACCGGTGTAGATGGCACGGAGGAGGGGAACATCACGCTACTCCATACTAATGTCACAGAGCTGACCAAGGCTCTAGGCGGTTCATCTTGACAGTTCAGCTGGTTTCGATCCGTGGTCGTGATTGTGTTTAGACGTGTTTTTTGTCCCTACCGGTGAGCTTGGCCTCCAGCCTGCGGACCTGGTCGTTCCTCCGGAGGACCTGCGAGGAGAGGTCGTCCCTGGAGCTGCTCCCATCAGACGCCTAGAGCGACAACACAACAGCCAATCAGAACCACCCGACAGACGCCTAGAGCGACAACACAACAGCCAATCAGAACCTCCCGTCAGACGCCTAGAGCCACAACACAACAGCCAATCAGAACCTCCCATCAGACGCCTAGAGCCACAACACAACAGCCAATCAGAACCTCCCATCAGACGCCTAGAGCCACAACACAACAGCCAATCAGAACCTCCCGTCAGACGCTTAGAGCCACAACACAACAGCCAATCAGAACCAAGGTTAACACGTCTCTTTAGTCATTTCATGTTGGGATGAAATCTAAACAGTTTATCACCTCAACAATCTTATCACCTCAGCTAAAATTTAAGAACAACTTAAACCATTGTTTCATTAAACTTCCTCTATACCTAAAGAGTCGGGGGCACCACTCAGACAATTCATATACGTTCAAATATTGCTTAAGCATGTGTGTTGTACTGCATTACACACTACTAGATAGAGCTGGGACGACTAGTCGACATAGTCGACTTCAAAAATTCGTTGCCATGAATAATTTGCGTCGACGCGTCGCCTCCCCCAAAGATAAAAGTTTGTTTGTTTATTAATATTAGAATATATTCGAATATTTATTAATAATATTTGGACCATTAAATGCCTTCAGCAAGACCTATATGGTATAAAACTCGGCCAAAAGCCGAGCTCAGAGGGTTTGTTTACCAGCGTTGCTAAGGTGACCGGTCTTGCGTGTTCCAACGGTTTATTAGGTATCTAATAAACTGTCTAATCACTTCATTCACTACCTCTTCCGTGGTCATTAAAATATTATGAATAGACTTTGTCGGGTTCGGATTTTATACTCTTGAGAACTTTTGTCATGTTATGTAGTTCTAGTCTAGCTGTTGACTGTCGAAATTCCACGATCTAGCAACCAGTTCTAAGTAGCAAGAGAACTTTTTTCATGTTATGTAGTTCTAGTCTAGCTGTTGACTGTCGAAATTCCACGATCTATCAACCAGTTCTAAGTAGTAAACAAAACCGTGGTGAAGTTAGTTTGAAGTTGGATATTCGACAGATATTCGGCCATTAATTTCCTATGGAAAATTACTTTTTGCTCAATAGCTCCCGAGTTATGGGACCCAGAGGCCCCAGACCAATTTAGACCTGTTCTACTATGTGGTACTAACAACACACACCTCACAGAAAATTAATATTTTGCTCCTCCTATTTCATTTAAATATTTTAAGAATCCCATTCATTTCCTATGGAAGACGGCTTTTTGCTCAATAGCTTCCGAGTTATGGGACCCAGAGGCCCCAGACCAATTTAGACCTGTTCTACTATGTGGTAATAACAACACACACCTCACTAAAAATTAATATTTTGCTCCTCCTATTTTATTTAAATATTTTAAGAATCCCATTCATTTCCTATGGAAGACGGCTTTTTGCTCAATAGCTTCCGAGTTATGGGACCCAGAGGCCCCAGACCAATTTAGACCTGTTCTACTATGTGGTACTAACAACACACACCTCACTAAAAATTTATATTTTGCTCCTCCTATTTTATTTTAATATTTTAAGAATCCCATTAATTTCAGTGTTTCCCCCACGTTCACACAGCAGCGGCGCGTCGCCGCTGCTGAATTTTCTCCGCCGCTGCAATAAAAATCCTTCTCCTAATTATTTTAATTTTTTTTATACGTAGCTCCTTTTAGAAAATGCACAGCGCGTAACGTCAATTGCGCAGCACGAGGCACATCGTCACGTAACCAACATCAAAGAAAAATACACAGCGAGTGTGGCAGTTTTTGGCAGTAGGCTACCCTACACGGTTGCAAAGTTACATTGATTCTAGCAGTTGCGAGTGAAGCGGAAGATCGAAGAAAGAAGGAAAGAGAGACAGAGAGAGAGAGACAGACAGACAGAGAGAGAGAGAAAGTAAGTTGCTAAAATGTGTCGCTACATGACCACCAGTGTTAAAAACCCTCTGAGCCCAATCATTTTATTGTATCTATAAACCGCAACCTGCCGTTTTTCCTCTAGTATTGTGTGTGTGTGTGTGTAGGCCTATGTGTGTGTGTGTGCGTATTGTCGCTCTTTTTGGGATCACTCATAGCCTTTACAGGAGCTTATATCCAGTCAGGAATTTATAGCCTAGGTATTTTCGGGAACTTTGAAAAATTAATCCATACTGTTAGATCCGATGTTGTTCTTTATTGCCATATAAAATCAGTTTACATCGCGTATTTTAGTTAGGGATTTATGCTAATCGCCTGTAAGCATGTGGGCATTAGCATAAATGCAGGGAACAAACCTAAGGACTTCTTAAAAGATCATGAATAGTTTCTATTATGTATAACTTATATTTATTTTATAATTTTCTCATCACTTTTTGACTCCCAAGACTAAGAAGAAGTGTTTTAAGCAATAACAAGCTTATCATCGCTCTCTTGTCCTCTTCCCCTGACTCTCACTGTCTCACATAGGAGCTGAGCTCACCTGAGGTCTATTTGTAGTGCAAAGGCTCACACTGATTGGTATTCAATTAGCTTTATTTTTTATTTTTCATGTGTGTGAGTCTGTGTTCTTTTCAAATTTTTGTTAGGTTTATAATTTAAAAATATGTGTTTTGCCCATTGTTGCAGGAGATTTCATTTTTGAACAAAGTGTCTTATGTAAAAAACAGTTATGCTTTGGGCATAGCAACCATGTTTAGTGTTTAAGCATTAGGCAAAAATCTGTAAATAAATTGTGCAAATTATATTTGCGTTGTGGCATTTTTTGTTTAAATATTACTATACAAAAATATAAAAATCTGTAAATGAAGACACAAAAGGCAAAGTTACAACACCAATAATCCCATCTACAGTAATACACAGGACTGTTTGAATAGGATTTAAGTGCAAATTCTCCTCTCAAAGTGCACCAGATTCATGCATTCCAATGTAAAGGGTACAAAAAAAATTCGGCTAGGGGGGCATGCCCCTGGACCCCCCTAGAGGGATCGGGGACCACACCAACGCTGCTGAAAAAAATCCTGCGGGAAACAATGAATTTCCTATGGAAGACGGCTTTTTGCTCAATAGCTTCCGAGTTATGGGACCCAGAGGCCCCAGACCAATTTAGACCTGTTCTACAATGTGGTACTAACAACACACACCTCACTAAAAATTTATATTTTGCTCCTCCTATTTTATTTAAATATTTTAAGAATCCCATTCATTTCCTATGGAAGACGGCTTTTAGCTCAATAGCTTCCGAGTTATGGGACCCAGAGGCCCCAGACCAATTTAGACCTGTCCTACTATGTGGTACTAACAACACACACCTCACAAAAAAATTATATTTTGCTCCTCCTATTTTATTTAAATATTTTAAGAATCCCATTCATTTCCTATGGAAAACGGCTTTTTGCTCAATAGCTTCTGAGTTATAGGACCCAGAGGCCCCAGACCAATGTTGACCTGTCCTACTATGTGGTACTAACAACACACACCTCACTAAAAATTAATATTTTGCTCCTCCTATTTTATTTAAATATTTGAAGAATCCCATTCATTTCCTATGGAAGACGGCTTTTTGCTCAATAGCTTCCGAGTTATGGGACCCAGAGGCCCCAGACCAATTTAGACCTGTTCTACTATGTGGTAATAACAACACACACCTCACTAAAAATTAATATTTTGCTCCTCCTATTTTATTTAAATATTTTAAGAATCCCATTCATTTCCTATGGAAGACGGCTTTTTGCTCAATAGCTTCCGAGTTATGGGACCCAGAGGCCCCAGACCAATGTTGAACTGTCCTACTATGTGGTACTAACAACACACACCTCACTAAAAATTTATATTTTACACCTCCAATTTTATTTGAATTTTTTAAAAATCCCATTCATTTCCTATGGAAAACGGCTTTTTGCTCAATAGCTTCCGAGTTATGGGACCCAGAGGCCCGAGACCAATGTTGAACTGTCCTACTATGTGGTACTAACAACACACACCTCACTAAAAATTAATATTTTACACCTCCAATTTTATTTGAATTTTTTACAAATCCTATTCATTTCCTATGGAAAACGGCTTTTTGCTCAATAGCTTCCGAGTTATGGGACCCAGAGGCCCCAGACCAATTTAGACCTGTTATACTACATGGTACTAACAACACACACCTCCCTAAAAATAAATATTTTGAACCTCCTATTTTATTTGAATTTTTTAAAAATCCCATTCATTTCCTATGGAAAACGGCTTTTTGCTCAATAGCTTCCGAGTTATGGGACCCAGAGGCCCCAGACCAATTTAGATCTGTTCTACTATATGGTACTAACAACACACACTTCAAATAATTTATATTTTGCACCTCCTATTTTATTTGAATATTTTAAGAATCCCTTTCATTTCCTATGGAAAACGGCTTTTTGCTCAATAGCTTCTGAGTTATAGGACCCAGAGGCCACAGACCAATGTTGACCTGTCCTACTATGTGGTACTAACAACACACACCTCACTAAAAATTTATATTTTGCACCTCCTATTTTATTTAAATATTTTAAGAATCCCATTAATTTCCTATGGGAAATTGCTTTTTGCTCAATAGCTTCCGAGTTATGGGACCCAGGCACCCCAGACACATGTAGACCTGTCCTACTATGTGGTACTAACAACACACACCTCACTAAAAATTAATATTTTGCACCTCCTATTTTATTTAAATATTTTAAGAATCCCATTAATTTCCTATGGGAAATTGCTTTTTGCTCAATAGCTTCCGAGTTATAGGACCCAGAGGCCCCAGACCAATGTTGAACTGTCCTACTATGTGGTAACCACAACACACACCTCACTAAAAAATAATATTTTGCACCTTCTATTTTATTTAAATATTTTAAGAATCCCATTCATTTCCTATGGGAAATTGCTTTTTGCTCAATAGCTTCCGAGTTATGGGACCCAGGCACAGGGGCGGACTGGCCATCGGGAATACCGGGGACATCCCCGGTGGGCCGATGGCCCAAAATACTATTATGTACCGGCCCACGCCCATCATCGCATCAGCCCTACAATGGTTATCACAGCGGCACAAGCGTAATTTTCTCCAAGAGCTATACCTATCTAATCACAATCGCACTGACTGACTTTTATACTGCTACTCGCAATCGGTCTTCACACTCATGGTGACTATTTTTCGATTTTTTTTTAAGTGTCTTCTAATATGTGTTTTACAGACTTCGGAAGTCCAAAGTAAGAAAAGATCTCCACCTTATTAATAAACACCTCTAAATTGGTTCTTACACAGCCGAAGTGTTCTCAGCTGTGCGGATTGAGGTAGAGAATTTGGATTTGCATACATACACGCAACGCGGCACCCAGTTCTACGCATGCGCTCAACCCATGAGGAGAAAGGGATTGTTTGCGGCGAATGTCTCCAGCTTGAGACCCGCTGAGGGACCACCGCCGGAGGCGGAGGTGCCTAAGCGCTGCCCGGCAACGATCCCTTTCTCCTCCTTGTCGTGGTTCAGTCTACTTCACATTGATGAGGACGTTGAAGAACCAGGAACGTCGGAGAACCCAACGTGGTCGTTTGAGATTCATAATATCGGCTCACACATATTTTGGCCGTTATAATATTATATGATATAGATATCTATGTAGGCTATATGATAATATTTTGATATAGAGCTCCAGGACTCCTGTGTGTTCTAGAATATTTACAGAACACGGCTAAAGGCTGTGTGAGCCTCGCCATTGCGATACATCCACTGTAAACAGAGCGAATGCTACCGTGGCTGCAAGCTGCTCAGGGCCACACCCCCACCCTCCTCCTTGACCCGCCTCGCTCCTCCTCATTTGCATTATAGCTACAGCCACCAAAACAGCGCATTTGGGGGAAGCTCAATGTGCGACTGGCTCGGAGTGGCTATAACTCTGCACCACGGCTGAATTTTGGGAACGTCGTTATGTAACTTACTGTTTTGTTATGCACCTTCAGCACCCCTACACACACAAACAATCACACACCCAGCATGCAACACTACTGATACCACTGATGTTCACACCCCATCGTATGTTCTGTTCTGTTCATTTCTAATATATTGTTCATGCTAATTCTACCCTCTGATTCCAGTTTCTTTATTGTGTGGTCTTTCTCTGCCGACATTCATTCCTTAAGGCTTTGTAGTTATACTTGTATAACCATCTGATACTAGCCAAGAGTTAAGCATATTCATCTAGCAAACTATACCTACCTTGGAGTGTTACAATAGCCAATAATCATTTTATTCCATGTGTCCATCCAGGCAAATTGGTGGATCCAAATGTTATTAAAAAACAAACATACATATATGATGTAATTTCTTTGTAATCATCCAAAATAATGTTAAGTGTATGGGTATTTTTCCCAGAAGGCCACTGACTGTTCGATACGCGCGATCCATTGAGTGGGCAACGCGGCGTGTACTTAGTGGGCCGCGCGCCGTGTATTGAGTGGGCTGGTCTGACAGAAACTCCCGGGCCACTTTTTTCCCCCAGTCCGCCCCTGCCCAGGCACCCCAGACCAATGTAGACCTGTCCTACTATGTGGTACTAACAACACACACCTCACTAAAAATTAATATTTTGCACCTCCTATTTTATTTAAATATTTTAAGAATCCCATTAATTTCCTATGGGAAATTGCTTTTTGCTCAATAGCTTCCGAGTTATGGGACCCAGGCACCCCAGACCAATGTAGACCTGTCCTACTATGTGGTACTCACAACACACACCTCACTAAAAATTAATATTTTGCACCTTCTATTTTATTTAAATATTTTAAGAATCCCATTCATTTCCTATGGAAAACGGCTTTTTGCTCAATAGCTTCTAAGTTATGGGACCCAGAGGCCCCAGACCAATGTGGACCTGTCCTACAATGTGGTAATAACAACACACACCTCACTAAAAAATAAATATTTTGCACCTCCTATTTTATATGAATTTTTTAAAAATCCCATTCATATCCTATGGAAAACGGCTTTTTGCTCAATAGCTTCCGAGTTATGGGACCCAGAGGTCCCAGACCAATTTAGACCTGTTCTACTATGTGGTACTAACAACGCACACCTCACTAAAAATTAATATTTTGCACCTCCTATTTTATTTGAATTTTTAAAAAATCCCATTCATTTCCTATGGAAAACCAACACAGTCTCACTCCGAGAACGTCAAATACCGACTGTTGGCAAAGGCACTTTAGCGTCGGTGACTGACGGGAAAGAGAAATGTGCATTTTACTTTCATAATCGTCGTTCGGCGAACGTGAAGGATGTTTGGTTTGATAGTTATGACGAACAATATTTCATTAGTCTCCACATAATTATAATAACATGGTTGATATGATGTTACTGAAACCAGCAGCTCGCATTCCGTTTAAATCATGGGTATGAAACCATTGTCATTGCTGGTTATGTAAGGGATAATGTAGTATAGAACGCCGGCCATTATCGGGCGATAATGGCCGGCGTACAGGCATCCCGGGCTCACGAAAATAGGTGACACTGTCACGTTATTTAATCTATTGAAACGTGATTAGGTACACGTATTTTCTAAATGTTCGTGTCAAAAAGCACAATTTTCAAACTCATGCATATCAATTGGAAGTATTTGTCGTGATTTGTCACTAAGCACGACTTCCATCTAAGGTTCTGTCTGGGAGCGTTCTCCCTATTGTCCCTTAAGGAGCTCCGTACAGAACATTTATTGTTAAAAATTGTCTGTGATAACTAAGAAGATGACAGCTTTTCCAGTCTCACCAATATGCGCACAGATCGCACGGTTTGACACTTTCAAAATGCGTGCAGTACATACGCCAAATTACCATTTTGCGTGCATATGATACGCAAAACCCAGCATTAACTACTGTGGAGGGCGGATACGTCCATTTCGCGTGCATATGATACGCAAAACCCAGCATTAACTGAATGGGAAATGCAATATTTTAGGACAGATTCACCATTAAACGTGTTTCTAATGACATTTCTAGCGAGAAATGTACTTTTCCCTTGAATAATCTTCAGTCAGTGAATGTGTATGATCTTTATTAATCTTTATTATCTGAATGGGAAATGCAATATTTTAGGACCGATTCACCGTTAAACGTGTTTCTAATAACATCGAGAAACATACTTTTTACTTGCATAATCTTCAGTCAGTGATTGTGTCTGATCTTTAGTTTTATAGTTATTAGGAAGATTTTATCGGCTCGCTCGCATGTTTCAACGACGTCAGGTTGTTAGGGACGCTGTTTTCACTAAACTAGCAACTCACGTGTTTCCTGCGTATGTGTTATTAAACCATTACTTTATGTAACTTTTAATGATATCATCTTGTTAGAAACACGTTTATCTGAGAGCCAACCCAGTCGCCAAAAGCATACGTTGACAGTGTACGTTTTCGTGAACACTGGATTACGTCGCATTTCAACATAAATAGAGTCACACACACACACACACACACACACACACACACACACACACACACACACACACACACACACACACACACACACACACACACACACACACACACAGCAAAATAAATAAATAAATACAAAGGCAGAATAAAGAATAAATTCATTCATTATCATTCAACTTCAACATGTGTTATTACAGTGTAGTGGTGGATGGATGACGTATGTTGGCCAACCCGGAAGTGAGCGTCGCCCTGGGTTCCCTGGACAAAAAGCCAACGGGTTTATCCATTTGATTTTGGATTATTGCAGAAAAATTTGCATCTTTGAAGCCCCTCCTCAAAAACTGAAAATAAATAAAAATAACTGTGCTCCAAAGAAAGAAATGTAAACCAATGCATTCCGAATGGGAGTGTTTCTCCGATTTTTCCATGCTACACAGAACGAAATGTAAACCCATGCAAATAAAGACTTCATGGTCATAATCATTTAAATATCATTAATCTCCTGAGGGTGGTATTCTATTTTTTTCAACGGGGCTGAATCCAGTCACTTGACCGTCATGGTTGCTATGGTGGTTGCTATCGACCAGCCCCTCTAATCCTTACATGGCTCTAAAAACCACGCGGCAAATGAGCTGCCGTAAATTGTGTTGTTTTTGTCGTAAACTAGGGTCCGATGGTTAAAAACAGATATTCCAAGGTATCCTTAAAAGGCAGCTTGGATGTTTTTATTTTCTGCAGTTTAGACTTCTTCTATAACCTATTTTTGAAAGCAAAACACCAAGCTCATTGATTTAACGAGGCAGGGTTATTTGAAACAATTTATTCAATAAATATTTATGAGAGGTCATTCCTTCTCCTGAGTTTTCTTCCTATTTATGTCTAGTGTACAACCCTACTGTCCACAAGCATCACCCCCCCCCCCTCCCCATATGGATTTGGAGAATTGTTGCCACGTCCCAGTGGTGGAGGTATCATATATATGAAAGAGGGCATTCAATTATACTACAATGATCAATTAGGAGGCCGAAGCCCTAAAGGAAGTGATGCAATAGGTGACTGGGTCGACAACATTTAAGTAAGCTTTACTTTGAGGCCTCTTATATATCAAAGGGGGTCTCAAAGGACGCATACGCTTCAACCTGTGGCTCCAGCCCAACAGGAAATGACTCAGCAAGTGCTCCATCTCGTTGCACCTGCACCCAGCGGCTCGCTTGCAAGATTTTGGCCTGAAGTTATTCCCAGACCTACACCGTAGCCATCCAACCTGCATATAACCTCGTTAAATCAATGAGCTTGGTGTTTTGCTTTCAAAAATAGGTTACAGAAGAAGTCTAAACTGCAGAAAATAAAAACATCCAAGCTGCCTTTTAAGGATACCTTGGAATATCTGTCTATTTTTTAACCATCGGACCCTAGTTTACGACAAAAACAACACAGTTTACGGCAGCTCCTTTGCCGCGTGGTTTTTAGAGCCATGTAAGGATTCGAGGGGCTGGTCGATAGCAACCACCATAGCAACCATGACGGTCAAGTGACTGGATGCAGCCCCGTTGAAAAAAATAGAATACCACCCTCAGGAGATTAATGATATTTAAATGATTATGACCATGAAGTCTTTATTTGCATGGGTTTACATTTCGTTCTGTGTAGCATGGAAAAATCGGAGAAACACTCCCATTCGGAATGCATTGGTTTACATTTCTTTCTTTGGAGCACAGTTATTTTTATTTATTTTCAGTTTTTGAGGAAGTGCTTCAAAGATGCTAATTTTTCTGCAATAATCCAAAATCAAATGGAAAAACCCGTTGGCTTTTTGTCAAGGGAACCCAGGGCAACGCTCACTTCCGGGTTGGCCAACATACGTCATCCCTCCATCACTATACTGTAATAACACATGTTGAAGTTGAATGATAATGAATGAATTTATTCTGCCTTTGTATTTATTTATTTATTTAGCAGCGAAATGCAGTGTGTGTGTGTGTGTGTGTGTATAACACGCTATTTTATGTTGAAATGCGACGTAATCCAGTGTTCACGAAAACGTACACTGTCAACGTATGCTTTTGGCGACTGGGTTGGCTCTCAGATATACGTGTTTCTAACAAGATGATCATTAAAAGTGACATAAAGTAACACAAACGCAGGAAACACGCGAGTTGCTAGTTTAGCGAAAGCATCGTCCCTAACAACCTGACGTCGTTGAAACATGCGAGCGAGCCGATAAAATCTTCCTAATAACTATAAAACTAAAGATCAGACACAATCACTGACTGAAGATTATGCAAGTAAAAAGTATATTTCTCGCTAGAAATGTTATTAGAAACACGTTTAACGGTGAATCGGTCCTAAAATATTGCATTTCCCATTCAGATAATAAAGATTAAGAGAGAGAGAGAGAGAGAGAGAGAGAGAGAGAGAGAGAGAGAGAGAGAGAGAGAGAGAGAGTTGTGTTTCATGTTTGTGTGTTGGTGTGTGTGTGTGTATCTGTGTGCTGGTGCCATTTGATGCAGAGGAAGTGGCGTAGAGCGTGGGGCGCGTTGGAGTTTGAAGCCTGTGGGACCAGTGGGAGAGCGAAGCGTCCTGGGCGGATGGGATGGGGGCGGTGTTAGTAGTGGATGTTGCTGGTGGGTGGGTGTGGGGGGGGGGTGCTGGGGCCTCAGTAGGCCTGACCCATCTCCACCAGTCAGTGAAGATCATACACATTCACTGACTGAAGATTATTCAAGGAAAATGTGCATTTCTCGCTAGAAATGTCATTAGAAACACGTTTAATGGTGAATCTGTCCTAAAATATTGCATTTCCCATTCAGTTAATGCTGGGTTTCGTGTATAGGCACGCGAAATGGACGTATCCGCCCTCTACAGTAGTTAATGCTGGGTTTTGCGTATCATATGCACGCGAAATGGTCATTTGGCGTATGTACTGCACGCATTTTGAAAGTGTCAAACCGTGCGATCTGTACGCATATTGGTGAGACTGGGTTGATTATGACAGACAATTTTAAGTAGAAACGGGTGGCCAAAAGCTGTCATATTCTTAGTTATCACAGACAATTTTTAACAATAAATGTTCTGTACGGAGCTCCTTAAGGGACAATAGGGAGAACGCTCCCGGACAGAACCTTAGATGGAAGTCGTGCTTAGTGACAAATCATGACAAATACTTCCTATTGATATGCATGAGTTTGAAAATTGTGCTTTTTGACACGAACATGCAAGCTGCTGGTTTCAGTAACATCATATCAACCATGTTATTATAATTATGTGGAGACTAATGAAATATTGTTCGTCATAACTATCAAACCAAACATCCTTCACATTCGCCGAACGACGATTATGAAAGTAAAATGCACATTTCTCGCTAAAAATGTTTACATAAACACTTTTAATGGTGTAACTATGCTAAAATATCATATTTTACACCCAGAATAAAAAGTATGTCCGCCATTTTCACAGAAAGATATCCTAAAAACTATCCAATAGGAAAGATGCTCACAGCGTATATTAGAGACGTAGTGGGCACCCCCCATGCCGTCGGCAGAAGACGCCGAAGGGTACCTTTCCCGTCACCGACCGACGGCAAAGGGTACCTTTCCCGTCAGTCACCGAAGCTAAAGTGCGTTTGCCAACAGTCGGTATTTGACGTTCTCGGAGTGAGACTGTGTTGGTTTAAGTGCAAAATATTTGTTTTTAGTGAGGTGTGTGTTGTTATTACCATATAGTAGAACAGGTCTAAATTGGTCTGGGGCCTCTGGGTCCCATAACTCGGAAGCTATTGAGCAAAAAGCCGTTTTCCATAGGAAATTAATGGGATTCTTAAAATATTCAAATAATATAGGAGGTGCAAAATATTAATTTTTAGTGAGGTGTGTGTTGTTAGTACCACATAGTAGGACAGGTCAACATTGGTCTGGGGCCTCTGGGTCCTATAACTCGAAAGCTATTGAGCAAAAAGCCGTTTTCCATAGGAAATGAATGGGATTCTTAAAATATTCAAATAATATAGGAGGTGCAAAATATTAATTTTTAGTGAGGTGTGTGTTGTTAGTACCATATAGTAGAACAGGTCTACATTGGTCTGGGGCCTCATGGTCCCATAACTCGGAAGCTATTGAGCAAAAAGCCGTCTTCCATAGGAAATTAATGGGATTCTTAAAATATTTAAATAAAATAGGAGGAGCAAAATATAAATTTTTAGTGAGGTGTGTGTTGTTATTACCACATAGTAGAACAGGTCAAAATTGGTCTGGGGCCTCTGGGTCCCATAACTCGGAAGCTATTGAGCAAAAAGCAATTTCCCATAGGAAATTAATGGGATTCTTAAAATATTTAAATAAAATAGGAGGTGCAAAATATTAATTTTTAGTGAGGTGTGTGTTGTTAGTACCACATAGTAGAACAGGTCTAAATTGGTCTGGGGCCTCATGGTCCCATAACTCGGAAGCTATTGAGCAAAAAGCCGTCTTCCATAGGAAATGAATGGGATTCTTAAAATATTTAAATAAAATAGGAGGAGCAAAATATAATTTTTTAGTGAGGTGTGTGTTGTTATTACCACATAGTAGAACAGGTCTAAATTGGTCTGGGGCCTCTGGGTCCCATAACTCGGAAGCTATTGAGCAAAAAGCCGTCTTCCATAGGAAATTAATGGGATTCTTAAAATATTTAAATAAAATAGGAGGAGCAAAATAATAATTTTTAGTGAGGTGTGTGTTGTTAGTATCACATAGTAGAACAGGTCTAAATTGGTCTGGGGCCTCTGGGTCCCATAACTCGGAAGCTATTGAGCAAAAAGCCGTCTTCCATAGGAAATTAATGGGATTCTTAAAATATTTAAATAAAATAGGAGGAGCAAAATATTAATTTTTAGTGAGGTGTGTGTTGTTAGTACCACATTGTAGAACAGGTCTAAATTGGTCTGGGGCCTCATGGTCCCATAACTCGGAAGCTATTGAGCAAAAAGCCGTTTTCCATAGGAAATGAATGGGATTTTTTAAAAATTCAAATAAAATTGGAGGTGCAAAATATTTATTTTTAGTGAGGTGTGTGTTGTAAGTACCACATAGTAGAACAGGTCTAAATTGGTCTGGGGCCTCTGGGTCCTATAACTCGGAAGCTATTGAGCAAAAAGCAATTTCCCATAGGAAATGAATGGGATTCTTAAAATATTTAAATTAAATAGGAGGAGCAAAATAATAATTTTTAGTGAGGTGTGTGTTGTTAGTATCACATAGTAGAACAGGTCTAAATTGGTCTGGGGCCTCTGGGTCCCATAACTCGGAAGCTATTGAGCAAAAAGCCGTCTTCCATAGGAAATTAATGGGATTCTTAAAATATTTAAATAAAATAGGAGGAGCAAAATATTAATTTTTAGTGAGGTGTGTGTTGTTAGTACCACATTGTAGAACAGGTCTAAATTGGTCTGGGGCCTCATGGTCCCATAACTCGGAAGCTATTGAGCAAAAAGCCGTTTTCCATAGGAAATGAATGGGATTTTTTAAAAATTCAAATAAAATTGGAGGTGCAAAATATTTATTTTTAGTGAGGTGTGTGTTGTAAGTACCACATAGTAGAACAGGTCTAAATTGGTCTGGGGCCTCTGGGTCCTATAACTCGGAAGCTATTGAGCAAAAAGCAATTTCCCATAGGAAATGAATGGGATTCTTAAAATATTTAAATTAAATAGGAGGTGCAAAATATAAATTTTTAGTGAGGTGTGTGTTGTTATTACCACATAGTAGAACAGGTCTAAATTGGTCTGGGGCCTCATGGTCCCATAACTCGGAAGCTATTGAGCAAAAAGCCGTTTTCCATAGGAAATGAATGGGATTTTTAAAAAAATCAAATAAAATTGGAGGTGCAAAATATTTATTTTTAGTGAGGTGTGTGTTGTTAGTACCACATAGTAGAACAGGTCTAAATTGGTCTGGGGCCTCTGGGTCCTATAACTCGGAAGCTATTGAGCAAAAAGCAATTTCCCATAGGAAATGAATGGCCGAATATCTGTCGAATATCCAACTTCAAACCAACTTCACCACGGTGTAAAACCACACTACAAGTTGACAATTTAAATTACATAAATCCTTTTAGAAGTTGAGCCTCTGCCAGCCTCTACTGCCAGGTGGCAGTAGTAGTAGTATTGGTAGTAGTAGTATACTGTGTTATCAAATAGCATAACAACAACAATCATGTGGATTTATGCTATATTTATAATGTGAAATAATCGGTAACTGAAAAAGTAATCGTTAGATTAATCGTAAAATGTGTCGTTAGATTAGTCGACTAATCGAAAAAATAATCACTAGATTAAACGTTTGAAAAATAATCGTTTGGGACAGGTCTACTACTAGACTACTAGCTTTTCACTTAGCCACTCCTACACTCAGCTAGCCTTAGATGACATCTCCTAGCGTTGCCTGCCCTCACAGACCCCTTCCTCATAGCATATGTTTTCTGTCCCACTGTGATGACATGTTTTTCTTGTTGTTTGACTGGAAAAAAGATACTCTCTGTGGAACGGTTGCTCGTCAATGATTCAAGTCTCACTCAATAATTCAAACCTCTGGAACTGTGATCTGCTTTAAGTGTCTGAGCTCTCAGACCTCAGTAAGCTTCCACTAGACAGGCTTCTCCAACACAGGAATGCAATTAATAGAAATAATTAATATACATGAGGAATTGGTTCAGCCTAGTTCTTCACAGCACAAAGCAGTTTTTTAACATAAACAGCCAAATCACAACACAAAGTTTGCCAGGATGATTCACTACCTGAATTCAAAATAACTTTCTGAAATGACCCATGACATGCCACCAGGTGTGGCCTTACAAGCTGTTTTGAAATTCGGGGAACACACCCATCACAAGTGGGTGTGTTCACCTAGATGTGTGGTGGATTGGATGATAAACGTTTGCTACCGTCCACTAGGGCTTTGACTTTTGCCCAAAAATCATATTCGAAGTTTGTTTGCCGCTGTTGGTAGTGCCAGGTCAGCCATCTCTTCTTCGTTCGTTACCAGACTCCGGTTGCATTGTGGGATAGCGTAGTGACCTACCGTTGTATACTGTGGCGGTACGCAGGGATTAAAGTGAAAAAAAATCTTCTGACTAAAATTTTATTCGCGCTACAGCCAAGTCACGTGCAGTGTGTGAAACATGTGCCAGGTTAGGTTACTTGACACCTGCATATCACACAAAAACACACACCTGGTTGTTGAATTTTTTTGCACCATGAACCGTAAGGCTTGCCATCGTTCCCCGTTTCCGTCAGCCATGCCCATCTCCATTTATTTTTTTGTGTTTTATCAATATCCGATACATCAGAGCCGTCAATCATTATAAGGGAGTTCATACAACACTAACACAACAAAGAGACGTAAAATGTGGCGCGAAAATGGTGTGTATATATATACATTTGTATATAATATATTTAATATATAATCGGGATGTACATTAAAATGCTTGTGTTTTCAGTCAATTTTAACGGTAGACCTTTTAAATACTCACTATATAATTTGACAATTTTACCGGCGTTGACGTATGACGACATAATACACGCGTGTATTATGTCCATGTTCGAAACTGCATACTACCGTACTGCCGACTACATACTGCGCAGTATGTACTGTATACTGCATACTGAATGTGGGATTCAGTATGCAGTATACAGCAGACCGACTGCACCGGTATATTGCATACTGCAGTATACAGTATGCAAGTTTCCCAGAATTCATTTTGCGGCAGCGGTAGCGGTAAAGCTGCTAAAAGCTGTTCTATTTCATGTAGGCTACGCCGTCTAGGCTTCGCCTTATGGGCTTGTCCCGTGCGCGCGCCTGCGCGCGCTGAAAATTCAAACTATGCACCTATCAGCGTGGGCACCGCCCACATTTCCCACGGTATCGTGTCTATATAACGCGGTGTATACCGTCGCTCATCCTCCCTTTTCTTTCAGCACTTGTGCTTATCAGCGAGAAATTGAGAACTACAATTAAGAAGATGAGAACTTCAACACGGATCTCCCAAGCCGGTGGCAGCGGCTCGGGCGAGGCCGCGGACAAACGGCCCTTTTCAGGGCCACCTGAGAGCGCTCCTAGAGCAAGGTCCTTTTCAGGACTCCTATGCGCCTCCTGTCCCGCCTCCCTGGCACCGGGTGACGGGCACTTGGCGTGCTTTTGGTGCCTCGGCGCCGACCACGCCGCGGCTGCTATGGCGGCCCCCCGTCTCCTGTGTCGCCTGCCGGGAGCTGCCTGAAGAGGGGATCCTCTCCAGGCATCTCTTCTTTTCCCCTGCGGTGGAAATGGCTGACGCCATCGACCTGTTCGGACCTGACGTCGACGATGGCATCATCGACGCCTCCCTGGACGGCGACTCGGCGTCCGGTTTTTCCCGCTCTCGGGTTACAACCGCCACCGTCATACAACACGAGGGTCCGCGCCGGATGACCGATCTCTTCCGGGAGATCATGGGTGAGGCGGCGGCCATCAAAGGGATTCCCATGCCGGTCCCGCCTCTCGCCCCCGTATCTGACGATATGCAGGGCGAGTGCTTTCGCACCCCATCTTTTTCCCGGCGGGTTACCCAGTGTCTCCTTGTTCCCGCCTTTGCAGCACTTGTTTATTGCTGCCGGTGAGGACCCTTCGACCCTGAAGGCTCCGGTAAGATCCTACACGGATTTCACCAACGTGGAGGGGTGGGCCGATACTCAGGCGAGGGGGATCCCTCGCCTGGAGCCTCCCCTGGCAGCGCTTCTCTGTCCGGGCGCCGGGCTCCTTAACGAAAAGCTGCTGCCCCCCGACCGCCTCCAGAAGCAGATTGTCGGCCTAACGGACAGGGTGTTCGTTTGTGCCTCTCAATCCGCGGCGGCGGTCAACAACATCGCCCTGCTCTCCACTGCCATGGTCTCCTTGTCGGCTGACAGGGAGGCCTACGGCCCGGAGGAAGCCGCGAGATGGCTGGCGGTTTCCCGCTTTTCCAGCGCCATCCTCCAGCTATGCCAGCCGATAGCCGTTTCGGCCGGCCAGCATATGGCGTGGGCTACCATGATTCAAAGGGTCATATGGCTCTCCCACACTGCGGTGCCGGAACGAGAGCGGGCCAGCCTCGTCCAGGGTCCACTAGCGCCGGATGGCCTATTTGGTCCCAGGTTCTCCGAGGTGCTCGCGCACCAGCAGTCAGTCCGTGAGAATCGTTCCCGGTTCGGGACGATTCCTCTCAGCAGGCTGAGAGGAAGCGCGGTCTAGGCCGGTCCCAGCGTTCCATGGGACCGCCTCCGACTCCAGCCCCGGTGCAGCAGCCGCAGCCGCCGCGCACGGGGAGAGCAGCAGCACCACGGACCGGGATGTTCCGGACGCTTGCTCCTACTTTTTCTTTCCCTATTAAAGAAAAGAGTAAAGACCGTTCGGCCGAACGGCAGTACATGGTACCTAAAGAGCGATATTCCCCAGGCCACCTGCGTCCTACGCTTGTGGTGCGCTCCTCCATGTTGCCTATTTCCCCCTCTCAGCCCGGTGGCTGTAGGGTGACTGTCGGACGACGTTGTTTTCACATGGCCTCTGGTTCACCTGCTTCTAAGAAGCGGCGTCCCTTGGAGCCTCATGGACGGATCAGAGACTCGTTGCACGAGCCCGTGGATACGGCCGCTTGTACCGGTCTCCTGGTTCCCCACATTATAGGTGAGGAGATGGGTCCGCGCGCTGTGGCTACAGCCTGCGGACAGCGCATGCGCACAGGTGCTGCGGCCGGACGGCTCGCTCCCTGTTCAGCAGGCACGAGCGCGACGTCTAGACAGCTCGTTGTTTTTACAGCTGCTAGTTCTGGTACGTCTCCTACGCTCGCTGAGCCTCCTCCCTTTCGTGGGAAGCCCCCCTTGGTTCACACGCAGTGTGGAGGCGGTAGGGGCAGAGGAATACGGGTTATTCCTGGACGGTCTTCCTCAGCTGTCGGCTCACCCTCTCTCCAACCGCTCTTCAAGCGTCGTCGCCCACCCTTTATGGGGTTGGTGGAGACCACGCTACGGGACCCGGCTGCGAGCACGGCTCTGGCAGCAGAGGTGGCACGTCTCTTGGTAAAGGGGGCCATCACTGTCGTTCCCCCCCACGAGTCTCACCTAGGTTTTTATTCCCACTACTTCCTGGTTTCCAAGAAGTCAGGGGAAATGAGACCTATTCTGGATCTTCGCGTGTGCAACAGATTCGTTGCCACGAGGAAGTTCAGAATGCTCACGGTCGGAGCATTGTTCCGGTGTGTGAGAGAGGGCGATTGGTTCACATCCCTGGATCTCAAGGATGCTTACTTCCACGTCCCTGTTCGGCAGGCGCACAGGAAGTTTCTCCGCTTTGCCTTTATGGGGATGGCGTACGAGTACCAGTGTCTGCCGTTCGGCTATTCCCTGGCTCCGCGCACCTTCTCGAAGTGTGTGGAGACGGCGTTGGAACCGCTCAGACGTCAGGGAAAGAGGATTCTCTTCTACCTAGACGATCTGCTTATTCTGAGCAACTCAGAAGAGACGAGAGAAGGGACACCATGTTGGTGATAAACCATCTCTCCTTCCTGGGTTTTGCCATCAACTGGGAGAAGAGCTCCCCGCTCCCCAGCCGGCAGACAGTCTACTTGGGGCTTTGCCTAGACTCAGCCACCATGACTGCGATGCTTTCGCCTCCTCGGCGAGACGCCATCCTGTCGGCGCTCTCCCGTTTTCACGTTCGCTGAAACGTGACCGCACTGTCCACCATGCGCCTGTTGGGGCTGATGGCAGCTGCCCACCCCGTGGTCCCCCTGGGTCTGCTTTTTATGCGAAGACTCCAGCGGTGGTTTGCTCGCCAACGGTTGGACTCCAGGCGACACAAGCTCAGGGTGCTCCTCGTCCCCCGTTCGGTGTCGCCAGACCTGGAATATTGGAAAGGACCCTCCGCCCTTCTCAAGGGTGTTCCCCTGGGCAGGGTGGCGTCCTACGTAGTGGTCTTCACGGACGCCTCGTTGACGGGTTGGGGTGGAACGTGCCTCTCCCACTCGGTCGGAGACGAGTGGCGCACGCCCCCTACAGCACACATAAATGTGTTGGAGCTCGACGCTGTGAGGAAAGTGCTGTTGCATTTCTTTCACCTGGTGCGCGGCCGCCACGTTCTGATCAGGACAGACAGCGTGTCGGCGGCGGCGTACATCAACAGACAGGGGGGAGTCCGCTCCCCTGCTCTCCACCGAAAGGCGGTCGAGCTCTGGCTTTGGGCTCATCAGTATCTCCGCAGTCTGAGAGCCCTGCATATCGCGGGCGCCCAGAACTTTGGGGCGGACCTCATGTCTCGAGGCGGTCCCCGCCGAGACGAGTGGCGGTTACATCCCGACATTGTCAGACTGATCTGGCAGAGGTTCGGGACAGCGCAGGTGGACCTCTTCGCGTCCCGGGAGAACACGCACTGCAGGTGGTGGTTCTCCCTCAGCCCTTGGGATCTTCCCCCGTTGGGGGTAGATGCGTTGGCACACACACCTTGGCCGCGGGCTCTCTTGTATGCGTTTCCCCCGCTCCAGCTGATCCTTCCTCTTCTGGAACGGGTCAGACAGGAGAGACTGTCCCTGATATTAGTGGCCCCGGAGAACCGTTCAGCTCTGTGGTTTCCAGAGCTGGCCGCGCTCTCGCGGTCGGCGCCTTGGCCAGTACCATTCAGGCCGGATGCACTTTCACAGGCCCACGGGACGGTGCACCACCCGCCCGATGTCTCGGGACGGCTGTTGGTTTGGCTCCTGAGAGGTTGATCCTGCAGGGCAAAGGTTTGCCTGAGACGGTTATCAACACTATTCAGAGTGCTCGTGCGCCTTCTACTTCTTCCCTCTATGCGGCGAAGTGGTGCGCCTTCTCTAATTGGTGTGAGACGAACCACGCTGTCCCATCTCAATGCGAGGTGGGAAGCGTGCTTTCGTTTCTGCAAAACTTATTGGAAAAAGGTTTGGCCTTCTCCACTATCAAGGTCTATGCGGCAGCCGTTTCGACTGGCCATGCAGGCTGTGATGGTGGACCGATCTTCAGCCATCCACTGGTCAAGAGATTCTTGCGTGGGGCTAGACGGGTTAGGCCTGTTTCACGCGTGCTTACACCACGCTGGGATCTCCCCACCGTGTTGCGCGGATTGTCCAGGGATCCTTTCGAGCCTCTCTCTCAGGCCCCTTTAGATGCCCTGTCCTTTAAGACGGCGCTCTTGTTGGCCTTGGTTTCTGCCAAGCGGGCCGGTGAGCTAACCACTCTGTCTGTCAGCCCGAGTTGCTTGTTGCTAAACGAGGACAGCTCCTTCGCGTTGCTCAGACCTAATCCTGCGTTCCTCCCGAAGAACATTAATAGTTATTTTCGGTCGAGGGATATTGTGCTTAAGGCCTTTCACCCCCCGCCTCATTCTAGTGAGGCGGAGGCGGAGTTGCATCTCCTGTGCCCGGTTCGGGCGTTGGCTATGTACGTGAATCGCTCGGCAGCGTTCCGCTCCACACAACAGTTGTTTGTGTGTTATAGCGACGCTAGCAGGGGCCGCGCTCTCTCTAAGCAGCGGTTTTCTCGCTGGGTATGTGAGGGTGTTTGCCTAGCCTACTCTCGGCAGGGCTTGGCGCCACCGTTGGGCGTTAAAGCTCACTCCACACGGAGCGTGGCCGCTTCAACGGCTCTACTCAAGGGCGTTTCGGTGGAAGACATCTGCGCGGCTGCGTCTTGGTCTTCCCCCGGCCCCTTTGTCCGTTTTTACATGTTAGACATGTCCAGGGGCTCACTCGGCAACTCTGTGCTAGAGTCCGGGACCCCTTTTACGGCTTAAGAATATAGACATGTTCTTTAAAGCGTCGTGGTTGGATTTCCTCTCGCCGGCTGGCGAGTTGGACTTGATTACCAGTCTTACTCTCCCACCTTTTTTCAAATGAAAAACAGGCTAGGGGGTTTTCTATTGGCTCGCCAATTGTCTGGTGGTTTTGTTTACCAGTGTGGCACTCCCGCCGTTTTCTTCAAATAAGAAACGGCCGAGAGAGTCCCATTATTGGAGAGCCGAATTCCGTAGCTCCGCCCCCGGTGGTAGCGGACCTAATGGAAACCTAGTTGCTCTGGTTTTTCTTTTCCTTTCATGGGTTCCATGAAGCACGGAATAGAGCCGGAGTCTTTACAGACTCACTTTTTTCTCCCTTGATCATTGCCTTGCTTGATCTAGGAGGAATTAGTTTTTTATAAAGCTGTTGTGTTTTACACTTCCTTGGCTTTTTGAGTCTTAATGTGTTCTGGTGACTTAGGTCTTTTTGACTGGGGTCCAGCAGGAGTACATTGATCGGGCTCCGCTCGCAGCTTCACCTTAGCCCATAAGGCAAAGCCTAGACGGCGTAGCCTACATGAAATAGAACGATAGTTATGTTATTATAACTCTAGTTCTATGATTGTAGGCGTAGCCGTCTAGTTTCCCACCTGCTGTACCCTCCAATTGCTGAAAGAAAAGCTTGGAGGATGAGCGACGGTAGACACCGCGTTATATAGACACGATACCGTGGGAAATGTGGGCGGTGCCCACGCTGATAGGTGCATAGTTTGAATTTTCAGCGCGCGCAGGCGCGCGCACACGGGACAAGCCCATAAGGCGAAGCCTAGACGGCTACGCCTACAATCATAGAACTAGAGTTATAATAACATAACTATCGTTTTAATTCTCGCTTCAGTGCTGTTAATACATCACTTTCTTAAGTTTTAATATTTTTTTATGCGAGAAAGTACCTATTTAGATCCTTAATATGCGATTAGTTTATCCAAATGACGCCTGTTTGTAAATTTGTCCCGACGTTATCGGAGATGTGAAAAAAACTCCTCGGATCTACATTGATCTCACAAGTGGCCTCTGTGAACTCCAAATGACGGAAATCCGTCGTAGCGACGGAGAACTTTAATCCATGCGGTACGCATTCGTTAACGTTTTCCGTACCACACAATGCGTACTGAGCATTCGGACACGCTATATTTGTGGCGTACTACAAAATGCATACTATAAGTATGCAGGCATGAAAACGGGTCAGGGGTGAAAAAGGTGAGAAGGATATTATCCCTCTAGGGGGGTCCGGGGTATCCTCCCCGGTAGAATTTTTTTAATATTCTGTTCGAGCCTGCATGAGAGTTCAATGTTGTCATTAGCTGTTACGTCTTTCTGACCAATCGCAGTTCAAGGCCGACCTGGGCTGTACCACTTCGGGAGGGGGCGAATGAAAAAATATTTATGGGGTGGGGGGGGGGGCGTAGGTTCAGAGGCCGGCCAGTTATAGTCCTCCGTAAAGTGCTGTACTTATGCTGCGTTCGAGTATTCTCTGCGAACCGACTCGGATCTCGGATCTGACGCCACGCCCACACTTCAAGCGTTTTATTATTTCGCTCGGTCGTTGGAGGAAAACATGGACGCCACCCGGAAAGCTGTTGTCGCGGTAGCATTGGCAGAGGCTCCAGGCGCTCCAAAATAAGTAGGAAATAGGCCATAGTCAAGTCAAGTTTATTTATATAGCACATTTAAAACAACAGTAGTTGACCAAAGTGCTGTACACGAATACAATATATTTGTGTACGTAGGCAGAGATACGGACGCAGTAAGGTATTGCAGTAATACGAGTGATTGAAATTACCATTTTAACTAGGGCTGCAACAACGAATCGATAAAATCGATTACTAAATGTCGTTGTGTCGCGCGATTAATAAGTTACTCATAACATGAGTAACTTATTAATCGCGCGACACAACAACATTTAGTAATCGATTTTATCGATTCCTCTGCCAATGCTACCGCGACAACAGCTTTCCGGGTGGCGTCCATGTTTTCCTCCAACGACCAACGACCGAGCAAAATAATAAAACGCTTGAAGTGTGGGCGTGGCGTCAGATGTTTGCAAAGAATTTTGATTTATTTTTTGATATTCTAATTATATTCGAATTACGAAGTTCGGAGTCAAAGCCCTACCGTCCACTGGTTAGGCTGGTAGACTGATCTATTTAGCACACATCTAGGTGGACACGCCCACTTGTGATGTCATAAGAGCCAGATTTTCAAACGGCTTGTCAGGCTAATCACACTCACACCTGGTGGCATGTCATGGGACCTTTAAGAGTCAGGGAAGAAAGAACTGGGGCCAGATTCAAAGAAGTATGTTCAGATGCTTAAGACACTTGAAATAACTCGTAATCTCTGTAGTAAATATATAAAGTCCTGAACGCTGATGAACAAATTGCGATGTCAGTATAGTGTGTAATAGCCTATTACCATTTCACTTTCTATATAACAATCATGCACATTTTGAATTAGTGAGAAGCGACATCTTAAATTGGGATTAATAAATATTGTAAATAGCAGCAATTAAAACTAGAAATCTATATTATCAATAAATGTAGGATCTCAGTTTTCAAGAACCCTATTCATCTTAATTTAAAACGAAGAAAGACACATACATTCTTAATGTATCCTTTGGTTAATAGCAGTTTTTCTTAATTTTCCTCATAAGTCCAATCTTCAGAAAGAAAACAGCTGTCAAGATCTTTGAGCTTAAGATGCATTAAGATCGTCATGGCGATACACTTATACACCACAAAACATTCTCTTCATAGGGGAGAGAGTGAAACCAAGTGTCATAACACCCCCTCCCCCCTCCCGCAGCAGCAGAACTCACAAAGTCGTCTCCGGAGTCAGCGCCCCCTGAGGTGATGGACTCCTTGCTGGCGGAGCGCGGGATGCGGGCACCGGTCCGAGGGGCCGTGGCCGCCTCCTCTGCGATCTTCTTCTTCAGTTTAGCGAACATCTCTTCTTCGTCTCTCTGCAGACGAGTCTGGAACACAGCGGGGGAGCGGTGGATCAGTGAGGGGCGGTGGGCCGTCTGGGATTCAGGGGGAGACACGACGACGAAGTAGTAGGTGGAGTGTAGGGTGGTGCCATGCTGCTACATCTGGTAGAGAGGCAGAGAACCAGACATGGGTTCAAAATGCTGAGGAGATATGGTTCTCCCTCAGAGAACTACACATCTCCCTCTTACCAACACATAACATGCCCCAAGTGCGAGTCACTAGATCTGTCTCCATGGCCCCCCACCCTGTGCCCGCATTCAATAACGGCTATGTGCAGAGGACCTTCATCCATAATTTCACCAAAGTCTGGAATGGCATTCCCCATCACATTAGAGTATTACAATCCATCACACAATTCAAAAAAAGCTTATAAAGTGTTACTCCTCACCACATACACTTGCAAACACTGACTTATATAGATCACTGTCTGTGCTCAGTCTGCTGTTTATATGATTGTCCTACTGATGTCTGACGTGCTCTGTCCCTGTTATGTGTTGTATGTAAATGTGACGTGAGATGTGCCTTGTCCCTGTTACGTGTTATATGTGCTGCAGAACAGGAACCTGCTGGAAATCAGCTATTTTACTGAGACAGGCCTGTTTTAAATTGTAACTTTAATACTTTAATACTTTCCTGTATAATAAATAAAAAGAAAGAAAGAAATATTCATTCAGAGCGGTCTACATTTAAATATTTAACTATCTTGTTGCAGTTGAGAAACCAAGAGGAAAAAGCTTGAATGCTTTGCCCCTTTAGGATGTAAGGAAACAAGAAAAACAGGAAGAAAACAACAAGGTCTTGAAACTATCACCTAAATATTTAACGTGTTGCTCTGCCAGTTCTACAAACACACATAGCTGGTGGTGACATCATATATAGAGCCTCCGTCAGGGGGACTTGTGGGTGGGAGTAAGCCCAGCCATGGTGACCCCCCACCCCCACCTACCTCCCACCCACCCACCCAACCAGTACACGATGAGATGTACTAAGTGGTCAAAGCATCATTTGCAGTAAAAAACCCAACAGCCAGTGACCCAGAGCATAGCTCTGACAACCACATTTACCTCTGAGAAGACACAGTTTGACCCACATCTGTGTGGGTTTATGCCTCCAATATAAAACATATCGAAACGCACCAAAATACATTGAGTCACGAGAACCTAATATCTTACATAACAGCTGGTATAGACCCCGGATCTGACTATATAGCTGCCTTATCTATACTACTAACCCACAGTAATCAGAACCAACCAGTGTGTATATAGTGTCACCTACATTAGCCTGCTAGGGCTCACTAAGTCTTCTTTGTCTTACCATAAAACACTTGGATACAACTGCTCAGTCTGTAGTATTTTACATGCACATTGGTCAGTGGTGAACTCCTTTTTTCGGCGCACAGACTTGCCAAGGTTGATCAAGTTGTTATTATTCCCCAAAGTGCTTCAGTTTACCCTGATGCTCCTATCGTCTGACAGGCTAGCATTAGCCTGTAGCTAACAGCCTGCGAGCTATTACAGCAGCTCCACGTCATCGGCCCTGCACACATGTGACCATCGACGTCACGTCTGTTGATATTTTATGACGTGACCAGATTTGGATCAGAATGTGCAATTATAAATGTAAAATGTAAGTGCAAATGTTAATGTAAATCTAATGCTACATATGAAGAATTATTCAAGAGGAATATGAAAGCTTTCATAATTGTTTAATTAGTTAAATATTTTCGTTGATCTGTTTTTGTACTACTACTATATTAGTAATATATAGTTAGGTGAGAGCTGCATTATGGTAAGCCGATTTGACATAAATACGCTAGACTGGATATGTGTTGCAGATATCTGCAATTCAGTTTTGATTAGAGATATCTAAAATTGTAGATATATGTAACTTTCATTCCGCCTAGTCAAAATCTAATTACCGATATCTTGAATTTGAGTTTTGACTAGGCAAAATGACGTTACAGATATCTTGAATGAAATGTCCAACTATTCAAAATGTAATTACGACTAGTCAGAAAGAAGTTGTTGATATCTACAATGTTAATTCCGGATAGTAAAACTTAGTTAATAAATGACAATTCGGCTAGCCATACTGCATGCAGCGCTCAACTATTGTTCTTCATAAGTTGTATTAGGTGAGTGCTGCATGCAGGGCTCAACTATTGATCTTCTTAATTTTTATCCTTTCTTTCTTTCTTTCTTTCTTTCTTTCTTTCTTTCTTTCTTTCTTTCTTTCTTTCTTTCTTTCTTTCTTTCTTTCTTTCTTTCTTTCTTTCTTTCTTTCTTTCTTTCTTTCTTTCTTTCTTTCTTTCTTTCTTTCTTTCTTTCTTTCATTATTATTCTCTACAAACTTTGGGACCTATCACCTTCCTCAAATTGTCACCTAGAGACTCCATTCACATTTTAAAATATTAAAATATCTATTAAAATAGAATAGCTTGGAATCGCGAGCCTCTTTTCAGATTTTTTTTAATATTTTATACTTTTTAAGATATTCTACTTTTAAAATATTGTAACCGAGCGTTTTATTGTAGCCTATGGGTAATATATAAGGAAGAATCGGTTAACATTCACTGAACGGGGCAATCCACTTTAATTTCTGCGCTCCCAACAGAGTCAAAACAGCAACCCACACGCAGACACTTCCGTTCTTCTCCTTCAGAATAAGAGTCCCTGACACGAACTGGGTTACAATATTATCTTATCACTTGTCACTTTATTTGTTTCGAACCAATTACTTTTTCTTAAATGGTGTGCATGTTTACACTGTTTACTCCATTTAGACTTTGAACCTTTGTTCAAATCCCTTCACTTGATTTAAGCCATTTAACGTTTCTTTACGTCTTAATCTATGTGGCTTTATTAAAAAATATGTTCAACCTCACTCTGTACCACAGCACTCACCGCAGTTTCTGCATGAAATGCATTTTCTAGTTATATATTATTATTTTATGTGTGCATGTATCCATTATGTTGTCCATTTGTTCATTTATCTGAGCAAAGAAAACATCCTCGAAGACACTAAATGAATTGTGTTAAGCAAACAAACAGCAGATTGACAGCAGGTTCAGTTCTGTCTGTCTCTCTTTTTCTATCACTACTTTCAGTCATGTCTTTCTGTCCGTCTCGCTTTTTCTATCACTACGTTCAGTTCTGTCTTTCTGTCTGTCTCTTTCTCTATCACTACTTTCAGTCATGTCTTTCTGTCTGTCTCTCTTTCTCTATTACTACCTTCAGTTGTCTTTCTGTCTGTCTCTTTCTCTTTCATGAAAATAACCGCCGTATGCAGAGAGGTGGGTCCCTTCAGGCCACAGCTGTGCTGTGGCCTGAAAGGACTTTTGTGAGACGCTTCTTTGAGGTGCGCAAACCCAGGGTTGCCGCAGGTCCAGTGGGTGATCATGCAAGGAATGTGGTGTCTGTGAATGAGACTGTAATGTAGATATGTCTGTGTCTCCTATGACCGCTATTAGAGTTGTCATATAACTCGCGTGGCCTGCGCCTCGGACATGGGGCAGGGGACAAAGCGCAGCGAATTGTAATTGACAAGCTCTTTGAGAATACAGACATCTTGTGCATACAAGAAACATTTGTATCGAAACAAGACCTAGTGAACGCTGTTAATAGTGACTTCCATGGGGCAGGGGAGTCCACAACAGATCTAAGCACTGGAATACTGCGGGGCAGAATCCATGGGGGAGTGGCCATACTTTGGCATAAGAAATACGACCCACTGATCAGTGTGATTAGGTTTGAGGTTGACTGGGGTATTGCCATCAAAGTTGTACATAAAAGCAAAGCTTTTGTTATTTTAAACGTTTATACTCCATATGAATGTTACTCCGACAAGAAATCTCTGTTTGGCCAACACTGTTTTGTGAAGGCAGCAAGCTGGTTCTCTCCAGCAAAGTACTTTTGCCTGTAGATAGCTACACATGAATATGTGTCTGAACTCCATGCAGAGAAGCTTTTAAAACCTGGGTGTTATCAGGGAAAGCTAGGCATGGGCCTGAATGTGAGTGTAAGAAACAGGCAAATGCAAGATTCAAGTATGCCGTACGCTTTATTAAAAGAAACGAGCAAGCTATGAGGGCTAACTCCATGGCCAAAAAGCTTCAGCAGAATAATGCCTATGATTTCTGGAAAGAAGTTAAGGTTATTAATAACAGTAAGGTGCCCTTGCCGTCTAGTATTGCTGGGATCACTGGATCTGAAAATATTGCAGAACTTTGGAGAAACATTATAGTGACATTTTTAATTGTGTTAAGAGTGAGGAATTGAATGCTGGAAAAGTTCTTATTAATGATAGGGTGATTATTAGACCTGATGAGGTGTGCTATGACATTGAGAAACTGACTATCAACAAAGCATGTGGTCTTGACCAGATAACAGCAGAACATCTAAAACATGCTTGTGGTAGAATACCTGTCTTGCTTGCTATGTGTTTTACTGATTTGTTAATGCATGGCATACTTCCATGACTATATGTTGTCTGTATTGTTAGTGCCAGTGATCAAAGTCAAAACTGGGAAAATCTCCAGCATAGAAAACCACAGGCCAATTGCTCTGGCAGCATACTGTCTAAAGTTTTAGAAATAATTATTTTAGGTGGCTTAGTGAGTATGTGGAAACCACTGACAACCAGTTTGGTTTTAAAAGTAAACTTGGAACAGATCATTGTATATATGCACTTAAAGAAGTCGTAAGTTAGACGACAGAACTCGACCATGTTTATGTGCTTCTTAGATGCATCAAAAGCATTTGATAGGATTAAGATTGTACGGCGTAAGCAGCCACATCATGATGATTTTCTACCGTGCCATTGTAGAGAGCATCCTTAGATATGGGATCTCCTCATGGTTTGGCAACCTAACCGTTAAGCTGAAAAGCAAACTGGCCGGCATGCACAAAACAGCAATGAAAATCGTAGGGAGGAAAGAATATGAGCCTATACAGAGCATATATGAGCAGGCAGTTAGGAAAAAAGCAAAGAAAATTATTTCCAACTCCCAACACCCACTCTTCCCTGAATATGAAACCCTGCCATCAGGGAGAAGACTCTGTGTGCCGCTATGCAAATCAAACTGCCTTAAATTATCATTTGTTCCAGCCTCCATTAAGCTGATGAACAATGTGCAATAGAATGATGTGCAATAAATAGGTTAGCACTTTAGCACATAGTACTTTAGCACATAGCACTTTAGCACATAGCACTTTAGAACTAAGCACTCTAGCACATAGCACTTTATCCATAAGTTCTAGTGCAATAAACACTTGCACTTGATCCCCATACTGTCGATTTCTATGTAATACAGCAAGGCGCAGTTTAAGTCTATCAAGCCCCATGTTCTCGATGTTAAAATGTTGGTTTGTCTGATTGTGTTTGTGTCTGTGGTTGTGTTTTTGTTCTGTTGTACTCTTGTGTATGTTAAGAAAGCAATGATGCACTGTGCCCAAGACAAATTTCCCCACGGGGACAATAAAGTTGAACCTTGAACCTTGAACCATGGTAAATTGATTGTCAAACTCCAAGAGCGAGGGGTTCCAGCTTACCTGATAAGGATTTTGCAGTTCTGGTACACACAACAAACCATGCAAATTAGATGGGGCAGTAGTTTATCTGCACCCTTTCAAGTCACTAATGGGGTGGGACAGGGTGGCATTTTGTCACCTGTCTTCTTCAATGTCTACATGGATGATCTTTCTAAGAAGCTTAAAGAGTGTAAGACTGGATGTATGGTGGGAGAGAGTCTTATCAACCACCTCATATACGCTGATGATTTCGTCATCATGTCTCCATATAGTGCTGGGCTACAGCAACTGCTTAAAGTGTGCTCTAGCTACGGAGTTCAATATGACATTAAGTTCAATCCTAAGAAGAGCGTTGTTATGATTGCTAAAACTAAAATATAAGGAGGATCAGAATCAAAAGTTTCCCTCATTCTTACTGTCTGATCGTACTCTAGAGGTGGTTAAGAAGGTAAGGTATTTGGGTCACATCATCACTGATGATCTGTGTGATGATGATGATGTCCAGCGCCAGTGCTGTAAGCTTTACGCACAGGCCAATATGTTGGCACGCAAATTCCATATGTGCACGGAAGATGTTAAAGCAATGGTTTTCAGAGCCTACTGTACTCCATTTTACACAGCTCAGCTCTGGTGTAAATATAAAACAGCAAAACTGAAGAACCTACAGGTAGCGTATAATGATGCGTTTAGGATCATCCTTAAGCTTCCAAGATGGACAAGTGCTAGCTCTTTGTTTGTGACTAGTAATGTCCCCACCTTTCATGCTGTGTTGAGGAATTTTATGTACAAATTTATGTCGATGCATTGGAATCGATGCTTATATGTATTTTAATCTGTGTGACCTCGTATTTGTATTGTCATGTCATTTGTATTCGTCTTGTAAATGGAACTTCGAGTCCGGAATAAAGTATTCATATCACTACGTTCAGTTCTGTCTTTCTGTCAGTTTCTCTTTCTCTATCAATACCTTCAGTTCTTTCTTTCTGTCTGTCTCTCTTTCTCTATCACTACCTTCAGTTCTGTCTTTCTGTAACTCTTTCTCTTTGACTACGTTCCGTATTTGAAGGTTAGCTATCTCACTACATTTTTATGTGGTTATTAGAATTTTCCAAATCAAACAAGCTGAAACAAGGGAAGAAAAGATTCATGAGCAAGAAAACATTTGGTTGACATGTTTATTTATAAGAACACAATACCAGACGTGTACATTCAGCTAAAACAATACGCCCATCAGAATAAAAGCTCATTGGCTTTGTGCAGTGCAGCCAGCATTATTTTACAAACAATACATTGCCATAACAAAAATAAAATAAAACCTTATATTTATATATTACCTAATAAACATATCAACCACTCTTCGTAATGTTTCATTTTATACTAACGGTCGTCTTATTTCCTTTTGAATGAAGTTTCTCTGTAACATTTACATAGCCTTGGCAATTGGCGACACACTTTAATGAGCCTATCAATTACATTGACGACTCAAACATATTGAGATTGGGAGACAATTACGTAAAAATACTTGCAGTGCTAGTTTGATGTTCATAGTTGGCACAAAATGCAGAGATCCAACTTATGAAATATACTGTAGCATTAATATGCAATATACTACAGTACGCAATATACTAGTGTGTCATATCCTGTAGTATTTGTTATATACAGCAGTATGTAATATACTACAGTGTGTCATATACTGTAGAATTACTATCTAATATACTTAGTATCAGATATATACTGTAGTATATTATAAACCTTTACTATGTATGTAATATGCTACAGTATTTGATATACTAGTATTTAATAAAATGCAGTATTGAATACACTGCAGTAATATACTGGAATATACTACAGTAATATACTGTAGTATGTAATATACTACACTACAGTATGTAATACAAGACAAATGTAGAGCTATGCATCTTAGATGCGGTGGTCTAGGATACTACATACAGAGGGCAGTACCGTTGGTCTGGGTTTTGGGGTCTATAGGGTCTGGGTCACTGAGGGGTCTTTATAGGCCTGGGTCAGTGAAGGGTCTCTAGAGGTCTGGGTCAGCGAGTAGTCTTTATAGGTCTGGGTCACTGAGGGGTCTTTATAGGCCTGGGTCAGTGAGGGGTCTTCAAAGGTCTTGGTCGGTGAGGGGTCTTTATAGGTCTGGGTCAGTGAGGGGTCTTTAGAGGTCTGGGTCACCGAGTAGTCTTTATAGGTCTGGGTCAGCGAGTAGACTTTATAGGTCTGGGTCAGTGAAGGGTCTCTATAGGTCTGGGTCAGTGAGGGGTCTTTATAGGTCTGGGTCAGAGGGTAGTCTTTATAGGTCTGGGTCAGTGAGGGGTCTTCAGAGGTCTGGGTGAGTAAGGTGTCTTCAGAGGTCTGGGTCATTAAGGGTCTTCAGAGGAAGTAGGGCGTGGTGGTGCGAGGGGGGATGACCCGCTCCGAGTCAGGGACGGCGCGGAACAGCTTGGGCTCCCGGGTGCTGGCGTCCTTGAACACCATGATGGAGGCGATGTTCCCACAGCGGTAGCAGTAGTTGGGGGCGGACCACACCGTCACCAGCTTCTCATCAAACATGAACTTGTAGCCCTCGTGGACCAGCTGGTGGGCCCTGCAGATCAGCTTCAGGTTGTTGATGTGGACAAACTGGGGCAAAGAACAGAGTCAGACCTGTTAGAATGGACTGGAGGGAAACATACAGAGTCAGACCTATTAGAATGGACTGGAGGGAAACACACAGAGTTAGACCTGTTGGAATCGACTGGAGGGAAACATAAAGAGTCAGACCTGTTAGAATGGACTGGAGGGACACACAGAGTCAGACCTGTTAGAGTGTGACACAACCCTGTTTCTTAAGAATATGGAGTAGGCACATAATAACAATAATAATATAATTAATTAATTAAATAATTACCTACATTTCGCCTCTCATTTGCTTAATAGGTATTACAGTTTTTCTAAGTTGCTTTGGTACATTTCTCAGATCAGAATTGAAATTCCCAAAACTTACTGCTCAATATTCGCATCATTGTGTCACTTGTACACATCAAAAAAGCAGGTTCTCATTTATTTGAACAAGTAGCAAATGCAATGCAAATGATGATGTACAATTCTCTGCTCTTTCCTGCATTATCAATTGCTTATGTCATGTTGCTCAAAATGTATTAGTTTTTCTCAGTCGCTTTTGTGCACAAGTGACACAATAATGTGAAGATTGAGCAGGTAGTTTTGAGAATTTCAATTCTGATCTGAGAAATGTACCAAAGCGACTGAGAAGAACTGTAAACCACTGTGTGTGTATGTGTGTGTCTTTGTGTATGCATGTGTGTCTGTGTCTTTGTGTGTGTGTGTTTGTTATGGGGGTAAAAAACAACAAAGATAGAGGCATGGTTGTGTCTAGGATTGATGTCAAAGTGTGAATCACTTGAAATGGGTGGGATAGGCGGTGCTTGGGCTGTGAATACCTTGTGTGGTCGCTCACAGTCCTAGTAATTATTGTAATTAAACAATATTTCTTTCGCGATTTTATGTTTTATTTCTAAAAAAAGGTTTTTGAGAATCTTCACCCAAACTGAACCCACATGTTAATCTGTACGACATAGGAGAATACGTTGGCCTCCACACCTCGTTGGTGACCTTCGCCCCAAACAGCCAGCCGGCGCCTCTTGGACTGATGGCCCAGGTGTCCACGTCCTCCGGGTCGGACCACACCAGGTCACAGAACGCCCCCTTGTGGGGGATCTCCTGGTTCCTTTCGATGGTCCGGATCTGGTCCAACGTTTTGATGTCAGGCGATAGACCACCGTGTACACACAACACTTGCTCATCCATCAGCTGACAGACGCACAGACAGAATGACAGATTCAGACCAGTTCATATTTGGTTCTTTGGATTTTATATTTGATATATCACTTCTTTATTTGCATCATCATCCTTGTAATTGGGTTGTAATTCTGTACTAAAACATCCCAGCTCATTACTTATAAGTGAAAGCTGGCAATGAAGTGTTTCTGATTCTAATTGTAATGATGCTGATAATAATAATACATTTAATTTAATAATAATGCTCATGTGTACTAGTTTTGGTGATGCATCATCGTTTGCGAAGAGAATATATTTTGTGTCAAACCATGTTAGAGGAAAAGTGGAATTACTTTAAAACTTGAAGGATTTTTTTACTTACTGCAGCAACTGTCAACATGTCGAATACTTTGGTACAGTATCTCCAGGCGTTGGCATTTCCATATTTGGTTTGGCATTCATCTGCAAGCCACGAGAGAGGCCACCAGGTTAGCATCTGGGCTAATGTTTTACATAGTTATGAATGATGACTATATGCTCTGTAAGGTGACCTTGGGTGTCTTGAAAGGCGCCTCTAAATTAAATGTATTATTATTATTATTATTAATGGTGTCAGGAATAGGAATTTGATGACGGGACCAGGATTTTACCATAGAAGCCGTACACCTGTGTGATCTGCCGGCTCTCGTGGTTCCCCCGGAGTAGGGTGATGCGGTCCGGCCACTTGGCTTTCAGGACCAGCAGGTATGTGAACGTCTCCAGACTGTAATACCCCCGGTCCACGAAGTCCCCCTGAAGACAGAGGATGTAACGCAAGGCTGGTTAACACACAGAACAGCCATCCTGAAGACAGAGGCGGTAACAGACGGTTAGTTAACATACAGAACAGCCATCCTGAAGACAGAGGAGGTAGCAGACGACTAGTTAACACACAAAACAGCCGTCCTGAAGACAGGAGGAAGTGATCTATCAGTAATATACAACTAACCACTTAGTGACTGACTACTACTCATCAATTAGGGAACTACTATTCACTATTTAGCTAGTTAACTACAACTTATAACTTAGTGAATTGCTACAAAACCCTTAGTGAACTGCTAATTATCACTAAGTGTGTTGAGATTCATATATACCTTAACTTGGACATTGATCATATTATGGTAGATGTTGATAGTGTTTAAACGATGTTGGTAGCAGATTCAAAAATAAAAAGAAGTTGGGATTGCAGGATTTAAAGACATAAAGATCAGGGGCCGTATTCACAAAGCATTTTATCTTACCGCTAGGAGTGCTCCTAACTCGCGCTAAAACATTTTACGTAGGAGTTTTTTCTTAAAAGTTATTCACAAAGCCGCTGAGACCTACTCTTACTAACTGTACGTCCACACCAGGAGCGACCAAAGCGTCAAAGACGCTTTGGTCGCTGCGAATTTTCCTGTTCGCTTTGGTCGCTCATGACGTACAATTCAATTATGCAGACGCATTTAAAGGAGCCGTATGCGTTTAGTAGGCCCTACAGACAGCCATATCAAATATTGAACTCTCCCATACACCTTGGCCATATTGCCGAGACGGTTTTGCTTGTTCGATAAAGTGCTTCGACAACAAGTAGGACAGTGATTCCCCCCAATATAAAAATCCTAAAATGTAGGCTAATTACAACCGAGAACAAAAAACCCTGCGTGCTGTAGTAGTTGAAATATGTTTCACTGATCTGGATCTGCAAATCATGATCTGCACTCATTCGTCGCATTTAAAACAAATAGACGTTAGCGCACATGGCTAATTTGCATACGTGCACAGGACTGGTTGGCTCCGCAAGGCAAATAATGGAACATATCTATCTATCTAGGTCTTTCTGTCTATCTATCTATCAACGCGTGTCTAGTTTTAATGTGATGTATTGTGTGTATGTCCAGTCAGACTTGTTCTGTGTGGTCTTGTAGGCTACTGTCCTGTGTGGGACGAACCACCTAAATGGATTCCCGACGATTTGTGTCGTTTGGTATTAATAAAGACTTGACTATCTATCTATCTGACTATTTAATTAAAAATTATTCACCTCAGGCTCCGTGAATAGTGGGGAATAGAGGGATAAAAGACAAGAGATATATCCCTTGTCATTTATCCCTCGTCTTGTCGATTAGTTTGTTTATGTGACGGTTTTGTTTAAAGCATGCTACACGCGATTGGTTGGTTAGATTGGTGGCATGTAGAGCAAATTATAATGATTCCCGCTTAAATACGAACGTTCTAGATGTAGCCTATAAATACTCCCGCTTATCATCACTTGATATCCAAACCACTATGGCGTTTCGATCACTGAACTGAAAAAGGGTGGGTTCGTACAACACCGGGTGCCCAGTTACAGCCGCGATTAATACTTCAGCCGACATTTTGTTCAGTGAGTGAATAAAGGTAGGTAGGAACCAAAGTGCCTGCCGATGTTCCCTGGGATCCACGCAAGCGAAGAGCGTCTACATTCCGATTGGCTGTCAGTGTTTGGTCGCTGAAGCGAATAATAGTCATTTGCATAAAGTTAAAAAGTTTTCAACTTCTTTTTGACGCTCTGGTCGCTCAACTTTGGCCGCTGGTAGCGTTGGTCGCTTTGGTCGCTTTGGTCGCTCTTGCCCATAGAAAGTGAATGACTTCCGGCGATTTGGTCGCTCAATTCGCTTCTGGTGTGGACGGACAGTAAGGATAAATCACAAAGAGTGAACTAAGAGTGACGCGCCGTTGCTATGGATTACGTCAATTCTCGTGCACGAGTTTAGAAGCGGTCAGTTCGGTGATTGGTTGTTCAGACGAGCCCACTGAATCACCGAAAAACAAGGAAATAGCCTAGGCTAGAAATGAATTCCTATTAAGTAGTTATAGTGCAGTTAGCAAAATACACGCATGATGACAATTTTGTGCAGACCACGATAATGACGTTGTAGCCTGCACGTTCAAGAGAGAGAGAAAGCAAACAATAAAAATACGTAAAATCTAAAATAAAATAAATGTTACGAACTACCCAAGTGTTGACTGATTTGTGCCAAGGTGTTTACCTAAAATGTGTTTTCAAAGTGATCCCTAAATGCCTGTCCACTCGGTTCCACACGGCCAAATTCCTTGTAATGTTGATCGCCATCATCATCATCATCATCATCATCATCATCGTCTGGCTGTGGAATGTTCCTCCGCTTGCAAAGGTTGTGTAGAATGGCACATACAGTGATTACTGTGCTTGCCCTCTCTGGGGTGAGGCGTATTTCGCCGTGGAGGACATGAAACCGACGTTTCATCTGCCCAATTCCTCTCTCCACAACATTTCGTGTATGTTTGTGTGCTCGCAAAGAGCCAATACGATGTGTTTTACGCATAGGACTAAGCGTAATCTGCGTAATCACTTACATGTTACACTTTAACTTTGCTCCCGGTTGTGGATTAACGTAGGGTGTCTAGAGCCACGTCTTGCATGGATAGTCACTGTCACACAGCAAGTGACACCCAACTGGTACATCTCAAAAAGCTGCCTCAGACCGCTCACCATTAAAATGCGCGAATCATGGGTAGCTGAAGATCCAGGCCATATGGCAAGCCGAATTGTCATTTATTAACTAAGTTTGACTATCCGGAATTTACATTGTAGATATCAACAACTTCATTCAAGATATCTGTAATGTAGTTGTGACCAGTCGAAACGACAGTTAGAGATATCTGTAATGTAGTTTTGACTAGTCGAAACGACTGTTAGAGATATCTGTAATTCAGTTTTGACTAGGCAAAACTGAATTACAGATATCTGCAATGACTTCACGGAAAACGACATTCAACTCGTCACACATCTTAAATGACAATTGCAGATATCTGTAATTCAGTTTCGCCTAGGCAGAATGAAAGTTAAAGATATCTCAAACGTCATTTGAGTGTTGGGCATTACGTTTTAGATATCCAGAAATACGTAATTTCCCCTTGCCGCCATAATCAAAGAAGAAGTGGGTTCATTTCCGAATGGAATAAGAAAGGAGCAGTCATGGCGTTGGCTGTGATCGAAAAGATCACGAGAAAATATGGAGCGATGTAATCAGTGAATTGTGTGAATGATGATTCAACAATGAGCTGCTCCGCTCCCGCTTAAAGTAAACGGTCCTATAATTTGTCATTACAGATATCTGAAACGTCATTACAGATATCTGAAACGTCATTTCGCCTAGTCAAAACTCGAATTCAAGATATCTATAATTCAGTTTCGCCTAGGCAGAATGATATGGCAAGCCGAATTGTCATTTATTAACTCAGTTTGACTATCCGGAATTTACATTGCAGATATCTGCAATTCGGTTTCGCCTAGTCAAAACTAACATTTCGGATATCCGCAACTACATTCCTCCTATCCGCAATTGTCATTTCAGATATCCACAAAGACATTCCTCCTAGGCGAAATGACGTCATTTTCGCCATTCATGTCTATGGGGTTTCTCATTGCGGATATCTACAATTCAGTTGCGGATATCCACTTTGTGAATTACGGATATCTGCAACTGAATTGTAGATATCTGTAATTCCAGTTTGAGATATCTACAATTTGATTCTGACTAGTCATAATTCCAGTTCAAGATATCTTTAATTCACCTCAATTCAAGATATCTACATGTATGGCAAGCCGAATTGACATTTATTAACTAAGTTTGACTATCCGGAATTTACATTGTAGATATCAACAACTTCATTCAAGATATCTGTTACGTAGTTGTGACTAGTCGAAACGACAGTTCGAGATATCTGTGACGTAGTTTTGACTAGTCGAAACGATAGTTAGAGATATCTGTAATTCAGTTTTGACTAGGCGAAACTGAATTACAGATATCTGCAATGACTTCACGGAAAACGACATTCAACTCGTCACACATCTTAAATGACAATTGCAGATATCTGTAATTCAGTTTCGCCTAGGCAGAATGAAAGTTAAAGATATCTCAAACGTCATTTGAGTGTTGGGCATTACGTTTTAGATATCCAGAAATACGTAATTTCCCCTTGCCGCCATAATCAAAGAAGAAGTGGGTTCATTTCCGAATGGAATATGAAAGGAGCAGTCATGGCGTTGGCTGTGATCGAAAAGATCACGAGAAAATGCCATGAAATTGAACAAGCCCACACACAGGGGATGTGTGGAGTTAGAGCTGCTCTGCTCCCTCCTAGAGTAAACGGTCCTATAATTTGTCATTACAGATATCTGAAACGTCATTACAGATATCTGAAACGTCATTTCGCCTAGTCAAAACTCGAATTCAAGATTTCTTTAATTCAGTTTCGCCTAGGCAGAATGAAAGTTAAAGATATCTACAATTGTAGATATCTCTAATCAAAATTCCTTTCAAGATATCTATAACTTGATATTAGATATCTACAACGTCATTTCGCCTAGTCGTAACTCCAGTTAGAGATATCTACAACGTCATTTTGACTAGTCGTAACTCCAGTTAGAGATATCTACAACTTCATTTCGCCTAGTCAAAACTTAATTTAAGATATCTGAAAATGTAGATATCTTGAATTGAGGTGAATTAAAGATATCTTGAACTGGAATTATGACTAGTCAGAATCAAATTGTAGATATCTCAAACTGGAATTACAGATATCTACAATTCAGTTGCAGATATCCGTAATTCACAAAGTGGATATCCGCAACTGAATTGTAGATATCCGCAATGAGAAACCCCATAGACATGAATGGCGAAAATGACGTCATTTCGCCTAGGAGGAATGTCTTTGTGGATATCTGAAATGACAATTGCGGATAGGAGGAATGTAGTTGCGGATATCCGAAATGTTAGTTTTGACTAGGCGAAACTGAATTGCAGATATCTGCAATGTAATTTCCGGATAGTCAAACTTAGTTAATAAATGACAATTCGGCTTGCCATACATGTAGATATCTTGAATTGAGGTGAATTAAAGATATCTTGAACTGGAATTATGACTAGTCAGAATCAAATTGTAGATATCTCAAACTGGAATTACAGATATCTACAATTCAGTTGCAGATATCCGTAATTCACAAAGTGGATATCCGCAACTGAATTGTAGATATCCGCAATGAGAAACCCCATAGACATGAATGGCGAAAATGACGTAATTTCGCCTAGGAGGAATGTCTTTGTGGATATCTGAAATGACAATTGCGGATAGGAGGAATGTAGTTGCGGATATCCGAAATGTTAGTTTTGACTAGGCGAAACTGAATTGCAGATATCTGCAATGTAATTTCCGGATAGTCAAACTTAGTTAATAAATGACAATTCGGCTTGCCATACAGGCCACTTTGCAACAACATCCAGTAGGCTATGTTAAAATTTGCATCAAAAACAACCTGCGTGTTGATGGAATGCACTTTCTTCCTATTGACGAACACGTCCTCGTCTTTTGATGGCGCAATTATTTTTATTTTTTATAAGTTATATATATTTTTTTATAATTTATAATTTTTCTAACATTTTATTTCGGGACTAATCGGATTATTCCTGTTAGTCGGGGATGTTATTGCATTGCGATTAACTCCACAACAAGTTTAATACCCTAACATTTCGTCTCGCAGGCATTTACGATTCTTTGTGAATAGGTCTTACTGAGTTAGGAGTCCTCTTGAGGACTTTTAAGCTCTCCTAGACTTAGGTGCTACTTTTAGGCCTAAAATACTTTGTGAATTGCTCTTAGTGAAAAAAGTTAGGAGTCCTAAATTTAAGAGTGACACGCCCATTATTTTTAGGAGTTACTCCTAAATTCGCCAGTTAGGGCCTACTTTTAGCCCTAAAATCCTTTGTGAATACGGCCCCAGGTCACGAGCCAAGAAGTATTGTTAACTGCTGGTCTAGGGTAACCTTCAGGAAGCTGGAAATGAGTCTACAGTGGCAACAAACACATACCATGAAGATGTAGTTTGTGTCTGGGACCTGACCGCCTGTCCTGAAGAGCTCACAGAGGTCATAGAACTAAAACGCAAAGAGAGGAATCAGTAGAGAAAGGACATAGTATACAATATAATTTAAGTAATTAGAAACTACAATTCTGTTTCTTTCAAGTTAATTAACAAGGTATAGATATGGTTATATGAACAAATAAATAATGATATTTCAATGCTTACATTTCGATAGTTATGGTGATAGTTTAGATTTGAGATATCTAGAGGATAATTGATGATCATATTTTAATGATCATTATGATGATCATCAAGATAATTTCTCAAATCTTTGAAGAAGATGAGATCATATCCAAGAACTGTAGGAAAGATGTATTCACTAATATTTATTGATCAAAGAGTAATGGTACAAATCTTGTGAAAAGCATAACCATCCTGGTCCTGGGGAGTACGGTAGTGTGTGGTCTGACCTGTCCGTGGATGTCCCCACATACTGTGACGGGGGTGGACACGGGCTGGACGTTGGATTCTTCCAGCAATAGGTCACACACATAGTCGCATAATCTCTGTGATTTGGAAACAAAGCAAAACATTGAGGACAGTGTCAGTACTGTTGTGGTACGCCTACGTAGGCCTGCAGCACGGAAGTTCTACTGCTGCAGTATTTGATTCATGCAGAAGAACAAGACCAGTTGTTGACACTAGTACATTATGTGGTTTGAAGGAAATGGATCACATTTACAACATTGCCGGTGGTAGACCTTGCACATATAAACTTCATATCAGGGCACACTTAAGTCTACTAAACTAATGCCCAGGGACGTCTTTCTTAACACGACATTGTACATTGATTGAAATGATCAACCTGTAATAAATGTATAATGAATTTCTATGCACAATACAACCAAAGTTGTGATGGTATTGAACCTGAACAATAGCAGGCCTAACGTTAATATAGAGCAAATGCTACCAATACAAAATCAAAGGTTGATGTGATATTTACAGATAACCAAGAATACATCCCATCATTCCCATGTATACGCAGTTAGTGGGCTGGTTATTCGTACAGATATGGGATACAGCAGATATGGGATACAGCAGCTCTACAGCAGCTCTACTGCATCTTATCGCGTTATTATTACACAACAGCGAATGGGCTGTCTGTATGTGTTGGTAAAACCAACACACACATCCCCGTCCAGAATACGTACCTTGAGGTCGTTCTCTGGGAGGTATTTACACTGCTTTGCGATCTCCGCATATTTATCCAGGTCCAGAGGCGCCATTGTACCGTGGATGAGCCCCCGGAGCGCTTCCTGAACAGGGCCTGTCTGCGCCTTTACCGCCCCCCGCTGGCCGAGGGTGGGAGGGCAATGTAATATAATAATAATACTGGAACAACAATTATGTTGTTATTCAAAGTGGATAATGTTTCAAAGTGCTTTAAGAGAAAATGAAAAAGTGTCATGTAGATAAACAATTCCAAATGACAAGGAAGAAGCATTATCAGGGTTCGCAAGTAAACTGAAACAAATAATTTAATAGATCATGAACAAATAAAACAAATAAATAAAAAAAACACACATTCAACTATCGTTAAGTCAGAATAGTAGCAGAATCATTTATTCCGATTTTCAGTGTAAAATTGATTGAATAATATATATTTATATACATTTCTATCAGATTGTATTGGATTAGATTAAATTATATTAAATTCGATTATGTATATTATATATTACATTTTGAAAATAACATGAGATGGATACTTTATTCATCCATGAAGTCAAATACATTCGCAACGGCATTACACATACATTAAAGTACCAATATAAAAGGTAATAACAGGTTATAATAAAAAAAGAATAGGAATAAACAGTGACGCCTACCAATTGAGTACTACACTAATACAGTCAGGAAAATGTTATTAAAGTATCTATAATTCCACTATGACGTAGGTCTACATATATTATACAATTACAACATTAAATCTGCCTATGCGTCAGGTGAACTCCATTGTTTGTATACAGCCTATACACGCATCATGTGGTAAGCGTTTTTAGAAACGAAAGTTTAATATACGTTGTTGTCAAAAATAAAAACAATTTATTTATAATTTTCTGGAAGATGGAAAATACTTGCAATGATCAATCGTAATATAGACAGTAGATTTCTCCAATGAGAGAGCAGGGTTACGGTTAGGGAACGCCCACAGACCAGCATACGGACTCCAATTGGCGGAGGTCAGATGGCCCACTAAGGTAGGTTGTTGAGTCGCGTCTGGTTCATAGGGCACCCATCAGCCACCAGGACATCCATGGTGAAGAACACCCGCAGCAGGTCCACGAAGGGCAGTCTGAGACTGGCCGATATCAGGGCTTACATGGAGAGCTGAACCACCATAATGATGTTCATATCCGGGGTGTTACTGTTTATTCTGTATGGATCTATCGGCTTTACCGACGCGGCGCCCCGCAGCGCCTCCTACGACTCTGCGTCGCCGCTTTCCAGGAGGCTCCGCTCGGCCTCAGTGACCGAGGTGCTCCCCGGCACCTCTCTCCACCAGCTACCGGAGGACTGGGGTGTCCTGCGGGCTCTAAAAAGACTCATCCGTGCGCCGGGCCCCCCTTTAAGCGCACAGGACATCGGCGGCAGCACAACCCCGGCCAGGCGGCCGGGCACCGAGCCTTTCTCACAACATGTCTCCAGCTCGGAGTCGGACTGGAGACGGAGACCAGGAGCCGCCAGGAGGTCCACCGACGCTCAGACATCCGTGTTTTCTCCGGAGAAGATGCTGCAGATGGTCTCTATGATCCCCCAGCGCACTGCGAACGATGCGTGGTCAACGGATCACATCGACACGTCTGTTCCTTCAAAGGACCAGGGCCAGGGTGAGTGTATTACTGTCAAATGACGAGCCATTCAGTTCATACATACGTATAGGCCTACATGGGGCCGTGGTGGACGTTTACACAACACAACCAATCCTCACAACAACACATCTGAGAGACGACGTGTGGAAGAGACGAGCCGCGGGTTTTGACGCAGAGAGTGACCCAATGAGCAGATCGCAACAATGGCCCCAAATCTCCCTGCCCTGACAGCTCCGCGTCATGCAGACCACAGTCCCCGCCGCTCCGTGGGTCTTTACACCACACCCGTCTCCGAGCATATATTGGCACACAGTCGAGATATTGTCGTTACAGCTTAGTAGCCATAGTGGATGTGGGAGAAGGGGCGCCGGGGGAGAGCTGCGTGCTGCTCTGTATCCAACCTCAGAATGGAATATGCTAATCCTTTTGTGTTGCGACAGGCAGCGCTTTTTATAAGGAAGGGAGAGTCACGAGCACCTGCTGAGTACCGGCCGGAGGGTTTAATAGCATCATTTTGACAATAAGAGGAACGCATCTAAACAAAATGGCCATGCAGGCAAAACCCCTCTCCCTCTCTGTCTCTTTCACTTCCCCCCCCCCCCTCTCCCTCTCTCCCACACACAACCCTCAGATCCTGTTAGGCTGTGTGTGTGTGTGTGTGTGTGTGTGTGTGTGTGTGTGTGTGTGTGTGTGTGTGTGTGTGTGTGTGTGTGTGTGTGTGTGTGTGTGTGTGTGTGTGTGTGTGTGTGTGTGTGTGTGTGTGTGTGTGTGTATGTGTACATGGCTTGCTGACTAGCTCCATCTCACTCCTCGTCCTCAGGAGTGGAAGAAGAGTGAGAGGGAGCTAGTTAGCAAGCCATGTTTGTTTAGATGTGTGTCCCCCATCCCCCCTGCAGAGATCAGGGCTGGGTCCTTTTGTTCTGCTCACCGCTACACACCTACAATAACATTCACCTCCTCACCTGAAGGCAATAGGAGGTCCCCCCCCCCCCCTCCCAGGTGATACCACAACTCAGGGGGGTTGGTCACAGGGTTCGTCCCGGAGGTGAACCCAGGTGTGTTTATACCCCTCCCCACATCATGAGATCTGGAGTCAGCCATGGGGCTGACATGGAGGCCAGCCTGAGGTATGGGAGCCGGGGACGTGTCATCACATACCAGACGACAGCACGCCACCTGACGTCAACCACTCAGGACAGGTTCTGCGGCTCAGCACACAGACCGGTCTGGTGGCTGCCAGACAGCCGACCGGAGTGATTTAAGAATGGCGTCTGGTCATTTCCATATGAGAGGGAGAGGGAGAGTGTAGATGTACTTATCAATGAAAACAAATCCCTTTGAATTTGAATTGGAAGCAAGAGAGAGACATAAATCTCTGTCCTCGTGTAAGGACTGGGTGAGCAGCAGGGGGAATTTGACTCTTTACAAGAGACCCCTGCCTGATATGCACACGCGCTGCAGGTTTCAAATTTGTACCACATCCTGCTCTGCATTATCGTCGAGAATGGTTCTGAGTTGTGGTAACTCTGGTGTATCAGTTAACATTGTTTGGAATGGATGTTTCAAATCATGGTTAATAATCTGGTTGTTAGGGATGGGAATCAAACATTTGCATTAGATGGTGTCTTGCTTTCTATTGGTTGATGACTGGAGTACTGGCAAAACACATGACTTCACACACAACGCTTCCGCCAGAGATTCTTTCAGACTAGATTGAATGTAGCGTAACCACCTATGGAGGTGGTTTCAAAATGGGTTACCTACATCTCTTGTCAACGTCAAACAGAAAACATCTGTTGTATCGCCCTCTTGCAACTGCTTTCAAATGGAGATTTGAAAAGGGATTGAAAACCCTCTGTTACAGGGAAGCATTGTCTCTATATGGTCAATAAAATACACCGTCTAGATTAAACTGTGTTGTCTAGGTCTCACTAGGTTCTAGGAGATAGTCTTGGGTCCCAGTCTCTCTAGGCTCTAGCCGCAATTATCTATGGGAGGAGAATCCTGTTGTTCACAGTTTTGTCCAAAGGTTCTGGTTAAACAACTGATTACACTGTCTGTCTTACATGGATCACAGGCTATTGATGTTATTGACCATAAATCAGCACGGTGCTCAATATGGAATGAGCTGGGTTGGTTTCAGAAAGAATGAGCTTTATGAGATTAACCTGACATGCCACATACACAGCCCTCTGACGCCTACTGTACTAATTAACACCGTTATTACAATACACACATTTTGATTTCCACTGAAGAACACAAGGCAGTTACACAGTTGGGTGAACGTTAGAGGATGTGTTCATGAATGAAATATTGGTTGTGAACTTGTGAGAAGATTTGTGTGAATGAATCACATGACACCATTAGCCTGCCTGTCAATTCCACCCTGTCAATCCATCTTGGTTTTCCTGCTGTCTCGTCACTCCTCCGTGGGGTGGAAGCGGGGTGGAGAGAAGGGGTAGTCCTCCTGACTGCACACCACACTCTGCTCCACCCAACAACTCGCCCACTCTGACTGTGTAATGAATAATAGATGGTGTGCAGTCCTTCACCCCCTCACCTCCGCTCACCATCCACCTACACGCCGACTGCCAACCGCTCATCTACAACATACATTCACCATACATCTGTTGGAATATAACGGTATACACTTAATGTTGTGATATGAGGTGAGCTACTTCATGGACGGATATTGTGACCTTACCTAAACAAAAAAAACTGTTAATAATGTCATGACAACATAAGCAATATTTCAATATGGTTAATAGTATAACATGACTACATTAGCAATATATAATTACTGTTAATAATAACATAACCTCAATACAAGAACATGGTTGATAATAACATTACAACCTAAACAATACAGGGCATTTTTAATAATAGCATTGCAACATTAACAGTAATGTTAATATAACATCACACCATTAAAAATCCAACAATACTGTTAATAATTACATGCATTTAACACTGACATCATCACTGCGCTGTAAACCTGTGTCATCATTGCCATGTGACCCAGTAAGGGCACCTCTAAATAGCCTGTGTATCAGCGTGTACTTCTAGAAAGCATCAAAATAAATAGGGTCACACAATCATCATCATTGGATCCACAACATATTCTGGTTCCAATTATATCAATTCTTCAAGATATGATCAGACATGCTTTGCCCGTACGGCATCGTACAGTCCCTTATCCCTGTGTCTGTGTGTGTGCGTGTGCATCAGAGGTGGCGTGTAACTGCAGCACCGGTGGCGAGGGCATCCTGGACCCAGAGGAGTGTGACGTCCGGACCGGCCGGTGCTCCTGCGTGTCTGGCCACAGCGGGCCGCAGTGTGATGACTGTGAGGACGGACACTTCACCAACAGCACCGGCGGCTGCCTGCCCTGCCAGTGCGACTCCTACGGGGCTGTGGACCCCCTTTGTGACAGGTGAGGTGCTTCCTGGCTGGGTTACTGGGTCACCTGGTTACTGGGTAATTTACTCTGCAGACACCTTTACCTAAAGCAAGCCTCTGGTAAAGTGACCCAAAATGGGTTTCCATCCGGTTGGAGCTGGATCCCCCAACAACATACACAGATCAGTATCTATGGGTTGAGTCCCATATACACACAGATATTGTATTTTGGGTCCCCCTGGTGTGAAGAGACTTACAAAGTATTTGAAACAGCGTTGTTGCACTAGGTTAAAGGGGACATATTATGAAAACAACCTGGGACTTTACCTGGGATTTTGGGTGTTGTTGGGTCTCTGGTGCTCCTACACGCATACAAACTTCGAAAAAAGTCAGTACATGATTTTTTGAGTGAGATATGCAATTCTGAAAGTACCCCGCCTAAAGTTATCAAACGAGCGAGTCAGTTTCGGCGCCCCCTCCTACGTAAGAAGGGGGCACAGTAGTATATTACCTCCCACTTCCCAACTCCTCTCCAATCAGAGCATAGCTAAGATTTTGTGGACCAGCGGACGAGCAGCTCCGGCGGGGGGAACTCGGATGGCAGCCCGGCAGCTCAGCTCTGGGAGTACAAGCCCTTTCTCTGCCGGACTTCCGCCGAGCTCCCCCCGCCGGAGCTGCCAGTCCGGAGGAGGAGACATTGAGGAGAAAGGGATTGTAGTCCCGGAGATGAGCTGCCAAACTGCCGCCAAGCTACCGCCACCGTCAACGTTTTTTTCCTAAAAGCTATTTCCAGCAAACAGCTTCAAAAACATGTTTTCTGGAACTCAAATACTATGTTTACTTGTTGGGAAACACCATAATATGTCTCCTTTAAGGTTTCATTCATAAACTTTGCAAAGACAATAACATTATAACATTATAACATCATAACATCATAACATCAGCAAAGTCTAATATTATAACATTAGTTAAGACTAAGATTAGAACACTAGTAAAGACTATACAATAATAACATAGCTAAAGACTATAATATGAAAAAAACATTAGTAAAGACTACTATTATGTAAACTATCATAACATTAGTAAAGACTATAACATTAATATTCTAACATTAGTAATGACTATAACATTAAAATAATAATTAAGACTGATAATATTATTATACAATTGGAAGAGCTAATGAAAACTCAATGTGATGTTTCTGTGATGTCACTACAGTTTGATAGTCTGTTATGAATCATGTTTTGCTTCATGATGTTGTGAAGTTTTACCAATTTTTAACTATTTGCCGGAAATCGTTTTCTCTTTATTCCGTTATTTTCTTAGACAGACCGACAAGACAGAGAGACAGGCAGACAGGCAGATAGACAGACGTTGAGATCGGCAGACAGACAGAGAGATTGGCAAACAGACAGACAGACAGACAGCTGGAGAAACAGACAGATAGATAGACGGAGAGACAGGCAGACAGCCAGACAGACGGAGAGAGAGGCAGATCGTCCGACAAAGAGACAGAGAGACAGGCAGACATATAGACAGACAGATTGGCAGACAGACATACAGAGAGACATGAAGACAGACAGACAGAGAGACAGGCAGACATGAAGAAAGACAGAAATCGGCAGACAGACAGGCAGACATGAAGAAAGACAGAAATCGACAGACAGACAGACTGACTGACTGACTGACTGACTGACTGACTGACTGACTGACTGCAATGGGGTAAAAATAGAGGTAGTTTTTACGTGCGTGCTTAGCGGTGGGGTGTGCGTTGATGTGCAGCAATGTGTCATTCTGCAGTAAACACCATCTAGCCACTGGAATGTGGGCGAGTCTTACTCCTATGTGGACCAATCACGGAGAGACAGAGGGAGTAGGTGACTTTCCAAGTGGGCTTGGAGGGTGGGGGGGTCATGGCAGGGACAGCAGGGGACACGGAACCATAAACACACACACACACACACACACACACACACACACACACACACACACACACACACACACACACACACACACACACACACACACACACACACACACACACACACACACACACACTAGAAGTAGTAATGCTATCCCCCCTCGGACTGTCTAAGCACAAGGTCTCTCGCTCTCGCTCTCTCTTTTCTTCTACCTCTCTGGTTCTTCATGGCTCCTATAATAGCATATCATATTATATAATACTATGATAATAATAATACTATAATACTACTGCAAGGGGTGCGTTTAGGGCCGTCTGGATCTGCAGTAATGACCTGCTAGACCTGTTAGTGGGAGGAGCCCGGTAGAGTCTCCTCAGTCTATCGTCATCACCTTCATCATCATCATCATCTTCACACACAGCAATTAGATGACATTCACCATAGCCTTCTTTTGGAAATGTCAGCTATTCCTCTAAACACTTGTCAGACTCGTGTGTAGTTAAACCGGATTGTCTTTGTTGTAGTGGATGAACACATCCTTACTAATCTGCTATGTTTTTTGCAACTTAACCTGACTTCCCTTTAGTTTTACTTGTTTAAGATGACATCAAATGCATCTGTCCCTTCAGCACCTGTCACCCTCCTACCGTCCCTGGTAGGAGAATCTTTGTCCGGGCTCCTTCGCAAGGGCCCTCAGGATTTGGGGAGTATCTCCTCTAAGTCCTCGGCTGGGGGGGGGGAGGTTTTGTCACTATGGTTACCAACATAGGGATGGCGCTTCGAGCAGATTCTGCTGAAAAGCACTTAATCTCGTTGGGCAATTATCTCTCTAATCTGACTGGATGAAGAGAAGCAGCAAATGTCTCCTCGGCCAATCAGGATTTTTATTGAGCCTGTCAGCAAGCCTAATCTGGTGATTCACTTTTCCACTTTATTCACCATGTGCCACCACTATATTGGTGGCACCATATAGTTAGGGGGACTATATAGTTACCAATGTAGTCCCCAGTCAGGTTGTGTGTGTCTGTGTGTGTGTCTGTGTGTGTGTGTGTGTGTGTGTGTGTGTGTGTGTGTGTGTGTGTGTGTGTGTGTGTGTGTGTGTGTGTGTGTGTGTGTGTGTGTGTGTGTGTGTGTGTGTGTGTGTGACAGGTCATTAGGGAGCAGGTACAAGTTAGACAGTAGAGAGACAGGTCATTAAGGAGCAGATAGGGGTTACACAGTACAGAGACAAGTCATTAAGGAGCAGATAGGGGTTACACAGTACAGCAACAGGTCATTAAGTAGCAGGTAGAGGTTGGACAGTGATTCTTGTAAACATAGAGCAGGTAGAGGTTAGACAGTTAATAAAGAAACAGGTCATTAAGGAGCTGCCCTGTACACAGACAGGTCATTAAGGCGCAGGTAGGGGTTAGACAGTACACAGACAGGTCATTAGGAGCAGGTAGGGGTTAGAGTAGACAGTACAGAGACATGTCATTAAGGAGCAGGTAGGGGTTAGACAGTACACAGATAGGTCATTAAGGAGCAGGTAGGGGTTAGACAGTACACAGATAGGTCATTAAGGAGCAGGTAGGGGTTAGACAGTACACAGACATGCCATTAAGGAGCAGGCAGGGCTAACTCTCTAGCCACTAGAGTATCCTGAGATATATACAGTATATATATATATATATATACAGTAGATCTACAGTTCTGAATTTGACCCAGACGTAATCCAAAATTGATTTGGGTCAGTCTGTTGAGGTGCTCATGCATTTTTCACTGCGCCTTATCGAGCCAGTGAGGCGGGGACCGATAAAATATTGATTCCCGGCCCAGATGTTTCCTCTCCTCCACAGCTGGACTCATACCATCACCACCATTCATCATCGAATTTCTAGCACTACCATCATGATTATTAATAATGATCCATTTGATATTTAAGCCATTTGATATTTAATAAATAAAGCTAGTAGGAAAGTTTAGATGTACTTTATCACCCAGAGAGGATACCTGGGTTTCCCAGGCAGAATACAGAATTAAAAGAAAGAAACCAACAATTTAACAAAATATTCTCCAAGGCTTACATCAAATGACTATGAACACAAATTGAATGCTGCAAAAACGCATTCAATCCCATCCTATAACCGATATATGCTACAAATTAAAATGATGGCCCTACCTCTCTCTTTGTTTACAAGAATCTTACTATTGACATTCCCAAAGCCCAGCCAGCCAAGCTACGCTAGTATGCGTCACACAGTTGCACAGCGAGTTAGAGTTGACCGAACTCTGTTATTGCTTTTTTTTATTCTGAAAGTCTCCTGGCTACTAACTGGCTGAATCGTACACATTGCGACTTTAATGATAATACTGACAATAATAATAATGATTATAACAAATTGCATTTATATGCCGCCTTTTTTGACAATCTAATAATAATCCCTTACAATGGGATTTAAATGAATATAAGATAGAAAATAATACAACATTCAAACATTTAAGTCAATACAGTCGCTACTCTGAGGAAATGCAAAAACACAAAGGGCACAAGGCCACTGATGACAAAAAGGGCAAAAACCGAACAAAGAAAGTAGAGCCAGGTCACCGTCAGGAGAGTAGTCCAGGAGCAGGCAAAAGGAGGTAGTGTCTGGTACTTTCTCGTCTACAACATAGACAACGCACCGATCAAAATGACTGAACACAATACATACAGTAAGGGCGTGGGTCGGAACACAAAACATACAGTAAGGGCTTGGGTCTGAGCACAGTACATAACAGTAAGGGCTTGGGTCTGAACACAATACATACAGTAAGGGCGTGGGTCTGAGCACAATACATACAGGGATGGTTTGGAAGTTTCAGAATGAGAGACAATGATCAACAGACCGAATACAACGATCCCTACCAGGCTACGCCTTTGAAGAAACCATAAGAGATTTTTTTTCTTTTTTAAGATGTTACCCTTTTTATTGTAGAGTTAAACAGGAAGCTATGCGAGAGAGAGGGGAAGACATGCAGCAAAGGCCCACGGGCAGGAATCAAACCCGGGTCGCTGTGGTAAGGACTGGACCTCTACTCGGTGAACCACCGGGCACCCCAAGATATTTCATATTGAACTAGTTTCACTAGTTACATTCATTACATTACATTCTAACAGAAGACATGCATTAGGTTTTATATTTGGGTAGTTATGGTTAGTTAATATGCTGTTATAAATTATTTGACACTGGTTGCAGAGACCTGTTGTAGGGAACTGACGTTTAGTTTTTAGTTTTGTTATGGTTTTGCCATCAGCCGAGCAACCGGCATTAGCTAGCTATCCCGAAACACCTACACCCTCCTGTTTAGCACCTGTTTGTTTTATATTGTGTGTGTGTGTGTGTGTGTGTGTGTGTGTGTGTGTGTGTGTGTGTGTGTGTGTGTGTGTGTGTGTGTGTGTGTGTGTGTGTGTGTGTGTGTGTGTGTGTGTGTGTGTGTGTGTGTGTGTGTGTGTGTGTGTGTGTGTGTGTGAACCAACAGCTCTCATGTTTATTTGTTGCTAAACTGTTTAGGGTTTGTCCACACACAGAGAAATGTAACTCGACCTGCTATGCAGAGGAATGTTTTTTATCTAGAGTCTTAATTAAACTGTTTCTATTCTATCTCTTCTTCTATTGAATACTGAATAACATTGTGTTTCTATTCTGTCTCTGTTGAGAGAGGAGGAGGTAGAGAGGTGGTCACTGCGGAGAGTGGAGGATGTAAAGAGGAGGTCACTGTGGAGAGGAGTAGGACGTAGAGAGGAGGTCACTGTGGAGAGGAGGTAGAGAGGAGGAGAAGGTGGGGAGGAGGAGGGTGGAGGGAGTGGAGAGGAGGAGAAGGAGAAGGAGGAGGAGCTGGATAGGAGGTTCAGTCTGTGCCCTCTGGCGTTGGTCTCTTAAGCATACTGAGCAGCGTATGGCCGTGGCCGTGGCAGCAGCCGCCGTGGGAGGGGGTTAATCCTTGTTGTCGCCAATGTAACACTGACCCAGTTAGTGCTGTGTGGCGCTAGCAGAGAAAGCTGCCGCTGAAGCGCCGCTGGAGCGTGTCGACAACCCACACAACAACAACCCCTCCCCCCTCACCCCTTCTGCCACGTGCCACGTCAATAATTCATTGTTATCCGGTTCCTGTTTCTGGAAGCCCTATTGCTTATATTCGTTCAATGAGTGACTTGATAATGTAAATATGATTTTGTTTTCAAAATGTGTGATCCTTTTTGTAGGGCAATCATTCAATCTGTCTATATATATGTCTGATGGTATGTGTCTGTTTGTATGTGTATTTGTCTGTGTATGTATGTGTGTCAACAAGTTTATGTTTTTTTGTTGACCTGGCCCCGCCCCCGCCCTCTCCCGGGTCTCTCTCGGGCCCCTTCCCCTCCCGGGTCTCTCTCAGGCCCCTCCCTCTCCCAGTTTCTCTCAGGCCCCTGCCTCTCCCGGGTCTCTCTCAGGCCCCTCCCCGGTATCTCTCAGGCCCCTCCCTCTCCCAGGTCTCTCTCAGGTCCCTCACCCTCCCGGGTATCTCTCAGGCCCCTCCCTCTCCCGGTCTCTCTCTGGCCCCTCCCTCTCCCGGGTCTCTCTCAGGCCCCTCCCCCTCCCAGGTATCTCTCAGATCCCTCCCCCACCCGGTCTCTCTCAGGCCCCTCCCCCTCCCGGGCCACTGCTCATCATCATGAAGTGCAGTGGTTGTGAAGTCAGATCTTTGTGTGCTGAGCAACCTGGCGTTGCTCCTCATTGGTTGTATTTAGGTCATTGTGTTCATGGGCCCACAGCCAATCACAGAGTACATTGAACTATTAGCATTTAGCATCATTATTAATACTGTAGGACCCTGAACTAGTATTATACTGTTATGATTTACCATAATTATTAATGGTGTATGACCCTGAACTTGTATTATACTGTTATGATTTACCATAATTATCAATACTGTAGTACCTTGAACTAGTATTATACTGTTATGATTTGGCATCATAATTAATATTCTAGTACGCTGAACTAGTATTCCTGCTATAATTTTAGCATCATTATTAATTCTGTTGTACCCTGAACTAGTTTTGTCCTCTTTGCCTTGAGCACCCTTACTGATGCTGTAGAACCCTGAACTAGTTTTATCCTTCTATCCTTTAGCCTCAGTGGGTGATCCATCTCATTTGAATGCGTAGAGTGAATGTGTGTGTGGAGGTCAAACTGTTGAAATGTCCTCTGTGGGCCGCCGTAGAGCTGAGGGTCATTGTATCGAGGCAGCACAGAACATTCTTGAAAGCTTCATCAGCTGAGATATTTTAAGCCTACTGCCAAAACTACAGAGTTACGTAAAACTCAGAGTCTCTTCTTGTATTAAGGTAGTGAGCTGTACCCATAGTGCTGCAATAAAGACCCTACAGCTCCAGTCTCAAAGGGATTCACAGGCCCACATTAGCCCCGTACACTAAGCCCCCTTGTTCTGCTGTAGACCACACTACTCCCTGTGGACCCCCTCTTGTTCTGCTGTAGACCACACTACTCCCTGTGGACCCCCTCTTGTTCTGCTGCAGACCACACTACTCCTTGTGGACCCCCTCATGTTCTGCTGCAGACCACACTACTACTTGTGGACCCTCTCTTGTTCTGCTGTAGACCGCACTACTCCTTGTGCCAGACAGGCTGTGTGTGGTTGAGTGTGAGTGAGTGTTTGGTAGTATAGCTTATTATTATATTCACAAGTGTTCTGTGTAATGTTCTATGTTCACTAGGTACACATTTTGTTTGAACTTTTTTCTTCTCTCTCTCTCTCTCTCGCTCTCTTTCAGCTCAGGGACGTGTGTGTGTAAGAGGGGCGTGGACGGGCCCAAGTGTGACGACTGCCACCCTGAATTCTTCCACTTCAGCAGCACCGGGTGTCAACCCTGCCGGTGCAACAACCACACCAACTACTGCCACCCGCAGTCCGGTAAGACCTGGGCCCCCAACCAGATCCGCTCCTCAAGTGTATCCGTCTATATCGTGCTGCAGCAAATCTTGTCTCTCGCTCTCGCTCTCTCTCTCTCTCTCACTTCTCACTTCTCACTTCTCACTTCTCACTTCTCACTTCTGTCTCCTGTCTCCTGTCTCGCGGTGTGAGAAGGCAGAAGCGCGACACGCTCTTTCTAACTCCCATTATCCTTGAGTCCAGATCCAGCCACATGATATGAGCTGTTAGCGCCAGGGTTTCCATTGTCTGGTAATAGAAAAATTAAATGTCAGACAAAATTGTATCTCCGGTCAAATTGTCAGATTGAAATTTGCTAATAATCTGTCAAAACAGACATCGCTCCTCTTATCGATGCCGTAAGTCTGCGACGAGATGCCCTCGCTGGGATGACAGTGCTCCTCGGCATTTCTCCACAGCCTGCAAAGTCCTCATATGCGATATGAACGACATTTATCCAGAGTGGGCCAAGCGCGCGAAAATAGCCTGTTTGATCCCTGTCTCTCGTGTTTTGTGTGCTTTGACCGGCAGTTGGTCTGCTTATAGGTCGGAATGAAGCGACCACCCATTATTGACAGGCTGGGTACTTTATTCTACCGGACTCGTTTGTTTCTTCACTACACACACACACACGCTACCCCTCGCTCTCCTCACTCGCCAACTCACCCGTTGAAGTCACTCACAGACACACACACACACACACACACACTGCCATTCTCGCGCACACACATACGCTATTTGTAACACTATGCCTCGTTATTGCGAATCGGACGTTGGGGTTTTTTCCCATCTATTTGAAAGTTTTGAAAGGCTATTAAACATGTTGCATCCTATACGGCCAGATTATGTCATTGTTATAGCCTAATATGAAGCGATAATAGGATATTTCACCGAAAACGAAACCTATGCAAGTCACTTTGACCAGCACCGATTTTCCTAGTGGGAACGCTGGTTAGTGCTACCAAACTAGGGACCACAGCCCAAACCGTAAATGGTGCACACACGCCAATTGCATGACTAGATCCAGGTCCGGCACCGCTACTCAGATAACAAAATCCAGACACGCTGGTCCCTAGGTGGCGCTATACCAAGGAATACGCGTTTGGGGTTATAACTCCCACACCGAACCTCCCACAGTCCAAAACGTTAGACACACAGATCTTTTGGCATAGGCCACGCCCATTTGCGTCTATAATTTTTTACGCAAAATCGCGAAAACCGCTAAACTGCCTTTTCCTACTCCTCCCACATTTTTTTTGACCCATCGACACCAAACTTTGCACACAACTTCTTCAGACACACACGAAAATAAATCGTCAAAAACTATTTTGACTCGACCGTCGATGATGAAACGGTAGCGTTTTGAATATTTGTTTACTAGCTACGTTACACTTGGAAAATCAAAAATCCCCAAAAACACACATCGGATCGAGTCCAAATTTAACACCATTGTCGGTGCTACCCTTAATGTCGTTCGATAAAAATTTCGGAAAATTTCGCAATTAGGGGGCGCAATAAACGAGGAAATTGTATATCTTCTACAAAATATCGCCATTAGGGGCCGCCATAAACGAGGAAATTGTTTATCTCCTAATTGGCCAAAGGAATGTTCTGAAAACGCGTTTGGGGATATAACTCCCACACCGAACCTCCCACAATCAAAACCTTCATATCCACAGGTTCACGGTAGCGCTTTGAACACGTGTTTCGCGTTGTGCCGGCGAAATGCACATTTCTTGTTCATTTTGTTATACTTTAATAGTATTCTTTCTGATCAATGTGTTCCAAATGATTTGTTCCCAAATGTTACATTAAGTTAATTGTAATATAAGTGTTGTTTAAATAAACTGCATTTTAAATTTAAAAAAATCTTGGGATGTATCGAACCGTGGGTCAAAAACCTTGATACAAACTGAATCGTGAGTTGGTGTATCGTTACAGCCCTAATATATATACATTCTCTCTCTTTCTTTCCACATCTCTGAAAATTACAGTTCCAGTTCCGGTTCTTATTGGTGAAAAGTTTGACGTTGAGTCAGTTATGTCGAGATTATACTTAAACCAAGGCTCTGTACTGAGCTCCAACTGATATGGAGTGAGCTGATCTTAAATACAAACCCTATAAATTCACAGAAATGTCCTGAATCTACAGTACCAGATGACAAACTGCTGCGTATAATCTTAGGATGTAAGGTCTCAGCCCCACCCAAGGCTGCAGCAATGCATCTCATTGGTCAAAATAACGGCAACAAAACCTTTATTAGCTGACATTGCTATGACGAGTCTTTTTAAGTTTTTTCTATATTCGCCAATGATTTACTTTAATAACCTTCTGGAACTTCACAGTCCAAATGACAACAGATTACATGTTACTGTAGGGCACCTTCTCTAACCCGGGGCATGTAAAGAAAACAGTTATTAATTATAATAATACATGTATTTATGCCACTGTTCTAAATGCTCAAATACACTTTACATTAATAAAAAAGAGTAAATATTTGTATATTAATAAAGATTCTCAGGATGACTATTTTAGAGGTAGTTCAGTGGTTATGGCGTAAACATTACATAAGACTTCTGGAAGCACACACTACATTACACAAGCTAGAACGCAAACACATGTCCTACTTCCCTGATGTACCTCATGCATGATGAATATTTAATGAAGCACATACTTCACACAGTCTTCAACATCAACTCTTTATGTAATTAGAGAGGGTGAACAGTAGACAAACAGAGGCCCTGCCCCCCCTGGTGGCCAGAGCCCACATTCACAGGCTGCTTAAACTTGTGGAAACATGTATAAAATAGTTTTTCTCTTTCTTTTCTTTTTTTGTGAGAATGGGGGCGACTGGGTTTAGTCTACTATCTGAAATCTATCAGCCTACTGTAAATACTGGTGATTATTTGTCTGGGCCTCCTTAGAGGCTGTCAATGGTGAAAACAAACAGTAGTAGTTAGTACTAGTTAAAGATTAACTGAACTGAAATAATCAACATCGATAACGTGTTAGTTATGACCATTATTAAAAAAAATGACATGAAAAAATAAATAAAAAATCAATATATAACTTTTTTTTAGCAACAAAAGAAAATGCGTCTTTTTGTATTAGAGCGCCGATGACGTCACTGGCATGGTAGGACTAGGTCGTTGCTGCAGACACGTGAACGTCTTCTACACTCCACGGCGGAAAATAGTGATTTTAATATGGCTGGTTACGCGTTTGAGCCTGTGAGGGACATGCCTGTAGTGTCCGACTGCCACCCGGTGGAGAGGGATCAATTTCAGGCTCCAGCTCCACCTTCGGATATTGTGGGTGTGACTATTGAGCGTATGGGTGCTGCTGCCGAGAGGTCCCGCTCAACCTTGACCATCTAATGGTGGGATTAGGTTGCATAACCATGCCTAGGGCATTTCGGATGCTGTGCGGCGAGAGAGAGGTTTTGGAAGTGGCCATGCTCTCTAAGGGACGTCCGAGCGGAGACACTGGAGCGCCCCATAAATAGCAAAAACGACCTTTCCCCCTCCGTTTTCCTTTGATGCGTTTCAGGAATATCTCCGTTAAGACGGACTCATTGCGGAAACGCAACAAGCTGTACAAACGCTGTAGTACCTACATATTGAAGGCGCTGGTTCTCCACAAAAAAAAGTGGAGAGCATCAAGCCTGCGCGCTGTATAAAAACATTCAAGTTGAGGAGGAGATAGTAGTTGTTTAACCTTTTAGATTGAGTAGAAATACTTTTTAATGTACAGTTAGTAATTAAATTGACCAAGGGGCTGTATTTAAAGCTACACAAATGATACAAAAAAAAAACTGTAACTCAACGCCGCTTCAGGCGTCCACACGAATCCTAACACGAAACCGCATAGGTCCGGTTTTATTTGAAACCACCCTGGGACCATCAATTCAATTCAATTCAAATTACTTTATTTTTCCATTAGGAACTTCAGATGTGGAGGAGCAGCAGGGTGTGTCCATACCCAACAGTACATACAATAAACAAAAGAAAAACACGCACATACTCGCAAACATACACCATCAGCCCTGCAGAAAATAAAAATAAAAATCTTTGCCTAAGCCTAATAAATAAATAAATAGTATTATTACCTCCATAGTGGAGGATAAATAAATAAATAATTTAAAACGATTCCAGGTATTAAAACAAGAGGATACAGTTCAAGGAGGGGTTAAACCATTCAAGAGTCTTATGGATGCCGGGACAAAACTTGACAGGGCTCTGTTTGTCCTTACTGTAGGGGCTCTGTATCTGCGGCCTGAGGGTAAGAGGGAATACTGGCTGTGTAGAGTGTGTGTGATGTCAAGGGTGATTTGTGTTGATTTCTGCTTAGTCCTTTTGTTGTATATATTGATGAGGGATTCCTGCTGTTGTCCAATTATTTTGCTGCTCAGTTTGTTGATTCTGTTTAGTGGGTTCCTTTGGATTTTGGACAGTGCTCCGAACCAGGAGGTGATGTTAAAGGTGATTATGGATTCAATGAAACATCTGTAGAATGCTGTGAGAACGGATTGGTGGACCTGGAGTTTGCGGAGTTTGCGAAGGAAAAAGAGACGTTGCTGGCACTTGGAGTGGATGATATCAGTATTTGTTTTGAAGTTGAGTTTGTGATCGATGTTGTCCCAAGGTATCTGTATGTGTCAACCCTCTCTCGACCATGGACCTATCAAAGAAATTACATGGTTTATTATCTGCCTAATAACATGGTTATTAAAGACATGGTTCCACGAAAAAAATCGTCTCCGGGGGGACGGGACCTGAAAGACATGTTAGATGCACTTTAGGAGATGCACCCGCGGATGAGCATAGATGCGAGGCGGATTCACGAGTGTCACGTTTACTTAAAGGTCCCATGACATGAAAATCTCACTTTATGAGGTTTTCTAACATAAATATGAGTTCCCCTAGCCAGCCTATGGTCCCCCAATGGCTAAAACTTGCGTTTGGTGTAAAACGAGCACTAGCTGTTCTGCTCGCCTTTGAAAAAACGGAGGCTCAAGTGCGCTGATTTGGAATGTCTGTATTCATGACGTCATCAGGAATCTCAGCTCCTCCCCTTACTCTGCCTGGCCCGCCCAGAGACGTTGGCCCGCCAATGAGACTCGACCGTGCGAGCGCTGTGTGTGTGTGTGTGTGTGTGTGTGTGTGTGTGTGTGTGTGTGTGTGTGTGTGTGTGTGTGTGTGTGTGTGTGTGTGTGTGTGTGTGTGTGTGTGTGTGTGTGTGTGTGTGTGTGTGTGTGTGTACACACACTTTAACGCAAGTGTTTCTTGTCGGTTCTTTGGCGTGTCTTGTATTTCCACAACGAGACTGTTGTGGGGGTTATCTGAGCCATGGTTGAGAAGGAATTGGGGGAAAGGAACTTTGGCTTTGACTGGCTGAAGTACATGAACTGCGACATGCCGCCGGTTGCCGCGAGGCACCATCGCCCGGCAGCGGGCAGCCGGCAGCAGGCAGCGCCCGGTTCAGTCGATTTCAGGTTGATGTGAAAGTGGAAGAACCAGAGACGTCGCAGAACCCGACAAAGTCGTTTGTGATTCAAATATCGTCTGGAGGCGCACACAGCTTTTGGCCGTGATAATATGTATTAAATGATATAGATTTCTATGTATTATATGATATTATTTAGATATAGAGCTCCAGGACTGTAACGCAAGTGTTGTACACTTCCTTATTATTTGGATAACCGTTCTGCTTTTGGCGTTATGGCGCATAACACGTCGGACTCTCGTCTCTGGTCTTTCTACAACGAGACTCGTATTGGGGGTTATCTCAGCCATGGTTGAGAAGGAATTGTGGGAAAGGGACTTTGGCTTTGACTGGCTGAAGTACATGAACTGCGTCATGCCGCCGGTTGCCGCGAGGCACCATCGCCCGGCAGCGGGCAGCCGGCAGCAGGCAGCGTGCGGTTCAGTCGACTTCAGGTTGATGTGAAAGAACCAGAGACGTCGCAGAACCCGACAAAGTCGTTTGTGATTCATTATATCGTCTGGAGGCGCACACAGCTTTTGGCCGTGATAATATGTATTAAATGATATAGATTTCTATGTATTATATGATATTATTTAGATATAGAGCTCCAGGACTGTAACGCAAGTGTTGTACACTTCCTTGTTATTTGGATAACCGTTCTGTCTGACTCTCGTCTCTGGTATTTCTACAACGAGACTCGTATTGGGGGTTATCTATCTCAGCCAAGGTTGAGAATGAATTGGGGGGAAGGAACTTTGGCTTTGACTCCCTCAAGAACATGAACCACGACATGGAGGAGAAAGGGATTGTTGGCGGCGAATGTCTCCAGCTTGAGACCCGCTGAGGGACCACCGCCGGAGGCAGAGGTGCCTAAGCGCTGCCCGGCAACGATCCCTTTCTCCTCCTTGTCGCGGTTCAGTCTACTTCACATTGATGAGGACGTTGAAGAACCAGGAACGTCGGAGAACCCAACGCGGTCGTTTGAAATTCATAATATCGGCTCACACAGCTTTTGGCCGTTATAATATATATTATATGATATAAATATCTATGTAGGCTATATGATAATATTTAGATATAGAGCTCCAGGACTCCCGTGTGTTCTAGAATATTTACAGAACACGGCTAAAGGCTGTGTGCGCCTCGCCATTGCGATACATCCACTGTAAACAGAGCGCATGGTTCCGTGGCTGCAAGCTGCTCAGGGCCACACCCCCACCCTCCTCCTTGACCCGCCTCGCTCCTCCTCATTTGCATTATAGCTACAGACACCAAAACAGCGCATTTGGGGGAAGCTCAATGTGCGACTGGCTCGGAGTGGCTGTAACTCTGCACCACGGCTGAATTTCGGGAACGTCTTTGAATACTGTGTTAGTTGCCCACTAATACCTATATTAAAGAATACATAAAATAGCATGTCATGGGACCTTTAAGGTGGATGTTGGAGGTTTACTTTCTGGTGGATGTTGCTGGATATTGCACAGATGGATATTGCACAGATACATCTTACTATGAAACTACTTCTTCGACTTTAACTCCCTCTGCATCAGCAATCGGCTAGTCGGCGAACATCAGGAGTAGAAAGGGACATTTGTTGAACCTCTGTTTACAGACCTGCCGTGGTTTAATTAGCAGCTTGGAAAGATAGATCTGTGATATCGTCAGAGTAAGAGTTTATACACTTTATGATCGGAGTGCTAGCTTGTGGAGATGGACATGACAGGGGCTATCGGAGGGTTAGTCAGTTTTAAGGCTGCCAGCCATGTATTAAGGTCTGGTTTCCTATTCAAAGGTAGCCTGTGGAAATGTATGATTACCCCAGCTGCCTTGGCCCTATATAATTCATTTCTGCAGCCAGGGGCAATGCAATAAGATGATCCTCCTGTAGACCTGGTTGTTTGCTTTTCCGTAGCCATTTCAGCGAGCCTCAGAGCCTGACTCATTACCTGCTATGGCTGCTAGAGCCTCAGAGTAGGAGTAGGTTACCATGCCAGTGAGGTAGCTGATTGTTGAAATCCAACATGGCGGCGCCCGGTAACACTTTCACCGTACAATTTAATCCCTTTTAGTAAGTTCAGCCATTTTTTGTTATTGTACCAATGAGGAGGCAGACAATACATCTGTTATATCAACTAAACTTCAAATTTCAGTTCAGTTCATCTTTAATATTCCAGGGCCGCTCTGCTGCCCAACATGCTCTGGGTTGGACTTGGAGCCTAACCCTACTTTTTATTTTGTTGCTTTATTGTTTTTCGTTAAAAAGACGTTTGTCGTTGTTATTCATGTTTGTGGTTAATCGGTTGTTGTTTTTCTTGCATCTGAGTCTCTTTGCCCAAAGAAAGTTCTGCTGCTCTGAGGATTGCCCGCACACCATATTATGCAACAATTTAGTGTACAAATATGTCTTAGTAGGTAGACAATTAGGTTGGGTATCAAAGAGGTCTGTCAAAATGTGTTAAAGGGGCCCAACATTAATGGAATAAGGATTAAATTATGAATACTACTTCAAGCAGAGCACAAACTCATAAAAATGCATATTGTACTAATGTTGTTTTCTAGTTTATATGGCTCTACTGTTGCATTTATTACTCTAGCTACTCCACTTCTGACGTATGCATCAACTGTTCCAACACTTTAGATTCCCTTGCCCTATCTCTATACATAGATTAAACCCTGGTCTCCCTCTCTCTAGGTGTGTGTCTGAACTGCATGAACAACACCCAGGGGGACAACTGTGAGGAATGTCAGCCCAACTTCTATCGGCCGAGCAGCACCGCGGAGCTGGGCCAGTCCTGCTCGCCCTGCCCCTGCTCCAAAACCTCCACCACGGGCCGCTGCCACGCAGGTCAGACCCCATCTGCTGAGACAGACTACTGATACAGACTACTGATACAGTCTTCTGATACAGTCTACTGATACGGTCTACTGATTATATACAATCTACTGATACAGTCTTCTGTTCTGTTCTGATACAGTCTACTGATACTGTCTACTGATTATATACAGTCTACTGATACAGTCTTCTGTTATGATACAGTCTACTGATACGGTCTACTGATTATATACAATCTACTGATACAGTCTTCTGTTCTGTTCTGATACAGTCTACTGATACTGTTTACTGATTATATACAGTCTACTGATACAGTCTTCTGTTATGATACAGTCTACTGATACGGTCTACTGATTATATACAATCTACTGATACAGTCTTCTGTTCTGTTCTGATACAGTCTACTGATACTGTTTACTGATTATATACAGTCTACTGATACAGTCTTCTGTTATGATACAGTCTACTGATACGGTCTACTGATTATATACAATCTACTGATACAGTCTACTGATACTGTTTATATACAGTCTACTGAGAGTCTTCTGATACAGTCTACTGATACTGTCTACTGATTATATGCAGTCTACTGATACAGTCTTCTGATACAGTCTACTGATACTGTCTACTGGTTATATACAGTCTACTGATACACTCTTTTTGTTACAGTCTACTAATATTGTCTACTGATTATATACAGCCAACTGATACAGTCTTGTGATACAGTCTACTGATACAGTCTTCTGATACAGTCTACTGATACTGTCTACTGATACTGTCTACTGACACTGTCTACTTATACTGTCTTCTTATACAGTCTACTGATACTGTCTACTGATTATATACAGTCTACTAATACAGTCTTCTGATAGTCTACTGATACTGTCTACTGATTATATACATTCTACTAATGTAGTCTTCTGATACAGTCTACTGATACTGTCTGCTAATTATATACAGTCTACTGATAGAGTCTTATGATACAGTCTACTGATTATATACAGTCTACTGATACAGTCTACGGAAACAATGTACTGATACAGTCTACTGATACAAACTTTGATTAGATCATATACATGTCTAATATATATTTATATATATATATATATATATATAAAATTGTCTATTGTTAATAGAAAAGTCTATTGAGCATCTACGATTCTACTTAATAATTTACAACTTAGACCCAGTTACTAATCGGGTGTAGGTGTCGCCTAGGAAATTTTTTTAGATTGCCATATTAAATATAAAATATTTACCATATCAATATAAATAGGTGTGTTACATCTTGAGTCTGAATGCTATGATCTAGAGCCACCTAGTGGTTGAGTGTTGGTCATTACATATCACACAAACACACATAGCCCCTTGTCTTGTTATAAAAGCTGACCATCCTATGTGAAGATCCCTTCTGACTTAGGTGGTTCCTCATGGGTTCCTAACGTCTCTCGTTCGCTCTCCCCCAGACTCGGCAGGCCAAGCTGTATGTGACGCGTGCCTGCCCGGCTACACTGGGCCACGCTGCCTTACCTGCACCCCGCGATTCTTCCGCTCGGAGGGGGCGTGTCTTCCCTGTGAGTGCCATGGCAATGCAGACCCCAGCGGTCCTCCCCAGATGTGCGATCCGGACACAGGCCGCTGCTTGGGCTGCTCCCCCGTGACGACCGGCGATAAGTGCCAGTTGTGCGCAACGGGCTTCAGCGGGAACGCCCAGGCACAGAACTGTACCCGAGCACCAGGTACGTACACACACACGTACTGAAGGTACGGAGGAGGATCACAGCTGCTTCATCGTACTGATCACATGCTAAACTTGCTGTTTCGTTCCCTCAGACGTGCGGGCCGCGTCCGATCCCGGGACCACCCCCCCGCCTCTCACCACGCTCCCTCCCATCATGACTTCGCCCGCTACGACCCTCGCCGACCCCTCCACCACCGCCTCCTCCCACAGCAACAACAACACCACCATCACCACCAGCCCGGGCACGCCGGCCGCGTCCACCCAGACGGTGGCCAGTACTCTAGGGGCGTGGCCCAGCGACAACACTACGGCGCCTAGCGACGTGTCTTGGACCCAGTTCAACGTCATCATCCTGGCCGTCATCATCCTGGTGGTACTGGTGCTGTTGGGCTTCGTGGGCGGGGTGTACGCATACCGGGAGTATCAGAACCGCAAGCTCAATGCGCCGTTCTGGACCATCGAGCTGAAGGAGGACAACATCAGCTTCAGCAGCTACCACGACAGCCTGCCAAACGCCGACGTGTCGGGGCTCCTGGAGGACGAAGCCAGTGAGGTGGCGCCCAACGGCCAGCTGGCCCTCACCACGCAGAGCAACTGCTACAAGGCTTAGGCCCCGCCCCACATCCACCAGACTATACACTGCTACGATGTTCAATCTAAACACAGGCTCCTCCTCCTCTTTCTCCCTCCTCCTCCTCCCCCCTCCTCTTCTTCTTCCTCCTTGTCCTCCTTGCCTTCTCCTCCTCTCCGTCCATTTTTTCTGTTTTCTTTCACTTCTGTGTATTTTCATGATGAAACAGGTGGACCATTCCAAAAAAAGGCAAAGACATTTATTTTCTTGTTTAGCCACCAGGGGCCGCTGATGCATACTAACTGCTGCTGCCTTGGTAGGGATTTTATAAGGGGCCTAGCATTTCAAAGTAAAAGTTCAAACCAACCAACTGACAAACAGTTTTGAGTTAAACCGGACCAGAAGAAATGATTGTTATTTAATTTAATTTATTGGTTGATTACTTATTTCTTTGAGAGAAATGCTGCACATGTTTATTTGAATGGTGTTTTATCTAATGTATTATTGAATATGGAGTTGTGGTTGACACACCGGATATTTTCCATGTACAGTTTGTGTGTTTGTACACGTAACGGGAGGGCGGGGAGGGAGGGGTGGATGGGTGGAAAACTTGCTGACGCAAACCATTATTATTGTTTTATTTTGCAAATTGTATACAGATCCAGAAGGCCCTGGGTGTGTGACAGGTTGTGTTCCATTGAGACTTCTCTATAAAAGGCAGTAAAACTCACCTGGCCCTCATAAGAACACCCCTCTGTTTCCGCTGCCTACCTCAACACCAAGAGTCCAGACCTCAGCGTGGTATTGGAACACCATGTTGGAGATACACAAACAATCGAATATACCTGGCCACTGTGCGGGGGGAGTCAAGACACGCCTTCTGTCGACGCTCCGCTCCAATGCTGCAAGGCTCTGAGCACTCTGAACACACACACCTGTGAACTACACCTGTAGACTACCCCTGCAGACTACACCTGTAGATTACAAATGTGGATGACTCCTGTAGACTACACCTATGGACCACACCTGTAGATTACACCTTTGTACTACACCTGTGTACTACAGCTGTAGACTTCACCCGTAGATTACACCTGTAGCCTACACCTGGAGACTACACCTGTAGAATACACCGTTAGACTACACTTGTAGAATACACCTGTAGACTATACCTGTGAAGTACACCTGTAGAATACATCTGTAGACTTCAGCTGTAGACTACACCTATGTAATACACCTTTAGACTACACTTGTGTCCCTAACCTGTAGACTACACCTGTGTAATTCATCTGTAGACTACACCTGTACAACAATACACATGTAGACTACACCTGTAGACTACACCTGTAGAATACACATGTAGACTACACCTGTCCTTGTAGTTGTGTTGCTTGGCTTGTGTCTGCTGTGCTGAACTAACACCCCCCTCGCTGCTCAGGTTCCTGTAAATCCACCTATCGTGATCTTCATTGTAAATAGCTTGTACAGATGAATACTAGCATTAATATTGTACAGATAGAGTACTGTGTGTGTGTGTGTGTGAGTGAGTGCGTGTGTGTGTTTGTGTTGTCACTCAACAACTATTCACTTTAAAAAGGTGGCATCATTCAACAGCCTTCCTCCTCTGTGGTGACCTCCTTCCTGTCGTGGCTTCAGGAAGTAGATCACCAGCCCCCAATACTTCCAGCCTGCACTTGTTCCTTGATGTGGAGAGTTATCACACGGAACCATGTCTCCATGGCCAACAACGGCCTTAGAACTTCCCCACCACATCCCATCCTGATCAATTGGAGAGCAAAAGCAAAGAATCCTGTTGTCCATAAGTACTTTGCTAGGTTTTCCTCCCTGCAGATCCAACCTCTCGCTTCACCACCAGGGGGGACCAATAGGGGCGGGGCATGGCGTACCTTCATCTATGCAAGTGGCAGAATAGGAGGGCTGGGGAACAAGACGAATCAGACAAGTAGTGTAAATACTGAGCCAGGCTAGACGGCCATCTCTCAAATCAACATACCAAAATAAAACTGGGTCAACTTTCTAAGCTCTTTGTGTGATTCTTTGTTTTGTTATGATTATCCTTCCTCCATCTCACCAAGAACACTGAGGTCAGGGGAGGTCACTGCCGGCTGTGTGTATATATATATATAAATATACAGTATATATATATATATATATATATATCTTTCTCTCATTGTACAATTATGACCTCCAGCGGTTTGTATAGAATCTCAGTAATTAGTCGTTGCCATAATCAACACAAATATTTTAACCCAAAAAAGAAAACTAAAGACCGGTGGAAGTCCGAGATGAGACGGGCATCCACGATGAAGCGAGCCGGTATCCAGGAGCGCTCCTCCGGACCGTACCCCTCCCAATCCACCAGGTACTGTACCCCACGTCCAAGGCGGCGGGGGCGAAGGAGGCGCTGGACAGTGTGCACCGGACCGCCGTCGACGAGCTGAGGGGGAGGAGGAGGCGGAACGGGAGGAGCCAGAGGGCTCTCCTGGACGGGCTTGACTCTGGAGACATGGAATGTCGGGTAGATCCTCAAGGATCTAGGGAGCCGAAGGCGTACCGCCTCCGGGTTAATGACACGAGTGATGGGGAAGGGGCCTACAAACCTGAGGGACAGCTTGCGACACTCCAACTTAAGGGGGAGGTCGCGGGTGGAGAGCCAGACCTTCTGGCCAGAATGGTAGACAGGGGCCGGTGAACGGCACTTGTTGGTGGCGGCAGCGAGGCGGTCCGCGGATTTGGTAAGGCTAGTGCGCGCCTGGTCCCAGGTGCATCTGCAGTGGTGAATGAGAGCTTGTGCAATGGAGAGAGGCCTGTGGATGAGCAGGTGAGGGTGTTATGCGCATACTCTACCCACACTGGCTGGTCGGACCAGGAAGCCGGATTGCTTTTCACCAGGTAGCGAAGGGTGGTCTCCAGATCTTGGTTCTGTCCATTGGACTGGGGATGGAAGCCGGAAGACAGGCTGATGGAAGCCCCAACTAGGCTGCAAAACTCCCTCCAGAAGACCGACTTGAATTGGGGCCCCCGATCAGAAATGACATCAGTGGGCAGTCCATGGAGGCGGAAGACGTGGTGGAGGGCCAGTTCCGCAGTCTCCCTGGCAGAGGGGAGTTTAGCAAGGGGAATGAAATGGGCCAGCTAAATAAATCGATCGACAATGGTGAGGACGACAGTGTGGCCTTTGCACGCAGGTAGACCAGTCACAAAGTCCAGGGAGATATGCGACCAGGGACGATGGGGGATGGGCAATGGATGCAGGAGGCCGGCTGGTGGGCGGCGAGAGGTCTTATTCCGGTTCCATACAGGGCAGGCGTTGACGAAGCCCTGGACATCCTCCCCCAGAGACAACCACCAGAGGCGTCGCTGCAGGAAGTACCGGGTCCGCTGGATGCCGGGTACAGGCGGTCAGGGGGACAGGAACTGGGGGCAGGCTCGCGGCCCGCACCCTTTCCTCTATCTCCCAGGTGACAGAGGCGACGAGGCAGGAGCCTGGAACAATGGTGGAGGATCAACCGTCTCGTCAGGGAACTCTGGGAACTGTCGGGAGAGAGCATCAGGCTTAACATTACGAGAACCAGGGTGATAGGACAAGGTGAAGTCGAAAAACAGTGACCAGCGGGCCTGTCTGGAGTTGAGCCTCTTGGCGGACCGAATATACTCCAGGTTACGGTGATCGGTCCAAACCACGAACGGAACCCTGGTACCCTCTAGCCAGTGCCGCCACTCCTCCAAGGCCAGCTTCGCCGCCCGAAGCTCCCTGCTGCCAATATCATAATTTCTCTCCGAGGGGGTTAGGCGGCGAGAGTAAAAGGCGCAGGGGTGAATCTTCTGGTCGAAGGCGCTGGGAAAGGACCGTCTGTACTCCCACACTGGATGCGTCCACCTCCAATATGAACTGACGCTCAGGTTCGGCGATCTGAAGGATGGGGTTGGTGGTGAAGCGAGTCTTGAGGGTGTTGAAGGAGTCTTGTGCCTCGTCAGACCAGCGGAAGGGGATCTTGGGTGAGGTGAGGGGCGAGAGGGGGGAGGCGATGGAACAAAAACCTCTGATGAACCGTCGATAGAAGTTGGCAAACCCTAGGAAACACTGCAGCTGCTTCTGTGTTTCCGGGGCCGGCCAGGAGGTCACAGCAGAGACCTTGGCTGGATCCATCCGCAGGCAGTCCTTCGCGATGATATATCCCAGGAAGGAGACAGGGCGCATGGAACTCGCACTTCTCCGCCTTGACGTACAAGGAGTTGTCCAGGAGGCAGCGGAGAACCGACCGGACGCGGGTGACGTGCTCCTCAAGGTTGCGGGAAAAAAACAGGATGTCTTCCAGGAACACGAAGACAAACTTGTTTAACATATCCCGCAGCAGTTCATTGACCAGCGCTTGGAAGACTGCCGGGGCGTTGGTCAAGCCGAAGGGCATCACGAGATACTCGTAATGGCCCGTTGGTGTGTTGAAGTCTTCCACTCATCTCCGTCTCGAATGTGGACCAGCTGGTAAGCATTTCTCAGGTCGAGCTCGGTGAAGAGCTTGCCCCCTGAAGCAGCTCAAAGGCATTGGAGAGTAGTGGAAGGGGATAGCGGTTCTTCACCGCAGGCCCGGTTCCAGAACAGAATGCCTTGGGGTGCATCTGAGATTACAGGGGGTGCACCAGTACTATACTAAAACCAGCTACCCAGCTTCAGTTCAGACTTCACTTTTTTACACACAGGCTTTTCCTACCATAGACAAGCACTTCTGCGTAGTTCTACTGACATGTTGGGACAACAAACAATTACTGTGCTTAAAAGATGGTATCATATCATGTCTTGTGATGTGGAGAACATTTCAGCTGCAACATTAGCTTATTGATATCTTAGATAGCTTTGAATATGAGATAGGTTTTTGAGGTGTAAAAAAGAACAGAATTCTACACAAAAAAAACAACATGTGACTGCAATTCAAAAATAACGTTTATTTTTTATAAATTGTGGCAGGATATTTGACATAACAAATAATTGTAAATTGCCACTTATAAATAAAACAGATTTTAGCTGAACAAGGAAAGAACACTTTCAGACTTTGAACTTTGAACAAAAAGTAATCAGTATAATACTCTTAAAGTTAACACGATTGTAAATAAATGCAATAAAAAGAAATATGGGTTCTTATGAACATAATACATTTAATACATGTATTGGATATCCAACGGATATATAACTGTTGCTGCCGAAGAAGTTCAACGTCACTACCGTGCGCTCCATAGATATTCTATATGGGTGCGTGCATTTTGCACACGATGCCGGCCGGCGGCCAATCACAGCAGCGCTGATATAGAGCGACAACATTGCGACCTCGAGTGTGATATTGCTTTATACAACAGTTATACTAGTAAAATGTACTGTTAATAATAATAATTGACAATAGATTTTGATTTGTTTGTTTATTTAATCATATAAACTAATGAAATTGCTTCCGGCAACAAAAATAGATCCCCACTGAGCGGACTGTTGCCAAGCAACATATAAACAAAACACCATACATAAATGCGGAGTGATTTTGTCAGTTTGGTGAACAGTCAGAGTGATGTTGGATGCTGATATCTCAACGGTATTTAATGGAAATTGTCACAGGTTTCATTACAATTAGTTTTGTGAGCAAGTATTTTATTATTTTTATCATATTTATAAAAAAAAAAATCTTTTTTATTATTATTTATTTTTTCAATTGAGGGTGCAAACATTTTTTTGGGGGGTGCAATGCATGCTTATGCACCCCCGTAGAACCGGGCCTGCTTCACCGAGATATTGTTCAGGCCTCGGTAGTCGATACAGGGTCTCAGGGACTTGTCCTTCTTGCCCACGAAGAAGAACCTCGCACCAGCCGGTCACGAGGAGGGTCGGATGATCCCCGCTTTTAAGGAATTCTGGATGTACTCCTCCATGGCCTCTCGCTCGGGAGCAGAGAGGGAGTACAAGCATCCCTTGGGGGTGGAAGTGCCCAGAAGCAGATCGATGGCACAAACGTAGGGACGGTGAGGAGGCAAGGAGGTAGCCTTAGCCTTATTGAAGGCTTCGTAGATGTCCAAGGCTGGGGCAAGAACAAGGGGAAGAGGCGGCGGTGAAGGTGTCCAGAGACAGGACTGCTGACAGGTCACTCCCCACTCCCGGACGGAACAAGGAGACCAGTCAATGTTGGGGTTGTGCCTGCGAAGCCAGGAGTGACCCAAGATGACAGGCTGGTTGGGTGTAGGCAGAAGCATGAACTGGATGGTCTCCCTGTGGCTCCCCGGCAGGAGCATGTGCACAGGCTTAGTCCGAGGAGTTACCCTCCCTAGCACGTGTCCATCCAGGGCTCTAGCAAAAATCGACGATGGCACTCTCTTGACGGAGTCCCAGGCGCAGAGTGAGGGACCGGTCCATGGTGCTCTTGTCGGCCCCTGAATCGACGAGGGCGGCTATGGGATGGGAACAAGAGGATAGCAAGTGCTCACCGGAGAGGATGGGTCTTCTGGGAGAGGCAGAGTCTACTACGGAGCTCACCAGTATGCCTCTGGTTACTGGGAACCTGGGGAGAGGAGGGCTGCGTGGCAGGACGTGATGGAGCCTCTGAACGCCTCTCCCTCCTGCGAGCCTGGATACGGAGGTCGAGGCGGGTGGCGAGCTCGATCAGGCCCTCCAGCGTAGACGGTGGGTCATGGGTGACGAGCTAGTCCTTGATGTGCCCAGCCAGACCCCGCAAAAAGACATCATGTAGAGCGGCTTGGTTCAAGTCGCTCATGGGGCCATGGTACGGAAGTCGATGGCGTAGTCTGTGACTGAGCGGCTTCCCTGGGAAAGGGCCAACAGTTCCCGTCCGGCTTCGGCCCCCAGAGGGCCGGTGCCGAAGACTCTTCTGAGTTTGTCGACGAAGGTCTGGAAAGAGCGGCAGGTGGGGGTTCCTCCCCGCCACTCAGCTGTGCCCCAAAGACGCGCCCGGCCAGTGAGGTTGTTCATGGTCTAAGGCTTCTTGTAACGCTAAGGCTTCTTGTAACGCTTCTTCGGAGGTGAAGGTGAGCGGCTGAAGGGCGAGGATGATGGAGCAGTTGCACAAGAAGGCGTTACAAGTGGTAGAGTCGCCATCATAGCGCTCGGGAATCCCCACATTGGGCTCACAGGGTGAAGGGACGAGAGGTGGAGTGGCGGCGCATACTTGGGCGTTCGCCAATTCCTGGCGGACGTGCGCCAGGAATTGCCGCCCGCCAGTACCGTTGGCGGGCGGGTAATCGGTCAGGCGAGTGGTCGATACCAGGTAGGCAGACGAGGAGCCGGAAACAGGGGAGCAGACAGGCCGGCGGGGACTCAACAACAGGCGGGTGGTCAGACAAGCGAGGGTTCTGTAACAGGCAGGATCAGCATTGGAGAAACGTTTCTGGAGACGCAGGAAAGCTCTGAGTATCGAGAGACGATCTGGCAGAGACTGAGTGAAGAGAGAGGATTTATATAGAGGGAGCACAGGTGAAGGTGGTTGGGTTAATTAGGGGAGATCAGGGTGGCATGCAGGTGAATGGGAAAACCAGGGGCGGACCATGACAACATATCAGGAAAGGTCTGCATTGGTCTGGGGTATCTGGGTCCCATTACTCGGAAGGTATTGAGCAAAAAGCCGTTTTCCATAGGAATGAATGAGATTCTTAAAAAAATGTAAATAAAAGAGGAGGTGCAAAATGTGAATTTTAGGTGAGGTATGTATTGTAAGTACCACGAACCAGGACAGGTCTGCATTTGTCTGGGGTGTCTCGGTCCCATTGCTCGGAAGGTATTGAGCAAAAAGCCATTTTCCAAAGGAAATGAATTGGATTTTTAAAATAATTAATAAAATAGGAGGTGCAAAATCTGAATTTTTAGTGAGGTGTGTCTTGTTAGTATATCACATAGTGGGACAGGTCTGCATTGGTCTGGGGTGTCTGGGTCCCATTACTCTGAAGCTATTGAGCAAAAAGCCGTTCTCCATAGGAAATGAATGGGATTCTTAAGATATTTGAAAAATAGGGGAGGTGCAAAATATGCTATGTGGTGCCTATGCGGTGCCTCCTTAGCACCACATAGCAGGACAGGTCTGCATGGGTCTAGGGTGTCTGGGTCCCATAACTCAGAAGCTATTGAGCAAAAAGCCTTTTTCCATAGTCAGTCTTGTTGGTACCACGAACCAGGACAGGTCTGCATTGGTCTGGGGTGTCTTCGAACCATATCTCCGAAGCTATTCAGCAAAATTGCTTTTTCCTTAGGAAATGAATGGGATTCTTAAAATATTTGAAAAAAAGGGAGGTGGAAAATATGAATTTTTTGTAAGGTGTGCCTTATTAGTACCACATAGCAGGACAGGTTTGTATTGGTCATGGGTGTCTGGGACCCATAACTCAGAAGCTATTGAGCAAAAAGCCTTTTTCCATAGGAAATTAATGGGATTTTTAATAATTTGGGAAAAAAGGGGAGGTGCAAAATATGATTTTTTAGTATGGTGTGTCTTGTTAGTACCACATAGCAGGACAGGTCTGTATTGGTCTGGGGTGTCTGGGTCCCATAGCTCAGAAGCTATTGAGCAAAAAGCCTTTTTCCATAGAAAATGAATGGGATTCTTAAAATATTTAAATAAAATAGGAGGTGCAAAATCTGAATTTTTAGTGAGGTGTGTCTTGTTAGTATATCACATAGTGGGACAGGTCTGCATTGGTCTGGGGTGTCTGGGTCCCATTACTCTGAAGCTATTGAGCAAAAAGCCGTTCTCCATAGGAAATGAATGGGATTCTTAAGATATTTGAAAAATAGGGGAGGTGCAAAATATGCTATGTGGTGCCTATGCGGTGCCTCCTTAGCACCACATAGCAGGACAGGTCTGCATGGGTCTAGGGTGTCTGGGTCCCATAACTCAGAAGCTATTGAGCAAAAAGCCTTTTTCCATAGTCAGTCTTGTTGGTACCACGAACCAGGACAGGTCTGCATTGGTCTGGGGTGTCTTCGAACCATATCTCCGAAGCTATTCAGCAAAATTGCTTTTTCCTTAGGAAATGAATGGGATTCTTAAAATATTTGAAAAAAAGGGAGGTGGAAAATATGAATTTTTAGTAAGGTGTGCCTTATTAGTACCACATAGCAGGACAGGTTTGTATTGGTCATGGGTGTCTGGGACCCATAACTCAGAAGCTATTGAGCAAAAAGCCTTTTTCCATAGGAAATTAATGGGATTTTTAATAATTTGGGAAAAAAGGGGAGGTGCAAAATATGATTTTTTAGTATGGTGTGTCTTGTTAGTACCACATAGCAGGACAGGTCTGTATTGGTCTGGGGTGTCTGGGTCCCATAGCTCAGAAGCTATTGAGCAAAAAGCCTTTTTCCATAGAAAATGAATGGGATTCTTAAAATATTTAAATAAAATAGTAGATGCAAAACATGAATTTTTAGTGAGGTGTGTCTTGTTAAACCACGAAGCAGGACATGTCTGCATTGGTCTGGGGTGTCTGGGTCCCATATCTCGGAAGCTATTGAGCAAGAAGCCATTTTCCATAGGAAATTAATGGGATTCTTAAAATATTTGAAAAAAAAAGGGAGGTGCAAAATATGATTTTTTAGTGAGGTGTGCCTAGTTAGTACCACATAGCAGGACAGGCATTGGTCTGGGGTGTCTGGGTCCCATAACTCTGAAGCTATTGAGCTAAAAGCCGTTTTCCATAGGAAATTAATGGGATCCTTAAAATATTTGAAAAAAAAGGGAGGTGCAAAATATGATTTATTTAGTGAGGTGTGTCTTGTTAGTACCACAAAGCAGGACAGGTCTGCATTTGTCTGGGCTGTCTGGGTCCCTTAACTCGGAAGCTATTGAGCAAAAAGCATTTTTCCATAGGAAATGAATATCTGAATATCTGTCGAATATCTGTTGAATATCCAACAACAAACTAAGGCCACGTTTATACGTAGCAGGGTATTTATAGAAACGGAAATATTTCCCCCCCTCCGTTTTCAAAAATAACATTGTGCACACAGCATCGTTTTCAAAAAACTTGTAGTTTACATGAAAACGCATAAATACGCCGTCGAGCACCATTATAACTATGCCAAACCTATGGGCGGCAGTGTAGTAGAGCTTAGATCGGGCCCAGAAAATCAAGCCCGACCCGGCCCAAGCCCGTGCACGTTCTGTCCGAGCCCGGCCCGACCCGACACATTAACCGTAATTATGAGCCCGAGCCCCATTTCAACCCGACTTTTTTTTTTAATACATATGTAACTTTGTACACATTTTTTACTAGGCATACTCTGCTAAATATATATGTCAGGGATAATGTATAGAACGCCGGTCATTATCGGGAAAATAAGCCCCGACAGGGCGAACAGTACACCGACCGACGCGCAGCGAAGGGTTCTTGCTTCGCCCTGAAGGGGCTTATTTTCGACAATGACCCTCGACGTTCTATACATTATCCCGCTTATTACACGGCTACTTGCCAAAACGAAAAAATAACTTCACACAGGGACGCAGGAAGTGGGGTGCTCCGGGTGCTGCAGCACCCCCCTAGTGGACAACAGACGCAACTACAACACTTGAACTCAGGCAATGCCGCGTTTTTTTATTTTTTTTCTCCGTCATTCGATTACATACAGCACCCAGCGCCGCCGCTCTTATAACGTGCGCATCACGCTGCGCGTTATAGGAGCGTTTATTATCCCCCCCCGTCAACAATCGTTTGCACCCCCCCCCCCCCCCCCCCCGTCAACAATCATTTCTATCACATACATTTCCAACATGAGGTCCATAGTAAAAATAAACCAAGGAGTGCATGTTTGATCGATCGTCATTAAAACTGACTTGATACGAATGTAGCAACTACGTTATTAAACTAGTGATCAGATCCAGCCTAGTGTGGTTGCTATAGAAACGAGTTACCTACAGCTGAGCTAACGTTATTCACCGTAGTTCTAAAGGGAACTACTTTTCGAGGGAGATGAACTTAAACATTTAATAAGCATGCAATACGAATAAGAAAAAGGCTAATTATTAAAGTATTTGAATTGTTTTATTATGTTGGCCGGCGCGAAGTAGAATAAACAGAATAATCACCCCAAGGCAGGGCAATAAACAGTTTGATATGCCCGGCTTGCAGGAGGTTACCGCTCTCGACTTCGTCTCGGGCGGTAAACCGTCCACGAGCCGGGCATATCAAACTGTTTATTGCCCGGCCTCTCGGTGACTATTCCTTACTTATGGCATAGATTTCTCCTCAGATTAGGCCAATAAACCAATGATAAAAAATATAAATAAAATCGTCGATCAAAGGCCCGGCTCGAGGATAGTGGTGGGAAATATTGGCCCGACCCGGCCCGCGGGTCGGGTCGGGCTCGGGCTCGGGCAGAGAATCTAAACTCTAGTAGGGAGAAGGATAAAGGCATGCAAGCCAATCAGAATCCTCAGAATCAACAACAACAACGAATAACACGAGCGTCTTCCTGTAACAAACAAACTGTAAACATAGGGCGCTCATGTGACGTTAAGCATTTCCTGGCGCATAATGTGACGCTTCAGAACCTAAAACCAGAGAATGTCTAATATGAGGAGAACTGGCACTCGCGGGTTAGTTCCGGTTTTCTGGACTGGTTGCAGTAATGATCTTTGACCACGCGGGGCGCTCGTAGGCGAGTCCAGAATGAATGGGAGCCAACGGGGTTTTATCCTCAGAATCCACTTTTCTCACGATGTAATTTTTTGTTAAGTAATTTGAAAGTTGCTATCAAAGGGTGGGGCTAAGATAATAAACTCAGCTGAATATTGCATTTTTTAAGGTCACGTATCTGTTCTAAAAAGGGGTTAAAAACATGCGATGACACACACTGTAATACTGTCAGAGGTACTGCTTTACGGCAGTTTCTAAAGCACTTCCCTTTTCCCGCAACGATAACACCAGCTGTTGGAGGTAAGGCTTTTTTTTGCTTAATACCCTAGTTACAGAGGCTGCATCCGAATACTCATACTTGCATACTATATAGTATGCATTTTGTAGTACGCAAAAAATATAGCGCGTCCGAATACTCAGTATGCATTCTGTAGTACGGAAGACGTTTCCGAATGCGTACTACCAGAGAATGTCTAATATTCGTAGACGGGCTCTGGTACTACCGCCAAAGTAAATCACGGACTTCACTACGCTATCCCACAATGCAACAGGAGTCTAGTAACGAACGAAGAAGAGATGGCTGACTCGTCACCACCAGAAAGACGTTGTAGAAAGCGGCGAAAAAAAGAGACATTAAAAAGAGTAAAATAGTAAAGTAAGTAATTAAGTAAAAAGAGACATTTTTAATTTAATAGCAACGATGACAAGACGGAAAACAGGTAACTTATCAAGGTAATTTTGCCGGCATCTGAGGGGAGATACGTCATCTCCAAACTTCCGGTGGAGTTTCGGCGATGTTCGGAAGCGTTCGGAGGCGTTCTACGCATAGCTGTAGACCGTACTACACAGTCAAGTGTAGTATGGTCAAGTAGTAGACACTGGACAGAAATAGTATGTACTAAGTATTCGGATGCAGCCAGAGTTTTAGTGAGCTAATGTAAAAAAAAGAAATGCGCGAATGTTTTACATATGTATGTTACTTACAGAGAGTGTTTTTTCTAATCCTCACTGGTGCCGATGATAAAGCTTTTTTTTTTAGTAACGATTATGAGCCATTTCTTTCTCCTAAAATAGAAACCTGGATTAGAATCATAATTTTAAGACTGCATCAATTTAGTTTATATCAGTAAACAATCTGCTAGAGAGCAGTGTTCTGTTGTTCTCCCCATGCCTCTTCCTTTCTTGATCTCTACAGTCGGACCTTGATGCTGTGACAACGGACAAGTCTTCTTCCTCTGTCCTTTTCCCCTGCCTCTGTTCAGTATGTTCAGTGTTGTTAAATCATTTCTCTTTTTTTTTATTAGTTACTGTTCTTATTGTGTTCTTGTTAGTGTGATGTTTGAATAAACTTGCCTGTTGCAATGTTGGTATAATGTTTGTATAATTACTGTTATACAACTGTTACTGTTTCAATGTGACCCAGACCATATTTCTCATTCAACAAACATGTGTAGCTTATAATGTGTTGCATGGCAGAGCAATTATATTCAATGGCTTAAAACAAACCCATCTGTAAAGATCAGTGAATGCATAGAAATCAATGACAAGTGGTGTAGATGGTTTTCCCTCTGTGCAAGGTCATTAGCCCAAGTCCGAAGTTGTTAAATCGTTAACTAACCATTTGTATGGAACAATCGGTTAAGGTGAGTTAAGTGCTTGAGTCTCGACACTTTAGAGAATGTCTAGCGCGCAACTTGAATAAGCCATGTGCGATATTACCCGGGCTCCAGCGCAACTTTCCTTACCAGGTGAAGCCTCAGGTAGCCAGGACCATTCATACAGGAGCAAGCAAGAACGTTACCTTTTTCTGTCCTTGGGAAACGAAAAGACGGACAATCCGTTTCCACTGTAAGTGCAGTTTATCATTGCACATTTACGAGGCATTTCTTTTTTAAACTATCTTTATTTTCGAAAAATAGACAATGACAGATTAAATGATATTGAGCGGGATATTGACTGTATTATTTAAGGTGGTCATACCGTACCTACCATGTATATAACACATTGAACATTGAACACAAGAAATGGAAGAAATTCCATTTATGCCCATGTACTTTCACCATACATACTATCTAAAAAATAAAAGGGCATGCAGGAAAATATAAATACAGTACGCAAAAATTGAGTTAACACGTTTCTGATTGCTCTTCAGCTTCAGATGCCGTCAAGAGGGGTCTCTGGTCGTAATCAGTCGCAAGTCCGTCCCTGACCAATCAGCATTCATTAGCAGAATGCTAGCATGTATGGCCAACAACGGCCCAAACTGTAAGAAATCGAAAGGACATAAGTACTCACTCATTTGACTTTTGAACCATAATCTATATTGAACTTGCGGAATCTACAATAAAATTTGCGATATTTCAACGACAAGCAGGTGAAAGAGGCATAATTAGCCGTTTAGCCCCATAGACTCCCATTCAATCTGGACTCGCCCGCGATCACCCCCAGTGGATGTCTCATGGAACTACAACCAAAATCGGTACAATGGGGCGTATAGGGAGTGCCCAGGCTCTTCGTAGACGGGCTCTGCTAAAACCATGGACATATTAAGGCTAAAACCCCTTTTCTCCCCGTTGACATATTAAAGGAAAACCATGGACATATTAAGGCTAAAACCCCTTTTCTCCCCGTTGACACGACAACACATAACCAGCGTTTTCAGAAATCTCAACTTTGGCGGGAGTTTTTAGAAATGATCGTTTTCTGTGAAAAAAACAGCGTTTTCGTGTAAATGAGAGGCCAAACCGTGTGGAAATATCTGCGTTTACCCTTCGTGTAAACGGGGCCTGACTTCACCACGGTAGAGACAATTACAATCCCGGGTTGCATTTTCTTTTATTCTCTTTTCATTTCCTACTTGGGGCCAAGGTTATGTACGTAGTTTATGCAATTTATAAAGTATAAGGTTAAGTTTGATTTGTACTGTTTAAAGAAACGAGTTTTGAATGATAAGTCGTCAAACTAAACTGTGTCTTTTCATTAATTATCCATCTTGCTCCAGTAGTCGAACCTAGTAATCTGTCCCCGAATATTGTATAAAGAATTCTTAATCTGCTAATCCAAGAAGGTATTACAATACACCACGAAAACAATGAGTCACTGGTGTCAAACAGAAAACTGACCGACTTAATGGAAGACATGAGACTTGCCCGGTTTAAGTAACTGACCTCAGTTAGTGACCTCATCTCAGGTATTCAAGCTCCAAGGTGTCCTCCTTCCTGCTGGCAACGTCTCTGAGTGAGTGTTTGTCAACACACACACACACACACACACACACACACACACACACACACACACACACACACACACACACACACACACACACACACACACACACACACACACACACACACACACACACACACACACACACACACACACACACACGTAAAAAATAGCCAATAACAACGTCCACCAGGGGGCAGTCTCTGAGTGAGACTCTGTTGTACGTTCTCTAGTAGGTCTAGTTGTAGCTCAACATTTTCTCCCGTTCGATTGGTTTAACAGGTGGAACTTTGCCAGAAAACTGCCTTGTTAGTGAGGACAATGGTTGTGTTCCACGATATTTTGTGGCTTGTAGGAGAGTGGCGAGTAGGCTTAACTATCGGTCCGGTTACGGGTAGATCAACCCTCACCTGTCGGTCCTGTGAAAGTTAGGCCTACCGTCACATTATGGTCCGGGATGGATAGCTCTACCATAACCAGGGGTGAAAAGTTCAAAGTTATTGATGACATCCCAATTTTTATTTATGAACAAAACCCGATCTATAAAAAAAAATATATGGGCTCGTTTCTATTCTGAGGGACCACGTTGGGTTTGCCCTACTCATTTAGGATGTCAGAAATCATGGGATCAGAAGTGATCGTAACTTGTGACAGGTCGCCCGGTAGGCCTCCTGTTTTTTTTGTTTTTTTTTGATAGAAAGGCATGGAACGACTTCAAAGTAAATACGAGACATTCCACCCGGGCAGTCCAGTGGACCATGGTATCCTGTGGACGGGGGAGGGATGGAGGAGAGAAAATGACAAAAGTCGCGGTCACCAGATTTCTACCACCATGTGACAACAAGGAATCTGAGCCTTAAAGTGAATGATTCTAACAATGACTAGCCCTAAGCATGCTGAATATAACTTACTACAAACCTCACTGAGTGGTGAGTATTGGCTAATGTGTAGGCCTATGTGTGTGACCATAAAGTGTTCCATAGACCATAGTGTGCCCTCTCACCGGTATGACCAGTGTGTGGTTCTGACTGAGCGCATCTCTGCAGCAGACAGGCAGTGCTGTGATTTGAGTCCTCTAAAAGAGTTGGGCTTGGGGGTGTAACGAGGGGTGGGACCCATGGGCACTAGGACGGCTCCCACCACCAGGACCCATTCAGACTGCAGCTGTGTCGTGCGAGCCGTCCTGTCTGTGTAGTATGCTAATTATAGGGTTAATTTATCTGGACGCGATTTAATCGCCTTGCTGGTCGAGCTTCGCAGGTTGGAGAACACCTGCCGGTACCGGAGGGGAAGTTAGTCCGCCGAGGGAACACTTCGGACCGCATTCCTTCAGACCGCGACGCGGAGAGATCGGTGCGCTCCTCGACTCTACAAACCCGTCCAACTCTTTTTCTGCAGTAGACTATATTATTTACTCCCTGGTCCGCTGGCGCCATTTGTTTCAACGTTTGAAGAATAACAATATAATGGTGGTAGTTCCGCTAGGTATTGTAGTGTAAGTCAAGCGAGACGGCGTTTCCTCGGGATCGGGTCGTATTCCCCGCTGGTCGCCGTGATCATGGCTTTATGGTGGCTCGTTGTAGCCGCGGTGGTCTGCGGCTCCCCCGGAGCATACGGTGGGTATTCTTTGGTCCAGTGCTGGTTTATCTTTTTGAGGTATCAAATTTCAAAAGGATATTTGTTTTGGTGATCCTAAATAGAGCATCAGGTCATGGGATAGGCCTATGCGTATAGCAAGACAAAACTATGTTTATATAAGATTAGGCTATGTGTTGGGGATAAAGTTTTTGGCAAGGTATTGATGAAATAAATTCCCGCAGAATGTAAATCCCCAGGTGTGTTATAATCCGGATTTAGGCCGTTATTACAGATTCCTGCTGTGCACCACGCTTGTGTGTTTGGTTTAGGAGTCATCATGAATGAGTAATAGCCTCCCTGCCACTCATGTAAGATCATCAGAGCACGGATGAAGACCTTTTCTCCCCAAAATGAGCTCGGTTAAAGTCTACGATGTTAACAACCCATGTCTTGTCAACCTTATTTCTGAATTTATAGTCATCATCAAAGTCTATTAAAAAAGTGTGTGTAGATCTCCCTCACAAGATGTATAGTGAAGATAACCTCTTTGTGACCACTTCTCGATTTTTTTTTTATAGAAACTCCAAATAGAAAAACACACGTTTAAAGTTAGATTAAATTAGATTTTACTTTACATACCTGCAAATAGGGATTGTATGAATATAAGACAAATTTAAGCATATTAGAGAACTTCAACAGCTAGACTTCTGTTCAAAGGATGGTGCAGAAGAGTTTTGTGAAACGTGACCATCTTGTCAGGCAAGAGCAGTCTGGCGGGAACAGGTTTAAATTATCTGTAGGTGTTTCAGATAATATGCCCTACAGGTATACTTCCTGCACAGAGTCGCAGTATGAAACACTTGGAGTAATTTCTCCCGAAACACTAAACCCTAACAGGATTTGGATTTATGTCGCTGCAGGGTCCAACTAGATGGACTTTTCCTTTTACCATAGTCCCTGCTTTCCCCTATAGTCTTACTAATTACCTTAACAACACCAAACTCTTTTCCAAAACTTAAATGCCTGAATTTTGTGACAATCTGGTGTGATGTTGATTAGCCATTTCGCCATTTCATAATGTTCCCATATATAGTGTCCACACAGATAGATGACCCTAGTCAGCGGACTTTACAAATGCCTATCTGCCTTATTTGGGTGGACACAGGCCAACATATACATGCACATAAACCAGATTCTGACTGCAGATGAGAACATTGTAGGTGTTTATGAAGCAGTTTGTGGCCATGAATCCTTGACCTGTATGGGGAACTTCTTCTCACTGTGGCTCCTCACGCTAATGCCCACCCCATCTCTTCTTACAGGAGCCTGTGTTCACCATGGATCGCTGTATATGGTATGTACCCCACACTCACCATCACTCGCCATGGTCATCACAGGCCCGGACCTGCTTTACAAAGCATAATGGGTAATATGCTCATGTATTATTCACATGACGGAATCATGTTGAGAGGCAAAGTTGTGTGGTTTTGTTGATTAGGTTGTATTGATGTGTTAGCTGACAGGATGTGAGTGATCAATAATTGATTTGCTCTGACTTTGATGATGATGATGGCGGTTCTTCGATGAGCTCCCTTTGAGGTAGCATGGTAGTTGGAAGCCTTCAGTGATGACATCTTGTGTCTAAATCCTTGTGTCCTATCCTTGGCTGCCATTGGTCAGTGTGTCTATTAGAAGTTATACTTACGGAAGGGGCGTGTCTTGGAGTTTAAGATTCAAATCTTAACCTCTCAAGTAACCAGATTAGTACAATTGTCTTTTTTTTTTTTTTTCTTCAGCAATTTACTTGTTGGTAATAAAGATTTAAACTGTTATTTATTGTATTTAATGTTGTTAGGTATCACAAAACGGAATGTAATACGAAAAAGTAGGTACTATTTTAGCTGTTTGCTATTGATTCTCATTTCCCCCAGAATGCATTGTATGATGTCACGTTGGGGAGAAACGACCAAAGCCACATTGAGAACCTTGAGAGTAGAGACTAGTAAATGAGTGTTCAGCAGATTATACAGATGCATAGATAAATACATAGATATTATATATAGTTAGTATATGCTACACGTGAGCCTCCTAAGATGGCGCAATTTGATTGGTTCGCTATCTCGGGATATTGGGCAATTTCCCATGATTGACATCTCAAACTCGATATTGTTTTCATTGCAAAATGACCGCTAATAACTCCAAATAAACCTTCGCCTTTGGCGAATAATTTTTGACTTCACCACTGGGATGCTGACGGCGTTTCCCGCCTGATATTTTTTTCTTTGGCGGCCCTCATTTTGGGTTCCTAAATTGGCCCTCAGCTGTCCAAACTTTGAGAACCCCTGGCCGAGATAGATAGATAGCCTAGTCAAGTCTTTATTACTACACAAATTATCGGGAATTAATTTAGGTGATTCGGCTCACACAGTATAGCCTACAAGACCACACAGAACAAGGGAGACAACAAATCTGACTGGACACACACAAAACACCTCACATTAAAACTAGACACATGCGTTGATAGATAGACAGATAGAAAGATAATTAAATATGTTATATTATTTGCCTTGCGGAGGCAGCCAATCCTGTGCGCGTATGCAAATTAGCCATGTGCGCCTAACACAAGAAAGACGTAATGTTGAGAAGTCATACTATAAACGGATAGTAAACGAAAGCCAAACCAGACCATCAATCACATACTTTGGGTCCATTCTAACTTATGGTAAGAGCGAGGCTAGTCTTTAAATCTTTGCAGTGACTGAATGTTGATGATAAAACGGATTGTTTTGCATAAGATGAGTGTGTGCGACCGTGCGTGTGTCCTTTTCGGCTTCGGCATACTGCATGGTTATGAAGGCCTTGTGGTTACTTGTGGTCTTAGTGAAGCAGCCTAGCCTTGGAGTTGGATAAGTTGGAGTGATTGTGTGCGGGCGTGCGAGAGTGAGAGAGAGAGAGAGAGAGCACGCCCGCCGTGGTGATGTTTGGCTTGTTGTGGGCTGTCTGTCAGCATCCGCCGGGTTGGACGGTGTGCTTTGTGTATGTGTTCAATGTTCATCTGTTTGGTCGTATTTGCGGTAGATTGATGATTAAATAAGGTCATTCCACGACCGGTTATACTTGCAGGCACATTTGCAAGTGCACTGATTGCGTGTCCGATAGGCTAAGTTAGCCCATATCTAGCATCAGGAGCGTCACTAGCAATTGGAAACATTCGGGGCTGTAGCCCAGAAGTTAGAGTCCTTTAAAACAGGGGGTTCGGGGGTTTCTCCCCCAAGAAAATTTGAAAATCTGGGTGATGAACATGCAATTTGAGAAGGAAAGGAAAGACCAATCGTCATGTCTGACTCACGTCGGGGCAGGCCTATTGGTTAATGTTTACGTTAAAGGGGACCTATTATGCTTTTTCGACTTTTATGACCTGTAAACGTTGTTACAATGATTGATAGTCATGTTTAACCATTCTAAAGTGTCAAATAATGACGTACATGCATTTCGTCGTATTCCCTGCTGACAGTCTGGGGTGGCTGTGCAGAGCGCTAAACACTCGGGACAACGATTGCGATTCACTTGTTCACATTTCCGGGAAACATCTACGTAGACGTACTCCTGCCACGCCCCCATATGCCTGGTCAAATCTGCCCCCGCGCGCGCTCCAAGGAAGGTAACCAATCACAACTGAGTTAGGTTGGCAGGAGGGGGGCGAGGGGGCGGAGAAGGACGAAACGGAGCGTTGACAGAGAAGGATGAAAGCGCCCAGATGAGAGGAAGAGTTTCCCGAAAATCTACATCGTTTTTTGTGTATGGTTAAACACGACTATCAATCATTATAACAACGTTTATAGGTCATAAAAGTCGAAAAGCATAATAGGTCCCCTTTAAGGATAGGGAAATGCACCACATACACCAGCAGCCAAAATTAGACATTAGAAAAGCCTGTAGCTAAAAAGTCATACGCATAAAAAAAAACGAAAAAACGAAAAATGCGAAAGGAGACCAAGTGAAATGAACACTGTGGTGTACATGTAGCTTTTAAAAACAGCACAGGGTCGATGAACAATCACCTGCGCTGGAAACATCTGACAAGGTGGTCTGAAACGGAGACCGGTGGTGGGGCTAACATAGGTGCTAGACGTTCTGGGGCACGACCGACGACCATGCGGCATTTTGCAGGCAAGAAGTGTGAGAAGGGACGGAGCGACTCAATCACCAACTTAATTGGTGAAATGGTGGCCCTTGACATGCAACTGATGCTACTTCCATGAGTATACTTAAAGGAAGTACACTATCTGCACTATCCGTACTCACTTGAGTACGCTAATTTTTTAGATGTGAGTGCTGTTCCAAATCGAGTACTATGTGGTGCACTTACCGGAAATGACGATCACGACTGCCGCCGTGGCTCCTCCCCCGCAATAAACATCCCGCTTTGAACGGTGAACTCTTTACGCCTAGCAGCTATAAAAAGCTATAAAAACTATAAAAACTACAAAATGACTCTATTAATGCAGGCTATGTGGAAAATGCGCCGACTTTGGCTCAGCCTGGCTCCGCCTCTTCCGCTACGTAGCTAAGATGGCTGCCGTTGAGTACGGGGAGTGTCCTTCGATCCACACTTCACGATTAGCCCGTTTTGAGTACGGCATCCGGGTCCTTGAAGTATACTTCTTTTCGCCGGATCTGAATTGGAACGTACTGTGTACTAAAATTTTGGCTAGTAAGTGCGGACAGTACGGGTATTGGAACACGGCACAAGAGTGGCAAATGCAGGCCCATGTATTGGCCACACAAAATATGGAAGAGAGCCACACAGCAGAAAATCTGCAAATGGAGTTGGTGGTGGTGGAGTGGAAGGTCAGTGGACGGTTAAGTGCGTGCGTGCACTATAACGCTGCAAATATTGTAAAGGCCAACCAAGCCTGTTATTGGGAGTCGGTCTGTTGCTTTGCGCACATGCTCCAACTGGCTATCAATGACGGGTTCAAGGCTGTCCAGATCCTGGAGTGCATGATTGGAGCGTGCAGCAAACTGGTTGCGCATTTTCATCACAGCACAACTGCTACGCAAGCACTTGCTGTGAAGCAAAAGCAGATGTCCGTCAAAGAACATGCACTTATACAGTGCTGCAAGACCCGATGGAATTCCATATATGGAATGTTTGAGTGGCTGACAGAGCAACGGTGGGCTGTCTGCGCTGTGCTGTCAGACCGCTCTGTTACCAAACCCGCGGATGAGTGCAACCTCAAGTTAAAAGATGAGTACTGGAGACTCATGGAGGAGCTGGATCCTGTCCTGAAAGCATTGGCGATGGCCACAACAGCAAGCTGCGGTGAGGAGGCGGTTCAGTGGTCTACCCGATGGTGTGCGGCCTGATGAATGAACAATTGCAGCCATCAGGTGGTAATGACAAAGTCGCGACTTTTGTGAACACTGTGCGAGAATCACTGGCCAAAAGGTTCCTCCATGGGACACTATAACTGCATCAAAGCCTGCTGTCGTGGCTGCAGTCCTCGACCCCGACACAAGAAGCTCAGGTTTCTGTCACCTGACATGCAAGCTGCGGCAAAGACCCACATGGAGGCGGTTTTTGAAGATGAAAAGGACAAGGAAAGGGCAAGTCGAGGATTACAGCTGGATGAGGAGAGCGGGGACGATATTACAGCTCCAAAACAACCAAAGAAAAGCAGTGCCATGGCCTACCTCTTAGGTGCGCCATATGAGGAAGAGGAGCACCCCGAGTCAGAGTTAGAGAGGTATCTCTATCTCCCTGCATGTCACCTGGACACAGACCCCCTTGCATGGTGGAAAACCATTGAACAGAAATATCCCGTAGTGTCCAGGCTTGCCAAAAGGTTTCTGAGCATTCCAGCTACTTCCGTCAGAGAGAGTTTTCTCCACTGCAGGCCTACTGGTGCCAAAGCAACGCTCTCGGCTTCTTCCCGACAACGTGAAAATGCTGATATTCCTTAACAAGAATCTGCCCAGGTAATTAATATAACTATTATTCAGGCTATTCCCACTATGGGAATTATCATCATTGTTTGATTAATGTTGATCTTGGCCATTTATAAAAGCTTATAGACTTTTATTATTTGTTTTCCAGACCATGCAACGATAACGAAAAGAAGACACGCTGAGAGAATCAGCATCATTAAACTTTTTCGAGGCTGCCGTTTTCGTTGCTGCTGTTGAGTTGATCTGTATATGACACGGAGAAATGTTTCCATTCGACATGTTGATATTATCAGTGCATAATAAACTGGTATTGAAAAATCCTTTGTTTTTCTTGTCCCTTATAAATAGAGATTTCAGTTTTCTGTGTGACTTATTTAGGCTAGCCTACTTTATAAAGCATAATTGTATATGTCTGGCATTTGAGTGGCGGCAGTGATGCAGAGGAATCTTTCTGAAAAGCGGCTGCACCCTCCATTGGTCGTATAGCGCGACTGCGGTCCACTTTAATAAAAAACAAAAAAACGGTTAACCGTGTACACAAATAAAAAGGAGTCGTGTAACCGTTTACACATTTTTGTAACCGTTCACAACCCTGGTCTGGACCAGCAGCAGCTCTGGAAGACAAGCGTGTCTACACCACAAGCAGGTCTAGCTGTTCTAGGACCAGCAGACTGGGCCTTCTATGTGCTACAGAGAGGACAGCTGTGTGATCCTCTGTGATCAGGGACAAGGACCTTTCAGGACCCACCAGGGGAAGGTGTTTTTTCTATGAGCCTTTGATTGATGCTCGGAACCAAGGACTCTTAAATCTTTTCACAGTGGGACCTTTTTTCTTCAAACAAAAGGATCACCAATTCAGGTTTGCTCAGTATTTGTAAAGTATAGTATAATGTTCTCATCATTGCAGTTGTACTGCATAATGACCAATTGAAAAGCTACTTTAGACTCTAGATGGTCTAGATTAGTTCCTAATGACAGACCACTGGTTCCCTGCTGCTCTGTCATTCCGTCAAGCCATCACAGTAGAGCTCATAAGCCACATACAAGTAGTGGACGCACACACACACACACACTCACACACACGCACACGCACGCACACACACACAAGGACACACATAGGGGTTAGGGTCAAGCCCCCAGGAACAGTGCATACTTCCGCAAACCATCAGTGCTCAGCGGCAAAGCCTGGTATTGCAGCTGTTTAAGCGGGCTGTGGACGGGTCCCTCGATTCAAGGGGCCCGGAAGTAGATATCTCCGTTCACTCCACTGCAAGTGGGGAATTTGTCCCCGCAAAAAATGTCTGGATATCAATCAGAGGCTCATAATTATCTTTATACAATGTACTAATGAAATGTAAGTTTTCTCTTTCCAAATCGCCACCTCAAGCGTTTTATTAGCCGTTTTATTTATTTATTTTTTGCAGGAGAAGGAGGGGAGGGCAGCTGAAAGGAGTCGTAGTGAAACAAATGTTTTTTCGGCCTGGCATCCGAGAGGGCTCAGTGGACGGCTCAGTTAACTTCTCGTGTCTGAGGTTTTTCCTTTTGCTTAATATGAATGACGTTGATGTATTTAGGCACTGTGTTGACTTTTTGTCACTTAAAGTCGCCGAGGGATGTGTAGATAGACCGCTCGCTTATGATGCTACAATACTAACAATGCTAGACAACGAGAATATTTCTGCATCCGGCACGTCATGCACAAGGGCGTGGCTGGCTCCCATGATGCGGAAGCAAATCTCTCCTTGATGTTGCCCTGCGCCATTGAGCAGTTTTCATCGGAATGAATGGACGCCATTTTTTAATCTGCTGTCTTTTCTTTAATAGGTCCATGGTTAGGGTACCCTGCATTAAGTATAGATGTTCCTTCAAACAGGGCGAGATAGATAGATGGAAAGAGTGAGATAGAGAGTGAGAGAGAGAGGCATGCAGGTAAGGGAAGAGACGTTGAGAAAGAGAAAATGAGAGAGAGAGAGGCATGCCACTAAGGGGAGAGAGAGAGAAAAGCCTGCAAGTAGGGGGAGAGACAGGGATAGAGAGAGAAAGGCATGTGGGCAGAGTGAGAGATCGGGAGAGAGGGATAGAGAGAGAAGAGAGATAGAGATCTAAAGAGAGATAGAGGCCTGCAGGGAGGGGGAGAGATTGGGAGTGAGATAGAGATAACTAGAGATGTACAGCGTGACAAGGCCAGTGTTTACATCCAGTCTACGTTGCCATGGTGAGCTCTGAGCTCCCTAGACATCAGGAACTCTGGAATCCAGTTCTTGACTTTTATGTTTTAGTCAGAGGAAGTTTGCATGATCAACATTACCACCAACATCCCCACTAGCAACACCACCACCAACATCCCCACCACCAACATCACCACCACCAATGGCTTGTTCCTGCTTATGCACCTAGGCATAATGATCCATCCTACTGTAATAACTTTTTAAAACAAGGATGTGGTGGTAGTCTACTACCTCCCTTATGTCAATTTCAGACAACAAAATATCTATTAATAATAATACAAATTATATTATATCTGTAGTTTATTCTACCTTGCAACGTTATTCCATTACAACCTGAAGTTGGTAAGCAAGCCTGACTATTGGTGCATATTATTATCCCCTCTTTAGATTATGAGGGTGAATGTCCGGTATCTTTTATGGTCGGTTTGACAGCTAAGATGAGTTTGAATGGCTCAGTTTCCATTTATGTTGTGAATACCAAGGTGGGGTTTTCCTTCTCAAGAGCTGTGCTATACCTTTTGTATGGCTGTGTATTGCACCTCAGAGGCCTCTGTTAAACTGTCTTGGAGCCTTGTTTCTCAGACCGGGAACTGTAAAACTGTAAACTGTCAACACGCAGGACCAGCTCCAAATATATCACTTGCCTCTTGGCTTGAATTCCTGACAATGCACACCACTGCTGGATCAAAATGTAAGCCACCGCTTAAATAGCCCTGGACGCAGCCTCAGACAAGGGGCCAGGCTCAAACTACAGACCCCTTAACCAGACCAAGGTACCAGGCCCCAACTACAGAGGTTGGGGATGAGGGAGGTGAGGGAGGAGTTGAGGAAGGCGATAAATGGGGGGAGGAGATGACAGTGGTGGGGAATAGATGAGGGACGTCAGGGAGAAGGTGAAGGAGGCGAGGGGGGGAGGAGATGAGGGGAGGGAGGCAATAGAGGGGGGGTGGAGATGAGGGAGGAGAGGGAGGTGGGGAGGAGATGAGGGAGGTGAGGGAGGCGATAGAGGGGGGTGGTGCAGATGAGTGAGGTAGGGAGGAGGTGAGGGAGGTGGGGGAGGAGATGAGAAGGGTATTGAGGAGATTAGGGAGGTAAGGGAGATGGTTTGGAGACAATGGGGGATGGGGACTGAGGAGGACAGTCAATCCCAAGAGAAACAAAGAGCATCATGGGTAAGGATAATAATAAAAGGTAGAGAGAGAGAGAGAGAGAGAGAGAGAGAGAGAGAGAGAACGAGAGAGAACTTCGCACCTTTCTTCCAGATGATAGCGGTGGCAGACAGGTGTGACAGCCTTGCAGTGATCATTTGGTCAATAAAGTTGTGAATCTGGATAATAGAATGATAATATGTATCTTTCTCCATATTGTCAGATGACCCAACCAAGGTTAATTACATCATGCTACCAGCCTCAGAAGGAAGGGGCTATGATGGTACTCGTGTGGTTCCAAACGCTGCTACCTAGCATCTTCTACCTAGTGGGCTACCCAGCATGTACATAGTGTGCTACCTATTGTATGCTACCTAGTGTGCTACCTAGTGTTTGCTAAATAGCGTCTGCTACCTAGCATGTGATACTGTGTTGCATAGTCTTTCATAGTGTGTGTCACATCCTTTCTCATTTTGGGTAAAGTTTCAAACTTTCAGCTCAGTGTGTAAAATGTAGGATCTTTTTCTCACTTTGAACTGTTGACAGCAATTCAAAATAAGAAAGTGTTCTTAGTGGTTAGAAGTCTTCTTCAAGACGAGAAGGTTAGAGTTAGGTCTATTGAGATCTGTTAGGGTCTGTGAAGCAGTAGATCATAAATAGACCATTCTGGGAGCTTCTCTCTCAGACTCTGAATTATTAAGATGTGGTGGTTGTGAAGAGCCTTCAGTCTGCTCCTTTCATGACGCTTTTGAGGAGAAACATTTCTCACAGAAACTCTTTCATGGTTTAAAGCTTGCTACTGAGGTGTTGATGCCCCTGCAGGTGGAGTGCCTCAGTTGACCTCGCCCCCCGGCTGACTGGCCCTCGGGAGAATGGCTGCTTCATTCCAGGCTGAACCGGTTTGCAATATTATGTATTTTATAACCCCAAGGGTTAGGGTTTGGGTTAGAACGATGCACGGCCCTGGGCTCTGTTAGAAATGTCCAGCAAGTGCCAGAATTTGACTGCGGCGGTTTGCAGGCGGAGCATAGCGCACTGAGCTCGGCTCATAGCAACACCGTAGTAGCAACGGCACGCTGTAGCACAATGAGTTCGAGCCCATTGGCCCACAGTACGTGACCTCAAAAATAGCTCACCTTTTTTGCCTTTGTATTGTCATAAGGTAATTGATGAAGTAGGTACTTTAGTGTACCCGTTTTCTTTTTTTATTATGTTGTATAGGGGTGTAACGGTAGGCCTACACGTATTTGTACCGATCAGTCATGGTACAGGCACTTCAGTGCGGTTACAGAGGTGTACCGTGGTACGTAAATGTGACGTACATAGCGTTAATATTGCGTATTGTGGCAACCCGGTACTCGATTGGGCCGGGTTCCACGGATAAACGACACGTTTAGCGGGGGTTAAAGCCATCCAAGGCATTTATTACAGACAGCTTCAACAAACAAGGTACTCGCGGTCTCTAGGGCCTCCGTGGGCCTCTAGCTGCTCGGACCCGAGCGCTTCCTCCTCCCTCGCTCTCCTCCCTGGTCTGCCCAAATGACAGTCCTTTTATATTGCCTCCTCAGCTTTCGGCCAGGTGTCCCCCAATCACACTGATTGGGGAGGCGAAAGGGCTGCTCTCGGTCACCGTCTGGTGGGTGACGGCGGTACACGCCGTCCAGGACCAACCCTCGGGCTGGTCCGGGCCGAGGCTTACGGGGCGGGATGCCACACTCCTCCACCCTTTGTCCAAGCCCCGGGTAGACAGAGGACCCGCCCAGGCAGGTATCTCGTTGTGACAGGGCGTCTCCTGCGGCGGTGGCTGCGTCCCTCGCAGCGACGGCGGCAGCATCTCTCGCAGCGTCGACGACCGCATCCCTTGCCGCGACGGCGACCGCATCTCTTGCCGCGACGGCGACCGCATCACTCCTGCCCCGGGATTCTCGTGCCGGGTCCCAAAGCCGGCGAAACATCGGGCAATCCCTCCCAATCAGGAGCGGCACAGGGAGGTTGGGTACAATCCCCGCCCGAGCCGTGAACACCCCGTGTGGGGTCCGGATGACCACGTGGCAGGTCTCGTAGGTCCGGGTCCCCCCGTGCACGCAGGCCACCTCCATGGGTCCCCCCTCCCTTCCTCCCGCCAAGTCGGGGCGGAGGAGGGTGACCGCGCTGCCGGTGTCCAGCAGGGCCTGCGTGTCCTTTGCCATGACCCGTGCTGGTACGGTCGGGCTCCCGGACGTCCCCTGCGCCCAACAGGTAGCCAGCATGCAGGGCCGGCCCGTCCCCACGTCCGCGAGGCCGACTGAAACGTCCCGTCCCGGTCTTGCTCTGCGGCCTCGTTTCGCTCTGCGGCCTCGTTTCGCTCTGCGGCCTCGTCTCGCTCTGCGGCCTCGTCTCGCTCTGCGGCCTCGTCTCCTGCTGCGGCCTCGTCACCTGCTGCGGCAGCGGCGTCCCTTGCGGCGGCGGCGGCGGCGGCGTCTCTTGCGGCGGCGGTGGCGTCCCTTGCGGCGGCGGCGGACGCGTCTCATGCGGCGGCGGCGGCGTCAGTCCCGTCCGGGTTCTGCATTCCGAACGGGTGGGGTATTTTACCGGGGGGGTCGTAGTGGGATCTTCATGTTGCCTGCATTCTCCACCATGTGTGGCAACCCGGTACTCGATTGGGCCGGGTTCCATGGATAAACGACACGTTTAGCGGGGGTTAAAGCCATCCAAGGCATTTATTACAGACAGCTTCAACAAACAAGGTACTCGCGGTCTCTAGGGCCTCCGTGGGCCTCTAGCTGCTCGCGGACCCGAGCGCTTCCTCCTTCCTCGCTCTCCTCCCTGGTCTGCCCAAATGACAGTCCTTTTATATTGCCTCCTCGGCTTTCGGCCAGGTGTCCCCCAATCACACTGATTGGGGAGGCGAAGGGGCTGCTCTCGGTCGCCGTCTGGTGGGTGACGGCGGTACACGCCGTCCAGGACCAGCCCTTGGGCTGGTCCGGGCCGAGGCTTACGGGGCGGGATGCCACAGTATGTAAAGGCTTGTTTTGGGATGCGATGAGTATACTACTCCGACTCTGTAATCCGACTCCGTAACCACGGAGACCCCTCAGCAGCTCTCCGTCGGGATGTCGGATACACAATGCAATTCGCCGCCCGATCTATCTTATATGTTGACTACAAACCATGTAAGCAGTGTTGTAAATAACTTCCAAAGCTTTTTATTTGGTGTTTTATTGGTCCTTAAAGGTTGGGTATGGAATTCTCTTTTTTTGCCATTTTTGCAAAATTACTTGAAATCCTTATCATAACCCGCTTACAGCCACTGAGTCAGAAGTACTGACATGAAAATTAAACAAGTCAATCATCTGTGGAACGGGCAGGGCTCGAAAAACTGTCCAATCCCACCGAGTGGCATTGGACAGTAAGTACGTCAATCAAACGGTCGTACTGTACACCCCCTCCCTCGCTCCCCGCGCGAACCCCTTCGTGCACGTACTCAAAGCTCCTGACCCAGAGCAAGCTTCTGTTGTTAACCTGCGGTAGCTACTGGAGCTAGCTAACTAGCTAATGGCTTGCTCTCGCGCATCTAGACCGCATCTGTTCGCTCGTGCATGATTACGCGTCCATGTAATTGGAATGGGTGGAGTCAGAGTCAGCGTTGAGGGAGAGGGGGTAGGACCATTTGAGTTTGTATTTTCAAAATCTCCTGGCGTTTCGCAAATCCCATACTCCACCTTTAAGGTGCAAAGTAAACAATGTACAAAGTAATTAAGGTGCAAAGTCAAACCGGAGAAGTGATTCCAGAAATGATTTTGTTAGAGGACCAACCACAGCCCTCGCCGTCTCCGTTGCGTCGACCAATAGGTCCATGGCGTCGACGGATAGTTAAAAAATATTGGATGCGCACGTATGCTACGGGGAGGGTCTCCGACAGGCTCTCCGGCTAGGGGGAGGGCCCTCCGTGTCTACGTACAGAACTTTAACATGCACACGCTAGGGATGGGCAGCGATCGTCGAATAGTCGAATAGTTGGAGTCACGTAGAATATCGAATAATGAATGTGACTATCGGTGGTGAATAATTGTTTGATAATTCACTGTTGCTAAGCATATAATGACCGCTGTCAAGGAAAGTGTATTTTTCCTCTTTTTTTTTGTCGTATCACGCATGTAGTCCGGTAACTTATCAACCCCAGCGTCCTCGGTTGCTAAGCGACGTCAACGTCTTTGGCAGACTATTTCTCCGCTGATCAATACTACGAATGCTGGTAACAAATAAATTGTAAAAAGACACTGTGTAAGTAATTTTCTTGACGCGTCTAGTTCACCGTCATGCAGGCTCTGTTCAGTAAAATAAATGAATAGCGATCTGTTTTCAGCGTATGTAGGTCTATCTGCCTAAGCCGCCCACATTGAAATAATTTTGGTGTTGAATGTTGATGGCGTAGTTGTTGAAATAAACATTGATGACATACAAATCATAAAAGTCTCTCCCTGTGTCATTGTGTGTGCGTGTATCCGAGGTGCGTGCGTGCGTGGGGGGTTCTTATTCGAATACTTCTCAGCGAATATCGAATAGTATTTTTGCCAGAGATGCATATCCCTAGCACACGCATTTGAAAAGGCACCATCCAGGTGTTACTATCAGCGTTGCTGTGGAAAAAAAGAAAAGCTGTGCAAACCCAGTTCACAACACTAGTTCAACAACCCCTGTCTGGGAATTCAGAAATGCAAATGTTTATTGGTGTTTTCATTGTTGCTGATCTACGGCCATTCTCTGTTGATGACAAACAAGCAGTTATTTTTAATTTTCCCCTTAACTATGAACCATACCGTACCGTGACTTAAAAACCGAGGTACGTACCGAACCGTGACTTTTGTGTACCGTTACATCCCTAATTTTTTTGTTATTTGGTCAGACCCTTCGGACTGGACTAAGGCTGTTTAAAAGAAACCCAGACAGGGCTAATTGTCAAACAAACAGGCTGGCCCCCATGCCCCCAGCCCCCACAGTTCTTTCACAGTTTCTTGCCTCGGGAGCGGGGGTCGAAGTTTTTTTGTCTCTCAGTTCATTCTGAGGGTTTGAGTCTCTCCATTCTGTTATCAGTGAATACCAAGGCATGCAGTAGGCCTAGGGGCTGCCTTACCCAGCTAGGATTTGGAGCCCCGTCACCCAGACTGGAGCTAAGTCTCTGGGATCCCACAGCTCTGCACTCAGTTTGGAGACACCACACCAGCTTTTCCACCTCCTCCACCCTCTTCTCCGTCTTCTCCTGTCTCTCCTCCAGTCAGAGCAGGGGATGGAAGGGTTAATCATTCGATTTTTTGTGTCTGTGATTGCCAGACCAAACATTCCTTTCCTTACTTTATTCCATCGCTCCTTCCCTCTTACCTTCCTTCCGTTCTTCATTCCTCTTCCCTTCCTCCTCCTTCCACTTGTTCTAGAAGTTCAAATTGCGGCCATTGTCTTCTCTGTAACGTGATACTGTCTTTAAAAGACCGGGGTGTCACCTAGCATCCGCCAGCTGTCTGCTGGAGATGGAGGTGAAGCTACAGATGAAAGGTGTAGATACGATTTAACCTGGGGTGCTCATGTTGGCGCCAGATCCAACATGTTCAGGCCTTCATCTCATCTTAGCTCCTCCTCCGCCAAGCACCATGCAGGACCCCACAAGATGCTGGAATCATACCTGCGCACGTTGGACTGCTCCACAAAGAAGTCTTTCCACAACCGCCCAGCAAGCTCTGGCACGCTGGGCCGCAGTCCCAAATAACAAAGAACGTAAGAGGGTCTATGTCCCCCACCCTCCCTGCACCCCACCCCTGAACAGCTTCTCCTATCCTGACCCCACCCAGCCTATCCTTACCCCCCACGTCCCAGCGTATCCTACCTTAGCCTTCTCTGTTTCTTGGGTTCTTTAAAGGTCCCATGGCATGCTACTTTATGGATGGTTTTATATAGTTGTTAGTGGGTCCCTAATACAGTATTTGAAGAAGTTCAAGAAATTCTGCCTTCGTGCAGAATTACAGCCACCACAAGCCAGTCCCAAAATGAGCTTTCCATAAGCGTGCCGTTTCTGTGTCTGTAGCTTTGAATGCTAATGAGGAGGAGAGAGGCGGGTCCAGATGGAGGGTGGAGATGTGGCCCTGAGCAGCTGAGCATGCCCTGAGCACGAACTTGCAAAAATGGCGGGAACTTGCGAAAGAATGCGTGAACTTGCGAAAAATTCATCTTTTCAATGACTTTCACGTGTGTGAATTAAACGCAACATTTTTCAACTTTCTGCTAAGATATATGTGACTTTTTTGCAACGAAAATGGGGGGATTATGAAATCATGCAAGCCCCGCATATTTTTGCGCGGAAATCTGCAATTTATGCGGTGAAAGTGGGGTATATTTGGAAAGAAATCGGCCCTTGCGTGAATATGCAGACTTTGGCTGATTATGCGTTGAATTAATGCGATCGCATAATCGCGTTTTTCTGGAGGGACTGGTATGTCTCCAAATATCAACCATAAGTATCAAATAATAGTTTCATTCACTATCATTCCGTTTGGGACTTTGAATTTCTCTCCTGAAGCGAGTGGTACAGGATCAAAATCCCTGAATATGTTCAATGTTGGATGACTTTGCCATATTAGTGAGAGAAACGTGAGAATATCTGTTTCTAGTTGACTGTGCTGTATGAGACTATTTTGCATTAAGGCAACTCCCACCTGATTTCTTAGTGATCAGGGCATCTCAGATTGGTTCTGAGAAGAGATTTGGCCTGTCAATCATGTATAGTCAAGCTCCTCCACAGAGGCCTGAATGCAACACTAATGGCAGAAAAAGTTTTTTCTTGCTCTAATCTGCTCTATCTTTCCAACCCTCAAGGATTGCTTCAGCAGCCTCCTTATCATTAGATCTGCTGATTATTGTGCACATGATGATTTTTTTTGTAAACCCACCAAAGCTATTGCTTGCCTCTCTCTCAGAAGCACTTCCCCCTCAACTCAACAAATTTTATAATCCATGGCCATTGAGTGTTCCAGAATGCACCACTGGCTAAACTAGAGCTTGCTTTACCAAGCTTGCCATCCCGGCCGAGTAACCAGCTCTCTAATCCCGCCACTGTATTTCACGGGACGGTCGAAATGTAATCGCACATGTTGTGTATTGTATCCAAATTAGCATACTGACAATCAAAGCTTTCACATTAATAATAAAGCCTGTTATGCACATTGTTACAAAACATTTGATTAAAATATAACATTTATAAACCTACCATTTACAGATCTGGAGCAGATCGCAGAAAGCCTGACATATTACCCAGTTTCAAACCGGAAATATCCACCTTGCCTTGGACTTAATAGTAAATCAATGTTATACATTGTCTCACATTGTGTGTGTTTTTTAGCCTGTATTATTCCTTTAAGATGGAGGTGTAGTTGACCTGTGTCCTGCAGGGTGGGGCTGTTGCTAGGAGCTATGGGCCATTCGGTGCTTCTGTGCCCTGATACTGTGAGTTTAATTCCTGTCTGTCTGGTTGGATATATTTCCAAGCCTAAAGTGAGTGAATGGTGAACCTCGGGGTGTTGGAGTGTTGTAGCATGGGAACCAGTCTTGACCGGCTATTACCGACTGACTCATACATAAACACGCTGATGTTCCCAGCGCTTCTGAAAGGGGCCAATTTGAAACAATTACAGGTACCATAATGTGTGTCTGTGGGGCCGTTTGAAGTGTTAAAGAGAAACGGCAGAACGGCAGAGTCCTTGGTCCTCTGTTATTTCCTCCTGTGTGTGGGCTAGTGATTGACTAATTGTATGATCATCCGTTGAAGCAGTTTCCTCTAACAAGGTTACTCTTGTTAGAGTATAGTACCTGCAGTGCAAAGGTGGATCTTTTTTATATTGGGGATATCCCCCCCCCCCCCCCCCCCCCCCCATCTAAAAGGGGTTAGGTGGGGGTGGGGGGGGGGGGGGGGTAGGGCTTGCATTTGTCAGAGGAGGTGTCTGAGTGGTGTTTGTGTGTGTGTGTGTGTGTGTGTGTGTAGTTTTTATTTCTCTCCCCCTGCCCTCAGCCCTGTGTGTGATAATTATGGGATACAAGCCGTATTACAATTCAGACATTCCTCCTGTTGTTTTCAACAGTAAACAGAGGTGTTCTCCTTAAGTGCAAACACTCAATAAGCCCCTTTACCCCACCGGTCAACGGAGGACCTTTTATAACCCCCCACCCCTCCCCAAACGCACACCTTTATTCTTTGACAGAAAAAACACAAAGGGTTTGAAGGGAGCATTGTTGTGCAGGGAGGACAGTGGCTGTGGGTTGTGGAAAAGTACAGAAACCTGAACCATTTTGATCCTCGTTATGACCCTCAGAAAGGCCCTCGGTTCTGGAGCGGAGGGAACATTTACATTTAGATATTTTCTATCGTCTCCCAGCCTGCTACCCACTGAGTCAGCACTTCTCCTCAGCCCCCTCTCTCTGTGGGGAGCGGGGGGGGATCAGGAGTCTGGTGAGATTTCACATAGGACACAGCTGGGCTAATGGGCTAATTCCAGAACCTGCTCTCCTGTGTCTTCTGCCGCTATTCTCTTTGAAGAGATGTGACCTACAGTAATACAGAGACAGGTCGTTAAGGAGAGTTGTAAGACACTACGCAGGTCATTAAGGAGCCGGTAGGGGTTAGACAATGAAAACAGAGACAGGACATTGACAGGTAGGGGCTAGACAGTGAATTCAGAGACAGGTCATTAAGGAGCAGGTAGGGGTTAGAAAGTGAATACAGAGATAGGACATTAAGGAGCTTGTGGGGGTTAGACAATGAATACAAAGACAGGACATTGAGAGGTAAGGGTTAGACAGTGAATGCAGAGATAGGTCATTAAGGAGCAGGTAGGGGTTACACAGTGAATACAGAGACAGGACATTAAGGAGCAGGTAGGGGTTATACAGTACAGAGACAGGTCAATAAGGAGCAGGTAGGGGTTAGAAAGTACAGAGACATGTTATTAAGGAGTAGGTAGGGGGACAGTACAGAGACAGGTCATTAAGGAGCAGGTAGGGGTTAGACAGTACAGCGACAGGTCTTTAAGGAGCTGGTATTGGGTGAGACATTTCGTCAGTTCTATTTGATTCTAAACTAAGAGTTCAGTCTGGTTGGGATGCCATCAGCAGCCCTGGGGATGCTTAAAATAGCAACACAGCCCTAGTGGCATGCCCCTCTGTAGGGATCTGGGGGGCCCCTGTCAAACACTAGTACAGCATGGCCCCTGGGGCCAAACACTGTCAATCTATCCCTCTCCCACTCCCCCCGACTATGGTGTGGTGCTTTGTAGTGTAGACAGTCTGAGGTAAGATGTATAATCAGAGGCGTACCAGAACATCATTCCAGGTGTCATGTAACCATGGTGCTGTGTAACATCTGGACCCAGACCCCATTCAGATCACATGATCAGGGGCTTTACTTTGCCTGAGGCAGATGCAGGAAGCTGCTGTCCTGAATGCTGTTTATTGGGAGGGAAGGAGCTGAAGGCAAGGGGGCAATAGGAGACTAGTACACTAGGCTGGGATCTTCCTGCTAGGAGACTAGTACACTAGGCTGGGATCTTCCTGCTAGGAGAATAGAAGAATAGGTTGCTAGGAGAGTAGGCTGCTAGGAGACTAGGAGAATAGAAGACCAGGCTGCTAGAAGGCAAGGAGACTAGGAGACCAAAAGACCAGACTGCTAGGAGACTAGAAGACCAAGCTGCTAGGAGACTAGGAGACTAGAAAACCAGGCTGCTAGGAGTCTATAAGACTGGGCTGGAGACTAGGCTGCAAGGGGACTAGGCTTTGATGTTCCTGCTAGAATACAAGACTGTAATGTTCCTGCTAAGAGACTAGGATGCTAGGACACTAGGCTGCTAAGAGGCTAGGCTGCTTGGAGACTAGGAGACGGGGCTGCTAGGAGACTACTCTGTGATCTTCATGCTCAGATAAGGTTTATGGTGTGTGTTGTCCGAAGGTTAGCATTAGGGGACCCTGGGAAACAAGGTGACAGTCATCGTTATACCCTTGTTCCTAACCTCTCATTGCTAAAGCCTTACAGTCATAAATTATACTTTATTCCCATCCTACCACCAACCCAATCCTTACTGTGACAAGAACACACCGAGTCTAGGCGAAAGCAGGACTGGTGACTTTGTTCTCTGAGCCTGATGGGAACGGCAGACAGTGCCTTTCTCAGGACAAGGGGTAATAAAATGTATGGGCCACCCATTAGAGCACCAGCAGAGGGAACAGGTGTGTGTGTGTGTGGGGGGGTTTACTCAGAGAGATGGGTGGGGGCAAACCTCTTGATGATGTGCTAGATGAGGGGTCAGGGCTGGTCGCATGCAGGAATGCATACGGCACACTAGAAGGTGCCACCACACGGAGTATCAAACTCGCGATCATATGACAACATACAATACATAATATTGTATTTATATTATTTATATGCCTTAAGTATTTATTAGGCACAGGCTTGAAAGGAAATCTGCAGCACATTTAAGCAGAACCTATAAACATATTGTGGAATCTCTTAAAGATCCCATATCATGCCTTTTTAGGGTTAATAATTGCATTTGGGGGCACAAGTAGAATAGGGTTACATGCCTGTATGTTATAAATAGCCCTTATTATTCTCACACTGTTCTCACACTAAATTTCTTTAAAACCTACTTCAGCGTCTTTCAAAAACGGGCTGATTTGTATCATGTTGCTCTAAGGCCCCCCTCCCAAGTAGCCCAGTCTGCTGTGATTGGTCGAATGCTTGGCGCGTGCGTCGGCAAATTCAAACCCACGAGAAGTTGTAAACATTGCGGGTAGCCGGGAGGCGTGACTTCTGCTCTTCAGCACCGTCCATTGAACCTCACAATGTTACTGAGGTAAAGTTTGAGCTGCTTCACACACTTATTGAGGGGCGTTCTCGGTGGGGCGAATACTCCCCCTGGCTCAAACTTAGATTTCCCTAGCTTAGCAGTCGGGCTGCACAATATATCGAATTTTTATCGCGATGACGATATTGGCGTCCCACGATGACACGTAGTGTTCCTTCGATATTTTCGCGATATTTTTTTTAAATAATGCATCCGCAAAAAAAAGAAAACGAAAAAAGAAACGAGCCCCGCCCATGCAGTATACGCTCTACCTCCACTGCAAAGCAAACCAAGCGCTCCCTGTACACCTGTCTGCGACTGCGTGAGTCCGGCGCGAAGCGTGAAAAGGGGGAGGGGGGGGGGCATGGCCTGGCGGCAATTTGCTGCTGAGTACAGTGTGTGGCTCCTACCACTAGGGGGTGGTAGAAATTCGAAAGATTTTTTTTTCAATGAATAATCGTGGTAAATAATCGTGATATCAATATTGATCAAAATAATCATGATAATCATTTCGGCAATAATCGTGCAGCCCTACTTAGCAGACGTAAAACATGCATGCATACGTAATTTAACAGTCTAAACAAAGGGTCAAGTCGAAAAAGCATGATATCAACCCTTTAATTAAACTAGAGAACAACCAAATCTGACTGGGGCAGGTTGAGGACGCTGTGCCGGGAGGTACTGGACAGCAGACTATCCTGGACAGACCACTGATATTTTGGATACTGAAATGAAAACAAACACATCTGTGATAAAAAAGTTATTGTGCCTTGTTTGAACCGTACCGCACCGCTCGGTGGAAACGTGCAATTGGTGAGGTCAGGCGCTACAAAAGCGTTCTAGGAAGGCCACAGCTGGAGCAGAACAGAGCAGCTGGGCTGCCTGGCCCCCAATATAAGTGCAACTTATGTTAACAAGATGCATCAGATTCTCTGCCGGTTGAGAGTAGAGCAGAGATGAACAGCTTCACTTCACTATGCTTCATCAGAAATATCACAGACAGAATATCACATTACAGAGAGAACAGAGCTTGATGACGTTGTGATTTAGCGTGGGAACAGAGTTGTTAACATCTCATCATTGCTGGTGAAAAGTTTGAATCACACTACGTTAAGTCATATTTACTCACGTTATGTCATTTTGTTTGAATGAAATAGCCGCCAGTAACAGAGCGTTAACTTGTTAACTTACAATTATATGGGTCGACCACCTAGACAGCTGTAGATAATGTTATATGGAGTAGCTCAGCGCTGTTATCCATAACTACCCTGCCCTACACAAAAGCCTAACTAAAATGCAATTAAAGCGAAACCAGAAATAGCACCTACAAAACGAGGACACGGACATGTTGAGATTCAGACCATGTACAGTATTTGTGCATTTTTTGTATTTCTGGGGTTTCTAATGCTGGTACAAGGAGTATGACCCCACCATGCCACCTCGACAAACGTAACGGACAAATACCTTGAATATAACCAAAGATTTTATGGGGGTTGAAAATTGTTGGCAATAATTAGGATAATGTTAGAAGACAAGTCAACAAATATATGACATGGTTCGAGTGGTTTGTAGATATTGTAATGCCGAAATGTTACATCTTATAACTTTGAACCCAGAAAGAGGGATTTCCCTTAGAGACCATATAATGTGCTATCCAAAACTCATGTGCGCTATCGAATGCCTATTTGTTTTGCTTCTTAAAGTCTATGGTTGCCATAGAGGGGACTCGCTTCAAAACATTTTTTTTAACTTTCATCCGTTGCCCTGCATGATGAAACGGGAAAGGAAGAGTAGCCAAGACCCTTTGAGCAGAAATCAAACAGTGTTTATGCTCGGCCGAGACTAGCCGGTAAATGTGTAATCTAAAAATGTATCTTCAAAAGGCCTGATCTCTGCTGGGCTTTTAAAGCAAGAGCTTTATAATTTAAAGTAATTTACACAGTAATTTACCTTCAAAACTTCATTGAAATGTACAGCTTCTCCTCTCAACTCGTTAGAGGGCGTAATGCAGAATCTTTATATTCTAAAAGGTTTTTTGTAGGTATTTGTAGGTAGTATTTCGCATTCCCTAATAGAACTCTGAAGAATAAGTCCCGCCTCCGAGCCTCCCGGTTCCCTCGCTCAAATGTCTATGGGAGGGACTTATTCTTCAGAGGTCTATTATGACCAGTGATTGTGACACAAATAATCCAAGTCCTCCCATCAAACCTACTCCCATGAGAAACCCTAGGGTGTAGGCTCCTCTCCATATTTGGCATCTCCTCTGTTCCCTCATTGGCTCCATGTTTAAGACTTTATATTCCCCCACCTCATCCTCCTTCTCTGAGCTCTGCCTCAGGGACAGGTGGTTCGAATTAAAAAAATGCTTAGAAAAGGAGCCTTGATGCATCCTTTAACCCTCCTTTAGCATAGATTACTCTCGAGCAACCTTTACGAAAGGAAGGCGATAGTAGTATCCCATAATCCTTGCAGTGGCAATATTTAAAGCAACATGCCACCGACAAAGTTTACCGACTCTACGCAAAGACGCATGAGAGACATGGTAAGGCAGAAGAAGAGAAGAGAAGAAAATACAATTGATAATAATGGATACCAATTCCAGAAACATATTATTTGAATCGAATTTAATTCATTTATTGCTTGTTATTAAGCACACAATATACATCGTAAGAAAATTAAATGCAGACTTCATATTTAAGAAAGACTACTGGGGGCAGTTCATTTCAACATCAACATAAGTTTAGCTTCTTTTTTTTCACATGTGAATTGGGATTCAAGTGGCCTAAAATATTCCCGTTGGCCAAGTTCGATTAAGTGATTCTCACTGTTTGCGACAACCTGATTGAAATCAATAACCTGATTGAAAAAAATAACTACGGAAAACCGTAGTTCCACGCTAGAGACGCTAGAGGTGAGCCATACTCGCCGTCGCACAATGACGTTGGTTAGGAAAAGTGGAGTCTAATTCATTTTAAACAGTGCTGTCTTTTCCTATGTTCGAAAGGGGCACACAGTGCCGGTAGAGACACATACAGGCAGGTTATGTCTTCGGATGTAAGACGCTCCACGTAGAGCGAGCGAAACCAATCATAAGGATCCGCTGAAGACATATTTGAAATTGGTGACTGACTGTTTATCTCACCGCGTCAAGGCTTTTCGGGTGATCCAATAGTAAAGCAATACAGCTTATTTGGTTACGAACAACTGTATATCTCAAAGACCCAATGCTTTTGGGTGATCCGTCCCTTGGCCCATATTCCGTAATTGTGTGAAAGGGCACAGGAAGTAAGTTTTCCTGAATTTAGCTGCACGTGTGAATTGTGTTCATCATTAGCAATGCCGGCAGTATGATCCCAGTCATTTACTATGGGAACTATGTCTGAAAGAGGCTACAGCTCGTAGGACTAAACAGCTTGGTAGAGCAAACAGAGCTTGGTAGGGTTAGACAGAGCTCCTAGATGTTGTGATGGACCAGGTGGTTTCCAGTTTCTTTATCTCTGAGTACAAGAAGCTGTGGCGTCTTTTTATGTGGCAGCCAAAAACAGAAGTGCCTGCAACCCCCTCCCCCCCCCCTCTCCCCACTACCATCTCCATTCCCACGTATCCCTAGCCAGAACACAACAGCCTCCATCTGTATACTGACATGGCATAAAGAGACGTTCTTCCTCGAACTCTTTGACCAGGTGCTGCTTGAGGAATGTGCTTTGTTGTGGATTACAAAACACTCTAGTTCATGAGAGGAGGGGGGGGAGGAAGAGGAAGAGAGGAGAGGGAGGGAACGGGGGACGAGGAGGGGAGGCGAGGAGCAGGAAAGGAGGATGAGGGGGAAAGGAATAACAGAGGCGAGGAGGAGTAGAATTGGAGAGGAAGAAGAGGAGATGGGATTAGATCACAGTGATTTTGGAACTTGATGAGGGAGATCTGAGCCTTTGAATCGTTAGTGGAGATGGTTGTCTACATCACAGATCCTCAATCTGATTGGCTGTTGGCCAGGCCATGTGGTAGCCCCTCCTCCTGTTTGTAGACATGGCTGACAATCATGTAGCGCTCTGACTTTATTATTACATATAATATTAATACATTATTAATGCACACAGTTGTAAAACATTATTAATTAATTAATTAAATTAATATTATTAATACATATAATGAAACTATTAATACATGACATATTGACACATATATTATAAACACATTATTGATTTATATTATATCAATACATTATTAAGAAATATTTAACATATATAATCTTATATATATATATCTATATATTAATAATACATATCATATGAATACATTCTTATATATAATAAGAAATTATATATAATAATATTAAGAAGTTATTAATACACAAATTATTCATACATTATTAATTCATAATATGTGTACATTATTAATACATATAATATATTACATCTTTATATGAATATTAGAAAATGGCCAGATAAAATCCCCTTGTAGACCGATCTGACCTCCATTCCTCTCACCTATTCTCCTCCCCTCTCTCTTCCCCTCTCTATTTCTCCTCTTTTAATTCTCATCTCTCTTCTTCTACTGTCTCACCTGCCTCACCAAGAGACCAATTGTAAACAGTAAACCTAAATGATACATATGATATATAAGATATACAATATATAATATTTAGTATTATACCTCTGGTGTATACCTTGGGTTTTAGCTGAGTGCTTTGACTACATGCTGCAACATGTCAGTGACTGACAGCTATGTGTTTGTCAACAAACCAGAGCCGGCAACAGGTAAGAGGAGGCGGGCTTTTAGAAGGGGCTATAAACAAAGCCAACAAGAAGCTTTTAACTCTACTCCTATGGCTCCTCCCCTTCACTGTTGGCTTACAAAGATCACCAGAGGGAACAGTGGAGCTGGGGGAGACTCACAAATCAGTCTTTAGATTAATTTCGGAGAAAACCCATAGCCTACAAATCTGGATGAACAGGGGATTTAATTTTCTTTGTTTGTTTGTATCAAGTTGCTGGAGGTGGGGATCTGTAAATGCATTATTGGCTAACGCAAACTGGGCCATACAAGAGGCGTCAAGGTTTCTTATAAACATCATGTTGACTGTACTGTACAAAAACACATATTGAATTGATTGTTTTGTGTTTCCTCTTCTGTGTATAATTGTCTTAACTGGTTATATAGCTCCATGGTTATATGCTTCGGTTTTCTATGTTCTGTAGGTCCATATTTCTATAGTTCTATGTTCTCTTGTTCCATAGCTCTATGTTCTAAGGTTCTCTGGTCAATGGTTCTGTGTGCTGTCTGTTCATATGTTTTCTTATTACTGTCTTTTGTAATATAGCAGTCAGCAGGAGGTCTAATATCTATATTTATATTATAATGTATTATTTTTGTACATGAACAACTGATGCCAGACAGAGTTATTGATTGAAAACACATATATACGATAGGGCTGGGCGATATGGACCAAAAGTCATATCTCGATATCTTCAAGCAGAATATCGATATAAGATATATATCGATATTTGTCGAAGGCGGGGGGGGGGGGGGCGGGGCGGCGCGGCGCGCTCCGTGCGCAGATTTGATATTACTATTTCTACCGTTCGGAATTGAATACAGTTTGATGGTTGAATAAACCGTGGACTAGACACTGCCTCCCAGTGGCGAAACTACCGGGGTGGCAAGGGGTGGCAGCTGCCACCCCCCAAAAAATGCTTGCCACCCAGGTTGTTAGAAGTGTCTCCAATATACATTTATTGAATGGTATTATATTTTTTGCTACTGAAGCTGTTGATCTCATTGGTAACTTGTTTAAGTTTAAGAACTAAAATCTTTATGTCCCCCCTCCCCTGTAAAATGGTTGAGTCCATGAATCCTATTTGCTCTCTTCTCACCGTGCGCATCTGCCGCTTCATTCAAATGAAGGCAGAAACGGTTTGAAAGCCAAAGAACTGGAGACAAGCCAACTGTACGCTTGCAGTAATGAAAAAAGATATATCTAAGCATCGAGGTGACAGCCCAAGTCAACCAATCAGGCAGGGATTCCCCAGAACTCCGGCCAAATTGTCCGATTGAAATTTGCTAATATTTGTCTTAATAATAGTCTGCTGACAGCGCCCCCTCCTATCGATGCCGTAAATATGTGACGAGATACCCTCTCTGTGATCACAGCTCTCCGTGGCTACGGAGGATTGCATTTCTCCACAGCCGTCGAAGTCCTCATATGCGATATGAACGACATTTATCCAGAGTGGGCCAAGCGCGAAAAAAAAAATGCCTGTGTGATCCTGTCTCTATTGTTTTGTGTGATTTGACTGGCAGTTTGTCTGCTTATAGGTCGGAATGAAGCGGCCACCGATTATTGACAGGATGGGTACTTTATTCTACCGGACTCGTTCGCTTCTTCACTAGACACACGCGCTACCGCTCGCTCTCCTCGCTCGTCCACTCACTCGCTGACGTCACTCACACACGCATACGCACACTGCCATTCTCCCGCACACACATATGCTACTCGTAACACTATGCCTCGTTATTGCGACGTTCACGTTTTTCCTCATCTATTGAGAGTTAGGCTATTAAACATGTTGCATTCTATACGGCCTGATTATGTCATTATTTAAGCTACATAGCCTAATAAGAAGCGCTAAGGATATTTGAATAAACCAACCAAACAGTTAAAGGGGCCCTATTATGCCTACCAGCAAAAAGCATCCTCCAACTGCAATCTTTGGTTATTTCTTTAATAATTTAGCTATACTTTAATAGTATTCTTTCGGTTCAAATCTGTTCAGTGTTCCAAATTATTTGTTATTAAATGTTACATTAAGATAATTGGTATTTAAGTGTTGTTTAAATAAAATGCTTTTTAAATGTAAAAGAATCGTGGGATGTATCGAACCGTGGGTCAAAAATCGTGATACAAACCGAATCGTGAATTTGTGTATCGTTACAGCCCTAGTAAATATGTTAACTGTTTTCATTAGCGATTGGTATAAATAAATACATATAGACACCAGGCATGTGTCTTGACTTGACTTGACTTGACTTGACTTTGTGTGTGTGATTTGCCACCCTTGAATTTAACTTGCCACCCTTCTGCCACCCCATGTAAAATTTTCTAGAATCGCCAGTGCCTCCGCTTCGTATTGGAGAACATTATAATATATAACATCACGGCCAAAAGCTTTGTGCGCCTCCGAAATATTATGAACCGTAACGACTGCGTGGGGGGGGGGGGGGGGGGGGCGGACATGACATGCTATTTTATGTATTCTTTAATATAGGTATTAGTGGGCAACTAACACAGTATTCAAAGACGTTCCCGAAATTCTGCCGTGCAGCCACGGTACCATGCGCTGCTTACAGTGGATGTATCGCAATGGCGAGGCACATAGCCTTTAGCCGTGTTCTGTAAATATTCTAGAACACACGGGAGGCATGTCGCAGTTCATGTACTTCAGCGAGTCAAAGCCAAAGTTCCTTTCTCCCAATTCCTTCTCAACCACGGCTCAAATAACCCCCAATACAGTCTCGTTGTGGAAATACAAGAGACGTCAAAGAACCGACAAGAAACACTTGCGTTACAGTGTGTGTGTACACACACACACACACACACACACACACACACACACACACACACACACACACACACACACACACACACACACACACACACACACACACACACACACACACACACACACACGCATACACATGTGGCGCTCGCACGGTCGTGTCTCATTGGCGGGCCAACGTCTCTGGGCGGGCCAGGCAGAGTAAGGGGAGGAGCTTGGTTGAATAAACCGTGGACTAGACACTGCCGGTGTCACGTTAAAATTGTACCGGGGGCGAAAATTGTACCGGCCTACGTCATCGTTTGTTTACATCCTGACAACCTGCCCGGCAACAGACGACGCGATGCAGAAAACATGTTTCCAAACGACGAAATAACATAATACAGATAGCGGATCGCTATCTGTATTATGATAGATAGCGATAACACTTGTTTTTACTTTATATTTGTATTGTATTTAATTGTTTAATCGAAACCATAAAAAAAATTGCCCGCGAAACGGGCGATCGCGTCAAATGACAAATGTTTTGCCCGCGAAACGGGCGATCGCGTCAAATGACGTAGGAGGGTTCTTGAAACATAATACAGATAACGGATCGCTAGATAACACTTGTTTTTACTTTATATTTGTATTGTATTGAATTGTTTAATCAAATTTAGCTAGTAAACTGAGTGTTTTAAGCAGGTTTCATAGTCTAGAATGTTCAAGAACCTTCCTACGTGATTTGACGCGTCATTTGACGCGATCGCCCGACTTGCGGGCAAATTTTTTTATTGTTTCGATTAAACAATTAAATACAATACAAATATAAAGTAAAAACAAGTGTTATCGCTATCTATCATAATACAGATAGCGATCCGCTATCTGTATTATGTTATTTCGTCGTTTGGAAACATGTTTTCTGCATCGCGTCGTCTGTTTCCGGGCAGGTTGTCAGGATGTAAACAAACGATGACGTAGGCCGGTACAATTTTCGCCCCCGGTACAATTTTAACGTGACACCTCCACCTCGTATTTGAGAACATTATAATATATAATATCACGGCCAAAAGCTGTGTGCACCTCCGGAATATAATGGACAGAATTGCAACCCTTTGGTTGCGACAGTTTTTAAGCACTCTCCACAAATTACGTGATTTTGTAATTCGTCAGACAATTTATATCCAAACCATTTTCATACTATGGAGCTGTTGGTCTTTCGCTTGCAAACAAGCTCCTCGGAGCTGCAAGCTGCATGCGCAGGCGGACTCCATAGCTGTGTTCGAAATCGTTCCCTATCACGGATATAGTGCACTATATAGGGTGCTCGCCATTTTGTAGTGGTGTTTGAATTCTCAGTGGTTAATTTCATGCACAATATAGTGCACTTAAAATACCCAATAAATAGTGAACGATTTCGAACACGGCTCATGTTTCAAAAAGTGACGTGAGTCAGTGGTGGGGGGCGGGGGGGGCAGGCAGAGGCTGTGTGTGTGTGAGCCGGAGGCAGAGCGGGAGAGACATGAGCAGAGTTACGAAATAGCAGGCGGCAGGCGCGGTTCGAAACTGGTGTTATTTGGAACAAATGTGTTGTAATTTCAACGCAAATTAAATTATATCGATATTGACGATATGGTCTCGTTTCATATCGCGTTTGAAAAAATATCGATATATTTTAAATATCGATATATCGCCCAGCCCTAATATACGACCACAGTGATCATTTAAACCCAGATTCTATCTCATGCTCCATATGTTGAATATTCTGTGTGCACTGTAGTTTAATGTAGACTCTGTATGATGGGGATTCCTATGATCTGAGGTCTGTAAGGACCATCCTTTATGAGGGCAGGAATAGTCTGGTGCTTCAGTGTCCAGTTTATTACCCAGAGAAAGTTAAAGCACCTCAACCACACACCGTCTGACAAGCTCTGTTTACTTCATTCATTCATGGCCTCCTGTAAACCTGCCCAGTCATATCCTGCAAGCTGGGTGAACTTGGTTTTGTGTTTCCTAAATAAAACCCAGCCTGTAGGTTTGTTTTTAGCAAGACTATTTAGTTACAATGTGAAAGTTAAAATAGCCGAAACATTTCCTGCATGGCGCCTGGCAGCTGTTTGGAGCGCCGACCCAATGTGAGTAGCATAGCAGCAGAGCCCCTACTGCTAAATATGGAGCAAATAGCAGGCTCTGTAGCATAGCACAAACTGCTAAATGTGGTGCAGGCTAGGTGGGATAGCAGCATAGCGGCAACAGCTAAATATGGAGCAGGCTAGCATGCTCTGTAGCATAGCAGCCTAGCGCCTACTGCTAAATAGGGAGCAGGCTACTGACGTTGATAGTCCCTACTGACGTTGATAGTCAGCTTGTTGGTTGCCTCTGCTCTTCATCAAAGTTGCACATCTGTGTCTGTAAACATCATCTGTATCCATCATCTGTATCCTCAGAGCCCCCCTCCTCTGTCCACTGAATTGATTGAGAGAATTCTCTATCTGTCTCCCTCTCTCTCTTCCATCCTTTCTTCATTAACTGTTTTCCATACTCGCTGTCTCTCCCAGGACAGGATCAGAACAGATTGTGCTTTTTCGGCAAGTGAGCAACACACTTTGAAAGTTCCACAGTGACTCAATTATAGGAATATGAAGATACTGCCAGGAGCTGAACCCTGGTCCTGTGAGGTAACAGAAGGGGAAGAGCCTCACCCAGCCTCAGCCCATCCTATCCCTCTGCTGTGGTGGCAAAGAACGGCCTGTTGGATGTCACGATACCAGACATTTAGTAGTCGATACCAATACCAGGGAAATTCCACGATTCTCGATACCCAATTCAATACCACGGTAAAAAAAAAAATAATAATCCCATGTACTTCAACATACACTCATTTGTTAAAAACATTACAAAGAAGTCGCACTGGCATGTAGCCTTCAAGTAATGAATAAAAATAAAACACTACAACATTACAAAAAAAGAACAGTGGCAAACAATATAAAGTGCAAACGGAGGCATTATTCCTTCTTCTTTTAAACATGGATAGTAAATAAAATAGAAATAGCTTGTGTCCACATAAAATAAAAACTTAACTCAAGATGTCCCTCCAATGTACAAATAAAATCGTAAAATATTTTAAAACAAAATAAAGTACAATCTGAGGCATTATTCCTTCTTCTTTTAACATCGATAAAAGGAAGTATCATAGCTACATACAGTTTCTGTCGTGTTTTATTTGGCATTTTGTAAATCCATTGATATCTGTTGGAAGAATCATTACTCGTTGACCAGAAACGGAAAGGGGGGTTGGTTTTCGTTCGGTTCTAGCCCTAGGGCAGGGGTCTTCAATTAAAATTGAACAAGGTCCAGTTACTAAAAATTCCTTCCAAGAAAGGTCTGAACCTACCACGTCCTAATAGCCTTCTTTTGTCAAATACAATCAACACGGCATATTGCCTTATAATTTCAGATGTATTTATTTTAAATTTCCAAATAGCTTACTTTTAACCATGAAAAACTAGTAAGACAAAGTAACGCATATTAACATTTCAAGTAAACAAAACATGTACATTAAGCAGAACAGGAACACTAGGGCTACACTTCAAATAAACACAAAGTGCATTAGGCCTACATTTCAAGTTAGCAAAACAGGTACACCAGACCTACATTTCAAATAAACACAAAAAGAGCATTAGGCCTTCATTTCAAGTAAGCAAAACAGTGTCTCAAGTGGTGTTAGACCCAACAGGTCCTCAAAGATCTCTTTCTTGTCTTGATGAAACAATCGCACATAAACCAAAAGCTGGGCATTATCCGTTACATCTGAAGACTCATCAATGGCTAAGGATGGGGCACTCTGAACAGCCGCATGAAGCTGTGACAGTGCATCTGATAACTTTTCGGATTTTCTGGTTGTCGTTGCAACTCACATTGGGATTTGCTTTATTTTTTTCACACAATTAATCCCTTTGTTTACCTTCAAGTAACGTCTCGGCAGCGGCGTTCAAGCACTCCTTCACAACAGTGGTGAGCATTAAGTGAGCATTAATTTGCACGTTGCTGGCCTGTAAATGAGTGTGTGAAGACACGCGTAGACCTCTCATACTGAGCTCTCAGCTCGGATATTTTCCACACTCTTATGCTGCGTTCGAGTATTCTCTGCGAACCGACTCGGATCTCGGATCTGACGCCACGCCCACACTTCAAGCGTTTTATTATTTCGCTCGGTCGTCGGAGGAAAACATGGACGTCACCCGGAAAGCTGTTGTCGCGGTAGCATTGGCAGAGGACCAGGCGCTCCAAAATAAGTAGGCTATAGGCCATAGTCAAGTCAAGTCAAGTTTATTTATATAGCACATTTAAAACAACAGTAGTTGACCAAAGTGCTGTACACAACTACAATATATTTCTGTACATAGGCAGAGATACGGACGCAGTAAGGTATTGCAGTAATACGAGTGATTGAAATTGCCATTTAAACCACCAAAGTGGTCCAAGCAAAATGAAAACAGTTCATACTTCAAGTCACAATGGGCGCAGCCATCTTGAATTCTGTCTCGGAATTTTGCTCGAGTTCAACCGAGATGGCGAGTTCGCCGTCCGAGGAAAAGGGGCGTGTTTGTGCGTGTCGCTAGGCAACGTCCTCGGACCTCCGAGACGGATGGATATTAAAACGCAGCATTACTTCTGACTTCTGGGGATACTTTTCCTCGAAGGATCTGTGTTTGGATTCGTAATGCCGCTTTTTATCAGGGCCACGGTTTCAACACATAAAAGACACAACAAAGGTTTTGTACTGGCTTGCGGGAGAATGAACAAGTGTTGGTCAGTCCATTCATCTTTAAAATGTCTGTTTTCGGGGTCAACTTTCCTTATTTTCGAGCCAGCCATTTTCTCATTCCAAATTCCGGTAAACAAAGAACTTTATTGGCTATTTTTTGAGTGACACTATTACGCACATGCCGTGACAGACGGAGGGAGGGGGGGAGTTCAGTGAGTGCATGATCTTCGCTCTGTGAAGATCATTGCTTTTTGCTGTTTTTATGCTGTACTACAGACTAATCTGCCTTTCAATTTGTATTTCAGTGAGAAATGATTTTACTAACATAATCATGCTTTGTATAGTGAAATCATAAAAATAAAAATAAAAAATCTTATTATTTTAAATTGGTCATGGTCCGCCGTTTGGAGATGCCTGCCCTAGGGTAATACGGAGAACCAAGCGAAAAGACTACAACCAAACTTACAGCCCCTGTCCATTTCCGTTTCCAGCCTGGTTTCCGTTTCAATGGGATTTATAAAATGCCAAATAAAACACGACAGAAACTGTATTTCGCTACGAACTTGATTAGGAACATCACGAACACCACTAACCACTCGGTGAGTTGCACATTTCTGAAAACAAACGTTTAAGGTCGTTTTAAGGACAGGTTTGTGTATTCCCATAGCCAGCCATTGTGAAGCAGGCAGGGGCGATTCGAAATGAGCCAAATAGGACCAATAGGACCAATAGTATACATTTGTGTCAACCACTGTATTTCATCCTAGACAACCCAGAAAGGGGGCACAACTTTTTTGTCTTTGTTTTTGCATCGTCAGCCGATCACTTGCGTCCCGAACTGTGAGGTTTGATCCTTACGGATCACGGGTAATCCGTGATCTGTTGCACCACTATACGAATGACACCTTGTTCACACTACATGCGTCCGTCGACGGATGACCGAGGGCGTGTCTGACGTATAGGGGACTAGTCTTTGTAGACGCATATTGCAGCCAATCACATCGCTTCCCGCTATAAAGCGATGTGTTGATATAAATCCAAAAGATGACACAAACAGGGGTCTCATTTATAACCGTTGCGTACGCACAAAACGGGGCTGAAATTGGCGTACGTGACTTTCCACGCCAAGGTTGTGATCTATAAAAAACCAACTTGACGGGAAAATGTGCGCAGCCCTAAGCAAACTCTGACCCATGCGTACGCATAGTTTAGAGGAAAAGGAGAATTGGCGACACTAGGGATGCAAATTATCGAGTAATTCATTAATCGATAGTTGTTTCATCTTATCGATCGATGATCGATTAATTGATTAGCGGCAATTCTTCTGAGAAGCTGAATTTCCTTCTGAATGTGACACATTTAGGTGGTAATTCAACGAAGTAGTTTAGTTGAGGTACTTTAAAATACTTCCACATATTGTGCATTTGGCGTCTTTGTCGTCATTAACCAACTTAAAGTGGCTCCATACTGCACTCCGTTTTGCCCTCTTCATCGTGTCAGTGTCCCGCTTTTCGTTCGTCTTGTCCTGCTTCGCTTGTGTTCCCGCTTGTGTTCCCGCGCGTGCGTCAAGTACGTCTGGCGTCAAGCGCGCCCTCACGTGGACGGTTGGGGAATTACGGGTTAAAAATGCGATTAATTGCAAGTAATTTATTTTAATCGAGTAATCTCTTATCGACAATTAATCGATAATCGATTAATTGTTTGCATCCCTAGGCGACACAGATGGTGTGGTGGTGAACTGAAGTCCGACCGAAGAATTGTAGAGTGAGAAGAACAATTATGTTTTATCATCGCCCTTCATAAATTTAATTTCAACCCGTATCATGCGTTAAATCTATGTAATCAGAATAATTTAAGTCAACTGCGTTATTTCTCAGTTATAACTCCAGAAACATCTCCTTAGAATAGAAATAAAAAAAAAATCTCTATATTTAATCCAGTCACTCCATACTGTCCACTGACGGCGCGACTGCATGGAATAAAGCATCTGTCCAACATGTTTCAATAACATAATATTTTTATGGGACACTGTAAACACATAATCAAATGTCAATTAAATCCGAAGTGTGGAAAACCAAGCCACACTCCTCATCACAATTGTTGTCCGTTACTCTTGATGCTTTTCATGACAAATCAGGCATTAAAAAGGGGTTATGTTCAAGAACATTTTACGTGGGTGATTACAAACTGATTATCCAAGGTGTTCTCGGTCAGTCTTATTACCGTAACCCTATAAATACAGAGGTGAGCGCCGTGGTAATGCTGCACCATATGGCACTTCTGGCGGACCATGCAAATGGCAGGATTCGGAGTGAGAGGGTCTTTAGGGACCATAATGATTTATTGGTAGGCTACATAAAAATACGTAACTATATGTCAGACCACTTCTTTTTTAATTCTGGGACTGTGCGCTCCGTGCTACTGACAGTTCACTGCTGCAGCCACTCACTCTGCTTTTTGTTGTTGGCGATCCCAATCCCGTGACCGCCGAACAAAACTACTTTTCGGGCCTCCATCTCACCCACAAGTGTCTCCACTTCAACCTCCGTGAAATTTCGCTTTTTTGCTTTTCTCAGTACTTCTGCCATTGTTTCCGACAAGTCATAATACTTGCATCCGAGTCTGTTTTATATGCAGATCGCATTCATGAGGTCATTTGCATTGACCATTTATGGTTAAAAAGGGGCGTGTACAGGGCGGAACGTGAAGCTGATTCACCTGCGCACACTTGTACGCACTCTGTGATTTATAAAGCAAAGATTGCGTACGGTGTGCGTACGCAGGGTTTTATAAATCTGAATATTTTCTGGCGCACGCAAAACTTGGCTTTTGGGCGTACGTACACTTTTAGTAACGACCCCACGCACAGTTTTATAAATGAGACCCCAGGTGACTAAAAAATAATCCTATCATTCCACATTTCTTTAACAAAATATAACGGCCGGATTTCTTCTGCTTCTTCCTGCTTGTTATTGCAAAATGGGTCCAGGAAACGCGTCGAGTGTATTTGCATAACCACGATCTGATTGGCCGACGGATCCGCCGCTGCCTTAAAAGTTGAAAATCGCTCAACTTTTTGGCGCAGGCCACGGATCCGAATGGACGGACAGACCCTCAATGCATTTCGCGAACGCCCCATGCAAAGTCAATGAGATCCGTCGACGGACGGAGGTAGTGTGAAGAAGCTTGAATGTAAGCGTTGCGTTGGATAAGCAAATGAATGCATTGTTGACGGCGTGAAATATGTATATATTATATGTATATATCATGTTGAGTAAATAAATGAAGTGGATGGATTAAAGTGACGTGTATGGTGGTTGTTTTTAGTGTGGCGCTATGTTTGTATGCAAACGGTAAAGAGGGCTGTACGGTAGGCAGGCAGCTCTATGGAAATGTGACCCTCGCTTTTCACAGTGTATTTTAAGATAAGGAAGACCAAGAAAACACTTTGGAAACGTTGATGTAACGTTAGCATGACTTGAAATTCACTCAACTTGAATTCTTTGAATAAATCTGGATATCTGTCTTTGTGGTGCTTCGATAAATTGGAAGTGTTTCCTCCTTTCGTTTAAAAAACACAATGACACCGTTTTCATATAGGTTTTTGCGGATTTTATTAATCCCTGATCATCCGCCTCAAAGTATTTCAAGACACGAATCTTGCTATTATTTTTTTCGACGAGTTGAGGCGGAGCTGTCGCACTTGCTGCAGCTGCAGTTGCCATCTTCCGTGTTCCTTTGACATTTAACGGCAGACTACTACAACACTTGTAGCGTAGGTTTATATGCTGCCCATATGACGTCCGGAGGAATTGCATCCCCGGTACCTACGGTACTGTAGAAAAACGAGTATACATCACGTTTTTTGAATTGTCGCATCGACTTGGTACCGAAGTATCGGTTCTCGTGACATCCCAATGCATCAGTAATGGTAGCCAACAGCAGGGCCAAACTAGACTATATATATATATATAAGCCAGGCTAATGTGAGTAAATCCAGCTTGTCAGGAATGGGTTTCTCAGACCATCATCTGGTTACATAGGACATCTCATTGTCTTTGTGGGGCCTGCCCGTAATTCCGACAACACATTGATCCAACCAGTGTTTCCGCTAGAAGAAATTGGTGCCGGTCATGTGACCGGGAAGGTTTCATTTTACCGGTCAAATTGGAAAAAAAACGGTCGGATATTGTCCATGTTTATTGCACTTAAAAAAATTGATAGGCAGGCTATATAAAGAAGAAGAAGTGTGTGATCATATTTTGATTCGCCATGGTTGTTAAATACCGGTGCTCCGCAAAGCTTGCCGCCGGCTTTCGCTAGCTTGCCGCCGTTTAGTTCATAAACGCTAGTCTATAGGGGAGCGTGTCTATGTTCCCAGAGTCCTATGTTCCCCTCTTTGTATGAGACTGGGGAACATAGGACCCTTTTTTTAAAAAAGGGTCCTTGTAACGGGTTCCAACGAGTCAGGACACAGTTCTTAGGAGAAATGGAGCGAACTCCTGTTTATTTCCCCTTCAGTCAAACAAACATAACGCACAAAAGGACAACGTTGAAGGTTCCTTCCGTCCGTCACTCGGTGATACGACGCTCTCTCTAGCTCGCAGAGAGCGTCTTCCTTCTCTCTCTCTCAAGCCCCGACTGAAAGACAAGCAGGCACATAAATACACACTTCCTGATTGGGCCAGATTGCAGACACCTGTCCGCAATCAGACCCCATCACCCCAGCAGACCCGGTGCTCCATGCTCCCCCTGCAGGCCAGACGCCGCCCCACCTCCACATACCCCCACCGCCCGACACAGGCCGGGGACCCATCCGGCCGTAAACCTACTCCCCCCCCCCCCGGGACGGGAGAGGAAGTCTGCCACGACCATCTGCGCCCTGGGCCTGTGGGCCACCCGGAAATTGAACGGCTGCAGCGCGAGGTACCACCGGGTGATCCTCGCGTTGGCATCCTTCATCCGGTGGAGCCACTGGAGGGGGGCGTGGTCGGAGTAGAGGGTGAACTGGCGACCCAGCAGGTAGTAGCGAAGGGCACCGACCGCCCACCGGATGGCGAGACACTCGTTCTCTACCGTGCTGTACCGACCCTCGCGGTCCGACCGCTTGCGGCTCAGGTACAGCACCGGACGGTCGGTCCCCTCAACCTGCTGGGTCAGGACCGCGCCCAACCCCCTATCCGACGCGTCTGCCTGGACGGAGAAAGGGAGAGCAAAATTAGGAGCACACAGGACTGCTTCCCCACAGAGGGCTGTTTTAATAGCCTCAAACGACACCTGGCATGGCTCCGACCACTGGACTGTATCTGGGGCCCTCTTCCGGGTGAGGTCGGTCAAGGGGCTGGCCAGGTCAGAGAAGTTCGGCACGAACTGCCGATAGTAACCCGCCAGCCCCAGGAACCGCCTCACCTCCTTCTTGGTCCTGGGTCGAGGGGCGGCGGCGACCGCCGCGGTCTTACCGACCTGCGGCCGGACCTTCCCCCGCCCCAGGTGGAACCCCAGATACTGAATCTCCCTCCGCCCGATCACACACTTCTTCGGGTTGGCCGTGAGCCCCGCCCGTCTCAGCGACTGAAGGACGGCCGCCACCTGCTGCACATGCTGCCCCCACTCGTCACCATAGATGACGATGTCATCTATGTAGGCGGCAGCATATGCAGCATGAGGCCGTAACACACGGTCCATCAGTCGCTGAAACGTGGCCGGGGCCCCGAACAACCCGAACGGAAGCACCTTGAACTGGTAAAGACCGAGCGGAGTGGAGAACGCAGTTTCTCGGGCTGCTGGAGACAAAGGAATCTGCCAGTAGCCCTTTGTGCAGTCCAGGGTCGTATAATATTTGGCCATGCCAAGCCGGTCCACTAGCTCGTCGATCCGAGGCATTGGGTAGGCATCGAACTTTGACACCGCATTCACCCTACGGTAGTCGACAAAGAACCGGACAGACCCGTCCGGCTTCCCCACCAGCACGACGGGACTGCACCAGTCACTGTGGGACTCCTCGACGACGCCCAACTCTAACATTGCTGCCAATTCGCGCCGTACCACGTCTTGCTTGTGGACGGGCAGCCTGTAGGGACGTGTCCGCACCGTTAACCCGGGTTGCGTCTCGATGTTGTGAGTTATTAACGGGGTGCGACCAGGCAGGGGCGAAAAGACGTCGGCGAACTGGAGCTGCAGACTGCCCACGTCCGCCGCCTGACTCCCCGACAGATCCTCTCCTCGGCCGACCGGAGGGACAGGCCCCGGAGTAGGGACTTCCGGTCCGAACTCCTCTCCCTCCGGTAGTGTCGTGGCGAACGCGACCGGGACCACATCAATCCACCTTTTGAGCAGATTGATGTGGTAGATCTGTCGGGAGTCACCCCGGTCTGGCCGCACTACCTCGTAATCCACGTCCCCGACTCGCCGTGTGACCACAAAGGGACCTTGCCACTTCGCGAGTAATTTGGTGCTAGAGGTGGGCAGCAGAACGAGGACCTTATCCCCCGGTGTAAGATCGCGTAATCTAGTCCCTCTGTCGTACAGGCGTTTCTGATTCTCCTGGGCTTGGTGCAAATGCTCACGTGACATTACCCCGAGTGAGTGGAGCTTTGCACGCAAGTCCATGACGTACTGGATTTCGTTTTTACTGTCGCTGGACCCCTCCTCCCAGGTTTCTTTAATGAGGTCCAGGACGCCCCTGGGCCTGCGCCCATAGAGCAACTCGAATGGGGAAAACCCTGTGGAAGCCTGAGGAACTTCCCGCACCGCAAACAACAGAGGGTCTAGCCATTGATGCCAATTTCGAGCATCCTCCAGTACAAACTTCCGGATCATGGACTTTAACGTCCGGTTAAACCTCTCACACAAGCCGTCAGTGGCTGGGTGATAGACGCTCGTGCGGATGGCCTTGACCTTCAACAACCCGTAAAGTTCCTTCATCGTGCGTGACATGAAATTGGTGCCCTGCTCGTGACTGGGACCCCCCCCCCATCTCGCCCTCGGTCCCGGGGTGGGCCTGTCCCGCTGCAGGGCTGCTGGACCGGTCCGCGGGCTCGGGATCGGTCGTCGGTCTGGCAGAGGGGGAGCCAGGTGGCCCTCCGCGATGTTGACGGCCGCCGAGAGGCTCCCGGGCTGGTGGTACCGGACCCAGGTAGATGTTCTGGTTGGAAGCCCCTCGACGAACCTCTCCAGGGCCACCTGCTCCACTATGTCCTCCGGTGTGTTTTGTTCCGGGTCCAGCCACCTCCTCGCCTGGTCCCGCAGCTGCTGGGCGTAGGTGAAGGCCCGGTCGCCGTCGGTGAAGGCCAGGGCCCGGAACCGCCGGCGATGTTCCTCCGGTTTTAGGCCCAACCGGTCCCGGATAGCCCTGGCGACGATGTTGAAGTCGTTCTGGGCCGCCGCTGGTAGGCTGTGGGCCGCGAGCTGGGCCTCTCCCATCAGCAGAGGCAGGAGACGGTGGGCCCACTCCTGTGGCGGCCACTCTGAGACCTCGGCCACCCCCCGGAAGGTCTCCAGAAAGGCCTCTGGGTCGTCAGCCTCCCCCATTTTGGGGATATATATTTGTTGGCCCGGTCGGGCTACCCCGCCGCGTTTTCCAGAGCCGAGTAGCTCCCGCATGGCCCCCCGGTCGGCGGCCAAGGAGCGAGCCAGCTCTACCAGGACCTCGTTCTGGGCCTGCTGTAGCTGGGTCTGTAGCTCTGCTGTCTGCGCCAGGTGTCCGAGGACACTGGCCAATGGCGATTGTTCCATTCTTGACTCGCCCCACATTGGGCTCCACTGTAACGGGTTCCAAGGAGTCAGGACACAGTTCTTAGGAGAAATGGAGCAAACTCCTGTTTATTTCCCCTTCAGTCAAACAAACATAACGCACAAAAGGACAAAAGGACAACGTTGAAGGTTCCTTCCGTCCGTCACTCGGTGATACGACGCTCTCTCTAGCTCGCAGAGAGCGTCTTCCTTCTCTCTCTCTCAAGCTCCGACTGAAAGACAAGCAGGCACATAAATACACACTTCCTGATTGGGCCAGATTGCAGACACCTGTCCGCAATCAGACCCCATCACCCCAGCAGACCCGGTGCTCCATGCTCCCCCTGCAGGCCAGACGCCGCCCCACCTCCACAGTCCTATGTTCCCTGCTTTTCCCTAAAAGGGTTCTATGTTCCCCGGTCTGTTTCTTTTCCACCATTACTGCCAAATTCCGGCCGAGATAACTACCATTGCATGTCTTTACCTTTTGTGGAAGAGGGAGAGACGTCGGAGAACCTGACGCAGTATATTCATACGCCGGTAAACAAACCCCGAGAAGCCCAATCCCTACGAGAGCTCCCCGTGTTATGGCCATCCGGAGGCGCACAGAGCTTTTGGCCGTGATATTATTATACAATTATATTATATACTATTATATAAAGAGCTCGCAAACGGCAACAATCACTTTCTCCTCCATGCTGCAGTTCACCCCGGAGTCGGACTGCACTGCACTGAGTTGGCCGGTTGAACGCTGATTGGCTGTTACGTTAGACATGTCACTCTGTTGAACGCCGATTGGCTGTCATTACGCGAATGCCGCGTCAAAGTTTAAATATTTTTAAAGATTGATAGATTGCGGGCTTGCGGGGAACATAGGACCCCGCTTTTCCCAAAAAGGGTCCTATGCTCCCCGGTATGTATGGCTACAGGGGAACATAGGACCCTTTTTGGGGAAAACCGGGAACATAGGACCTGCTCAATTTTGTTCTGCTCAATAATAATAATAATAATAATACATTTAATTTAGAGGCGCCTTTCAAGACACCCAAGGTCACCTTACAGAGCATATAGTCATCATAAATCGTTTAAAAAAACAAGACATTGTGGAAAAAAAATTATAAACAAATAAACATAATAAATAAAAAGGTAAGGTATTGCAGTAATACGAGTGATTGAAATTGCCATTTAAACCACCAAAGTGGTCCAAGCACAATGAAAACAGTTCATACTTCAAGTCACAATGGGCGCAGCCATCTTGAATTCTGTCTCGGAATTTTGGTTGAATCTCCTCGTGACTGAATGTTTGTATACAGCGCGCATGCTGTATGAGCGCAGGGTTGATGCGCTCCACTTTTTTCTGTGGAGAACCAGCGCCTTGAACATTAAGCATAAAACGAAACCGGATCGTTTTCGCCCGTTTCGGCTCCGTGTGGACGGGGCCTTATTTCCAATCGGTCATTCTGACCGGAGACATTTAGAATTTTCGGTCCTCCTCATTTTTTTCCGGTCAAAGACCGGTAATTACCGGACAACGGGAACTCTGGATCCAACGTCTCAATTGTCCGAAATATTTCCCATTAGATCGACATGCCACTATGCCGACGGTTCAATGTTCCGAAAACGGAACCCATTGGTCCGAAGGTCCGTTTGTCCGACTTTTCAAAAAGGAGGCGCACGGTTCAATATGCCGAATAGGCCTACATATAAAGAGTTTTATACCTCGCTCGCGCTCTCGCTCTCTCTCGTTCTCTCTCGCTCTCTCTCAAAAATACAACATAGGCCTACATATCACGTTCACGATGAATATTGGAGAGCAAAGGGACAACGCTTCACTTAATTTCGACAAGGTGTTTCAGCCCCATGGACAGGGAGCGTAGGTCTAAGGCCCCGTCCACACGAAGCCGATTTCATGGCGAAACCGCAAAGGTCTTGTACGGTTCGGCCTTCCGTCCACACGAAGCCGGCGAATCCGCTGACCGAAACCGTAAACTTCTGAAACCACCCTCGGAGGTGGTTTCAAATCTACCCGGTTTCGTTTTGGATTCGTGCGGACGCCTGAAACCGACTGAAACCGTAAACCATGACGTCATCGCCCCACCCCTCGACCCTCTAGCCAATGACTGTTAAGCCCGCGGAGTCTCAGAACTCACAACTACAAAGATGATGGCGGACTACAGGCTTGTAATCGTTCTGCAGCAGATCATGTCACTTGTTGGGGGGTTGCTAAGCCATTATTTATTGAGACTGTTGACTGACTATGTTTGTGTTGTTAGTGGTTCGGGGGGCAGCCTTTATGCGCATGCTCGCCTCTTCTTCTTATTTATTTTTCTGCTGCATTTCTGTAGCAGAAGCAGCGCCCCTTATGGGCCTGGCATGTGTACTACAGCGTTTCTACAGATCTACCCGGTTTCGCTTGACTCCGTCTTTACGGAGATACTCCGAAACCGGATAGATCGAAACCGGAACGGTTTCGCCCGTTTCGGCTTTGTGTGGACGGTGCCTTAGATCAGTCAAAAACCAGAGCTAGCTGTTGGAATAAAACAAAATACCAGAGGAAAAGCACAAATACATGTGTACTTGTACAGCATACACTGTGCAGACATTCAAGTGAAGGATCCAGGGCCATCAAGATAATCAGGGACATATCTTTTCCACTATGTCCCATCTTGTCCCACCCAGCAGCTCTTTCTCTCGCCCGTTTAGGCTTCGTGTGGGGCCTAATTCTCAACACGGGCAAGAACACACACACGCACACGCACACGCGCGCGCACACACACACGCACGCGCGCGCGCGCACACACACACACACACACACACGCACACACACACACACACTTGACTAAGTACACGGTATGTTTGACTAAATCAATACCAGCGAAATTATTTAGGCTAAAAGCCCACTGTAAACACAGTAAACAACACATATAGGCCCACACACAGCTACTAAAGATAAAAATTGTATTTGTTTTTCACTCACCGTTTGACTTCTTTACGGGAAAAGTATTAGTCTTTGTATAACGTGCGCTTCATAAATTAACCTCTTGTGACTGTTCAAGCCCACAGCAACAGTCTGGCTTGGTGAAGTGCACTGCTGGAACTTAGCCTACATCGTCTTTTATTTTTGGTTTCATAATCACACATGTGGAATTACGCCTTGGCCTATTCGGAATATTAAAAGTCGGACAAACTGACCTTCGGACCAATGGGTTCCGTTTTCGGAACATTGAACCGTTGGCATAGTGGCATGTCGATCTAATGGGAAATATTTCGGACCATTGAGACGTCGGAACAATGAGGCGTCGGAATTACGGCATGGCACCGTCTTTGTACCCTATATGCAGCCGCTTCGTTTTACTCGATACCTTATTCTTTAGGGATCTTTCTGTATTTTGGATTGTATGGAATTTAAGGAAGAAAGATATTTTCAATTATATTTGTGCCCTGTGAAGCCCAGCAAGACTATTATTAGAAACAAACCAAGTATCACATTTATTTTGATTCAGACTAACCAAACGGAATGTACTCGGGAAACATGTTGGCCTGGCAGCATGCCAATGCCATCATGGTTTTCATCAGCCACAAAAATATGTCAAAACCTCAAATAGAATCTCAACCTTTTTGAAAAAGCCTTTTCAGCTCTATTCAAAAGGGCTCAATATGAAGAGTACGCTATGGGGCAGTGTACAAAGGCAGGTGTCCCAGAACTACAAGCAGAAAAAATAAATAGAGTAGAGACAGTGTCAAGCGTCTCACTTTGTGGGAAGCCGTGATGTTGAGAGAAAGAGCTGCTGGGTGGGACAAGATGGGACATAGTGGAAAAGATATGTCCCTGATTATCTTGATGGCCCTGGATCCTTCACTTGAATGTCTGCACAGTGTATGCTGTACAAGTACACATGTATTTGTGCTTTTCCTCTGGTATTTTGTTTTATTCCAACAGCTAGCTCTGGTTTTTGACTGATCTAAGGCACCGTCCACACGAAGCCGAAACGGGCGAAACCGTTCCGGTTTCGATCTATCCGGTTTCGGAGTATCTCCGTAAAGACGGAGTCAAGCGAAACCGGGTAGATCTGTAGAAACGCTGTAGTACACATGCCAGGCCCATAAGGGTCGCTGCTTCTGCTACAGAAATCCAGAAGAAAAATAAATAAGAAGAGGCGAGCATGCGCATAAAGGCTGCCCCCCGAACCACTTGCAACACAAACAAACAGTCAGTCAACAGTCTCAATAAATAATGGCTTAGCAACCCAACAAGGGACATGTTTTGCTGCAGAACGATTACAAGGCTGTAGTCCGCCATCATCTTTGTTGTTGTGAGTTCTGAGACTCTGCGGGCTTAACAGTCATTGGCTAGAGGGTCGAGGGGTGGGGCGATGACGTCATGGTTTACGGTTTCAGTCGGTTTCAGGCGTCCACACGAATCCAAAACGAAACCGGGTAGATTTGAAACCACCTCCGAGGGTGGTTTCAGAAGTTTACGGTTTCGGTCAGCGGATTCGCCGGCTTCGTGTGGACGGAAGGCCGAACCGTACAAGACCTTTGCGGTTTCGCGATGAAATCAGCTTTGTGTGGACGGGGCCTAAATATCAAGGTGGTTTAACAACACTTTAATCAAAAGTGTTTGAACACTGCTTGTGCAGATCTATTTAATAAGAGCCGGACTCCCAACATTGGCTGATCTGATCTGGACAGCAGTGGAAATCTGCTGCAAGCGGGAAACTTAATGCAAATCACTGCGTATTTTGGAACGACTGTTGAAGGAGGTAGTACACCCTATCCCTGGTGTTGTTAGGGAGGCGTTAGGGATGGAGTGCAGCATCAGGCAGAAGGACATCATGTCTTTCCCCCACTGACACACTCTGCTGCAGTGGTGGAAGGAATGGAGGAGGGTGTAACGCACCTCTCTCCTTCACAACCACAAGCTCAGAAAATAATGAGTTGTAGATGTGTGAAAAAAGATCTTTAAAGCACAAGTGTGAAGGTTACAAAAAACCCTCCAGTGGTGTAACCCCAGTCGATTCATTATTTTAATATTTTAAGTTAAAGGGTGCCTGTATTATAATTATTTTAGACCCCATCACTTGGCTGCTCACTCCACAGATTAGACAAATGTTTATATTTATATAAGTTATAGCTATATCTATATAATATGAATAGTAGAAATTGTACAAGCTGTATGTAGATTTGAAAAGGATGAAATACGATTAAAAGAGACAAAGAAAAGTGCATCGAAAGCATTTAGAAAAAAACACTGCTGAGAAGTACTTCTCAGCAGTCTGAGAAGTACTGAGAAGCAGTCTGATCTAGTCCTCCGCTTGCCTTCACCATCAAAGCCTCTCGGCACTCTGCTGCTTGTTCTGTTACATTCCCTCACTCCAATAGTTCTGTCAGACCCTGAGGTCAAAGTTCAACTCAGTGGTAACAACAGGTAGGGCTTGGGGATCTGAGGTTCACTTTCTGAATAAATACCACATTACATCTGGGCTTCTAGATATCTGATTCTCTCTGGCTACATTGCAACTAGCAGGTGTTCTGAACATATGGGAACCTGTGGATCAATATTGTTCATATGTGGAAGCCCGTTCACTTAGACTCAATGTCCCAGCATGCCACTGTGCTGACGGAAATGTACAGCATTTCTGTATTATATCTAGTACCTTTGTACTACTACGGAAGTTTAACAGTACTATAGCTACTACCTGAATATTACTAAAGGATTAACGCCACTATTACTTATTATTACTAAAACTACATATACTTCTACGAAAATAGTACATATACTAGTACTAAAAAACAAGTATATTTTTGTTTTGGGTTAAATTTGTCTAATTTCTAATTGTCTTAAACTTCTTCACGTTCATACTATCAGCTTTGAAAGTGCAGATAAAAACCCATTCCTTGGCTTTGCATTTTTCTTTGACACAGTACTGCACCTTGTTGTCAAATACATTTTTCCACATGTATGAAGTTGATTCTAATGTCACAGTTGACTTATTGAAAGTTGAAGTTGAAGTGGAAAATTATTGATACATTATACAAACGTTGACTATTTTAGATCCTCAGTTCTGTAGCCTGAGAAAATGCTGTGATGCTGAAACTCTGCGGTTCCTCTGAGCGATGGAGGGGTGGTTTAGAGAGGAGGTCTTCATCTCACTAGTGGGGACAGGAGGACGCGGGCTGGATGTTTCCACCATGAAAAGACACAAAGGATATGTATTATTAAAGCTCTCACAAGGATGCAAGTGGTCAAATCACATCCTTGGGTTAACAAATAACCTTCTGTCTGGCTTCAGGTTGTCTGTTGCTCTACACATGTTGCGTGTTTACCTCAATCCGCACGGGTTGGGTCAGGCTCTTCAGAAGGGTCTAGGATAAGAGTCTAGCTTGTATTTAGGGTCAGGACCTAGGGTCAGGGCATAGGATCTTGATCTGTACTTCACACCACCCCCTTTCCCTGTCTGCCTTTGTATCTACTTTAATGTTTCCTGGTTCAAAGCTCAAGTGGATGACCTATCTAGTGGTTGAAAGGTCAGGTCAGGAACTAATGACCATTGTGTGTTGTATTTCTACTGCTGCGGTTGGGGGCGGTAGTGCTGTTGTTGTGTGGTGCTAATCGAAGTTTACGAGCCTTCCTCTCTGAGGTGTGTTGGGTAGCAACTCTGCGGTCTTCAGTCCTGGTCCATTATTTAGGGTCCTGGACCACGTGAGTCTCTGTTGAGGTCAGATGGCTGGAATGAGGCTTACCCTTTCAATTATTTCAGCTTCCCTGAACAATATTTTCACATCCTGCATTTAGCGATGTGCAACATGCAAGACAGCAAGACGATGGGAACTTGAGTGGTTAAACGGAATATCACAAGGCCTTTAAATCTCTTAAATATTAATCAAGCCTTGTTCGTTTAGCACAATCATAACAGGCTGTTGTTCTGCCTAATTGAGACAGTCATCTCATGGAATAATACGTCATTATGTGCCCATGTTGAACCGAGACTTAAAACATAAAAACAGAGTATTTTCTTGATGATCTAATGTGTCGGATGACGGTGCCCTTGGAACGGTTCCCTTGGTGACGTTTCACTGATTACAATTACCTTGGTAAAAGCCCTTGATGACAGCTACCTTTGTAACCGTTCCCTTGGTAAAAGCCCCTGATAACAGTTCCCTTGGTATCAGTTCCCATAGTAAGAGTTCCCTTGGTAACAGCCCCTGGTGATCAGAGACCTTCCCTGAAGGTTGAATGGGTTAAAGGTTGACTGTCTAATGCAGGGGTGCCCAACCAGTCGATCGCGGTCTACCAGTCGATCGCCGACAGATCCCAAGTCGACCGCGAGGGGTGAAGATTTATTTAATTTTTTATTTTTTTTTAATAAAATAAAATTTGCGCGGGACATATACGCGCGGTAGCGCATGCGCTGTCAACAGCAGTTGAAAGCCGTCAACAGTAGTTACACACTCCTAAACGTTGGCATGGCTGAGGGGAAACGAGCTAAGACCTACCATTTTCACCCTGAGTGGGAGGAAGATCATTGATTATCGTTGAGAAGGTGCCGTGCGCAGACGGAATGAAACCCCCACCTGAAGTCCGTAGGTTCACGATACAACTTTTACAAACTATTTAACAACTCGTTGACGACCCTTCCCAATGCACTACGCGAGCCATGTGCATTTGTTTTCAAAGAAGCCGGCGAATGCGTGGAGCCATGTCCGAAGTAGATGTTCATAAAGTGTAGGCAAGGTTATACATTTTTAAAATGGTGTATTTGTATTGCAATAAACATAAATCCATCCTTTTTTATAGTTGACGGGGAGAATTTATATCCTAGATTATAATTGTTTTATCTTAGGTTGAACAGAACAATCAGTGTAAGAGTGTTGGCCAACATAATAATCTAAATAAACAAGAACCTGGATTCGGGGATTCAGTCTGTGTCTGGGGGACGAGACAGACGAACAGCAAAACACCCATGGAAACAAAGGTGTTTATATGGTTGCAAGCTAGAAACATACAGGGCTCACAACAAAACGGTCGAGAAAACAATTTTTACAGGGCTCACAACAAAATGGTTGAGCAAACACATTTGTACAGAGACGATCAACATCAAGAATACCACGAAGACAAAGTTCACCCAAGGGTACTTTCAATTTCAAAAGCAACACGGCCAAGTCGGCGTCTGATTTGCAGGCTTCTTTTTCTTTCAGTTCACGCTATTCCTGAAAAGCTTGCCCAACGTTTACTCGTGTCTGGCCTCTCTGTCGGTCAGTCTCCCTTTTCTCTTCTTCTGTTCCTCCGACATTGGGTTTCTCTGTCTCTTTTTAGTCGGCTGATCTATGATGAATGTAACAATCCCTTAGTTACTTGTGTTTATATCGAGCCGGTTCCGTGTTTGGGGGTCTGTGCCGTAAAGCAATTCGTTACTTCGCGAGACCCGAGACTCCCGCGAGAGTGGGCGGCGGGTCGCCGGCAGAAACATATTCCTTTTCTCCGCCAAGATGCGCAAGGGGGAGTCGAAACAACGAACAATCAAACAAAAATGTATAATAGAACCATCGCAATGACAGGCACCCAGTGCAACTTTCGAGGCTTAAAAATAAACATTCAATTTCTAGTCTTTTTTTTAAACTTTTATTTTCGTGGTTTTTACATATACAACTTCACACATACAGAAAAAAAATCAGAATAAGTAGACACATACAATACGTACCCCCCCCTCCCCCCTCCCCCCTCCCTCACACAATCAGACAGGACAGTCAAAATTACAATAATATGTAAACACTATCTGGATGTACAACTAAGTAGCAAACCTTGTAACAATGAGTCAAGATATACACAGAAAAAATAAATAAATAATAATAAATAAAATAAAATAAAAGTAAGACAATAATTAAGAGTATAAACTATAAAAGTAAATAAATAATAATAAAAAATAAATAAAAAGAAAAAAGTAATAAAGTTGGGGCAAATTTCACACGTACATCAAAATATTCTCTTCACTGCAGAATTCAAAAGAGGTACCCATCAGGGCGAGTGGCACTAAGGGGGCAGATATTTCAGTCCTTGATGTGCTGCAGCACTGGGTTCCATATGGCGAGGAACTTTTGAGAGTTGCCGGACAGGTCATATCTCAGCCTCTCAACATGTAGAATGCCCATTAGTTCGCTTAACCAAGTGTCAAACTGGGGGGCTGAATCTGATTTCCACAATTTCAGAATACATCTCTTAGCAATTACCATGCCATAAACCAGAATTGTGCGAGCATTATGGTCTAGATTTTCCAGGGTTGTGGAATGTCCGAAGAGAGCGGTTTCAGGATCAGGGGTCAAAGAAACATTCAAAACAGTAGAATACCATTGGAATACCAGACACCAAAAGTTGTAAAGATTTGGACAGTCCCAAAAGTGGTGGGCAAGCGTACCCTCGGCGATCTTACATCTGTTACATAAAGGCGAGAGATTTGGGAAAAAGTTATGCAGTTTAACCTTAGAGTAGTGCAATCTAAGTATGACCTTAAATTGAATTAGCTGGAGCCTCGAGTTTATAGAGCAGGATTTTATGTTTTTTAGTGCTCCCTCCCAGACATCGTCAGAAATTTCGATGTTTAAGTCTCTTTCCCAGGTCTGCTTTATTTTTAAAGTGGATTTGTCCTGCTGGTTCAAAAATATTCCTACGAAAGATGAAATCAGGTTTTTAGCTTCTGGTGAGCCCAGCAAAATTTTGGACATTGAATCATCTGCAGGCAAGGACTCAAAGGATGGTATATTTTGTCTGACATAATTTCTCAGCTGTAGATACCTGAAGAATTGAGTTTTCGAGAGTGAAAACTTTGATACAAGCTGATCAAATGAAGCAAAGTGACCATTTATATAAAGGTCTTCTACTGTCACTATTCCCTTCCGACTCCAATCCTTAAATGCTGAGTCTGTGAACGATGGGGGGAAGGCATGATTATGCCAGATTGGGGCATGAATGGATGTGTTCCGTAGTTCACATGCCTTTCTAATTTGGTTCCAAATTCTCTGACCGTTGGACAGGGTAAAGTGGTCTTCCCTGAACGAGGCAAGGGGTCTGGGAGAAGAGAAAAGGGTCGCAGTAAGAGAAGTTTTTGGGGTCAGGCTTTTTTCAATGGCCAACCAGGGGGGCAGAGCAGGTCTAACGTCCTTTTCTTGTGCAAATTGCCAGTACACCATCACTCTAGCACTGGCAGCCCAATAATAGTGTAAAAAACACGGTAACCCCAGTCCACCATGCTCCCTGGGTTTCTGAAGATGGGCTTTTGAGATCCTATGCGATTTATATCCCCAAATGAAAGGCATTATAATAGAATCAATCTACTTAAAGTACGATTTGGGAATATAAATTGGCACATTCTGAAATAGATACAGAAATCTCGGCAGGGAGACCATCTTTATTGCATTCACACGGCCAATAAGGGAGATTGGTAACGTTCTCCATTTCTCTACGTTCTCCTTTAGTTTTTTCAACCTTTCCATGAAATTTATCTTAAAAAGAGTCTTTGGATTTTTTGATAATTTAATGCCCAGGTACTTTATACTGACCAAATTTGTTTTAAACTGCGTATTGGCTAGGAATGTTGGGTCCAGATCTGCTGTCAACGACAAGAGTTCACTTTTTTGCCAGTTTATGGTGTAGCCAGAGACTTCGCCGAAAGAATCAATTAGCTGGAGTAGGTGAGGGACGGAATTCTCGGGGTCGGATACAAAGATGGCGATGTCATCCGCGTACAGAGAAATCTTGTGATCCATCCCACCTAGTGTTATTGGCTTTATCAGTGCGTGCCCTCTTATACTAATAGCCAGAGGCTCGATGGCCAACGCAAAGAGGAGCGGCGAGAGGGGGCAGCCCTGACGCGTACCCCTCTGAAGGGCGAAGGGTGTGGACCTGTCCTGGTTCGTTAGAATGGAGGCGGTGGGATGGGCGTATATTAAACGCACCCAGGAAATAAAAGAAGCCCCGAGACCGAACTCCTCCAGTACCTTGAGCAGGTACTGCTCCACTCAACCTGGTCGAAAGCCTTTTCCGCGTCCAAGAGCTGTCAAATTTGTTATACATTATATTTAGGACTCTTCTAACATTAAAAAATGAGAACCTATTGGGGATGAACCCGGTCTGATCTGTGTGAATAATGGATTCTATAAACTTGTTTAGTCTAATTGCCAGAATTTTTGTGAAAATCTTAAAATCCAAGTTAAGCATAGAAATTGGTCGATATGAGGACGGGTTAGTTTCCTCCCTGTCCTGTTTCAACAAGAGAGAAATGTTTGCGTTATACAGTGTTGGTGGGAGCCTCTTCACTTCGATTGAGTCAGAAAACATTCTATGCAGGATCGGGGTTACCTGGTCTGCAAACTTCTTATAGAATTCGACTACGTAACCATCTGGCCCAGGACTCTTGCCGTTATGCAGCGACCTAATAGCGTCTGTGATTTCGGCAGGGGACATCACAGAGTTTAAGGTCTCGCGGGAGGCGCCGTCTAGTTTTGGTATGTCTAGCTTTTTTAACCATGCGTCAATATCACCATCAGCTTTGGATTTATACAGCTCCTTGTAGTATTCCTTAAAGCGATTATTTATCTGTTTCGGATCAGTTAAAGGCATACCCCCACTAGATTTTATTGTATGTATGGATCTGCTGGCTTGTTGCCCTCTGAGCTGGCGGGCTAACAAAGTATGTGGTTTGTCCCCTAATTCAAAATAACGTTGTTTAAGTCTGAGAAGCTGATCACTGACTTGACTAGTTAAAATAGTGTTATACTCGTGTTTAAGACTAAGAATATTTTGCAAAGTTTGGGGGTTATTCGTGTTTCTGTATAATGTCTCCAGCGAAGAGAGCTCCAAGTCAACCTCCTTTAAACGTCTTTCCCTAGATTTCTTTAAAAACCCTTCATATGAAATGATATAACCTCTCATGACCACTTTAAAAGTTTCCCACAATGTGGAGTCAGAGACATCCGAGGTATCATTGGTCTCCAAATAATCAGTGATTTTCCCCGACATGTATTTACAAAAATTTCCGTCATTGAGCAGTGAGGGGCGTAGCCGCCAATTAGCTCGCTGCTTGGATCTTTTAAAGTCAAGAATAATAGCTGTTGGGGCATGATCCGAGATCAGGATGTTGTGATATTTGGTGTCTATTACATTGGGTAAGAGTTTTGAGTCTAATAAAAAATAATCAATACGAGAATACGAATTGTGCATTTTTGAAAAAAAGGAATAGTCTCTGTCTGTGGGGTGTTGTATTCTCCAGATGTCAACTAAATTAGTAGTTGAAATCAAGTTTTTCAGAACTGTAGATGCATTAGAAGGGTAGCTCGTTTTCTTTGACGACCTGTCCAGACACCAATCAAGGATTACATTGTAGTCCCCCCCAGCAATCACATTTGTGCCCGAAAGGTCAGGTAACGTATCAAAGGTTTTGCGGAAAAAGGCAGCGTCATCAATATTCGGACCGTAAATGTTAAGAAGCGTTACATGAACAGAGCAAAGGTACCCAGTCACTATAAGAAAACGACCATTTGGGTCACTTATTGTAGAGACATGTTTAAAATCTATGTTTTTCTTAATAATAATTGCCACACCGCGTGCTTTGCTTGAAAATGCGGATTGAAATATCTGGTCCGCCCATCTACATCGCAGCCGGTTCCGCTCTGACGGTCTAATGTGAGTTTCTTGGAGGAACGCAATATCAGCCGATAGGGATTTAAGATGCGAGAACACTTTAGCTCGTTTAATTGGATGACCCATGCCACACACGTTCCAGCTCACCATAGTAACCCCCCCACGTGTATCATCACCCCCGGGTACCATACAAAGTTATAATTCGAAATACCCGTGCAGTGACACCATAGTTTGCCCCAAACAAAAACACAGTTAGACCACTAATACAAAAACACATACATCCCTTGAACATGCCCTCCCATCCTCCCCACTTTCCCAAACAAAGTGAGGGAAAATACCCTAGCATACTGTAACTGGGGGTTACTCCAGCCATCTAGCCTATTCAGCCCAAAGGCCAGCTAAATGCTATGCTGTAGAACCGCTAGCTAGTTAAGAACTTAGCTGCCCCCCCTCCGATGTACAAATAAAAGTATCAAACATAGTAACGTTTCCCATAAAATAAAAGAACAGGGACCCATCCTGTACAATCAACCTGCTTCCGGAACATGTTAAGTCACATTTAACACCAACAAAACCATCAAACCATCAAAACTACACATACATATAGCCCAGCGCTGAACCTGTAAGTAAATATGTGTCCGTGGCTCAGCTTTAGCTCGTGCATGGCCCGGGCTCACGTTAGCCGATGCACGCAGTCTATTCAGTGTCGGCGGGATGGACATAGATGAACACGAACAAAGTCTGTGCAGCTGGGCTTAAGATACTGTCCTCTGGCTTCAAGCCTACCCCACAATAAAGTGACCATGGTTCCCAGTCGAGGTTGGATGTGAAAGTTGGTCCGAACACCCACTAGCCAAAGTTAGCCAACCCCGACAAAGTTATCACACTGGCGCCACCGACCTGCCCGGCATGTTGTCGGCAAACCTCTTAGCCTCCTCCAGGGTATTGAGTATCGATGTATCGGTGCCCTGGGTAACACGGAGCCGAGCGGGATAGATGAATCCGGTCCGCAGGCCTGCCTCTCTTAGCCTCTTCCTCGCGCCCTCGAAGAGCTGGCGCCGCTTCATTATCTCCGCCGGGAGGTCTGGAAAGATATGAATTTGCTTCCCCTTGTAGCTCAGCGGGTATTTTTGTTGTGACAGCCGCATTATCTGATCCTTCAGCCGGTAGCTGTGGATCTTGGCTATCATGACTCTGGGGCGTGCGGGGTCAGTAGCCGGCTGAGCTCCCAGTCTATGCGCTCGGTCAATCTCTATTGGGTTCGGGAAGTTTTCTGCCCCCAATAAATCTTTAATGAAGCTGGCGAAAAATTCTGTGGGGCGACCACCTTCAGCTCTTTCTGGTAGCCCGACCACTTTTATGTTTTGGCGCCTTGAGCGCGCCTCAAGATCAATCACTTTGTCCTGGAGAAGCTTGTTAGCATTCTCCAGCCGTAGCCCCTGTTGCTCTAGGATAGATAGCCGGGTATCGTGGTCGCTGCTTGCTTCTTCCACCGTAGCTATCCGTTGACCGTGTTCAGTCAGGGTAGCCTGCGTGATTTGAAGAGACACCTCCAGTGCTTGAAATCCATCGTCCATCTTCTTGCTCATGTCGCTTATGGCTGTGAGAATGACGGCCAAGTCAGGGGTACCGTCCGCTGATAGCATGGTTAGCTCGGGTGCCCCGTCGCTAGCCCCCTCGTCGGCCGACGGAGATGCTGGGCTTTCATCATTAGTTCTCGGCTTTTTACGGACCATTATGTTTCGTTGCCGGTAGAAACGTATGCAGCCTCACTTAAAAGTGGGAATTGTACAATAAATAGTCTTTCTTTCTGCAAAACTCGATTAATCGGAGAGGAGCTCAAGCAAAACACGTCTACTCCATCACTTGCTCACTAGCGCCCCCTTTCTAGTCTTTTTTACACGTAGTAAGTTTCAATAACTCCATACCATTACATACCGACATTTAAGCAGCAAAGATGAGACGTCGTTGTGTGGTGAGAACTGATACAAAATCGATAACAACAACAATGCCGCCATTTTCTTTATTTTTTGTAACCTACAATAAATAAAGCAGGCTTCCAGTCAATGGAAAAATGGCTTCTCCCCACCGGCGATTGTTGTTGTTTACGATTTTCTATCAGTTCTCACCACACAACGACGTCTCATCTTTGCTCCTTGAATGTCGATATGTAATGGTATGGAGTTATTGAAACTTACTACGTGTAAAAAAGACTAGAAATTGAATGTTTATTTTTCATTGAATGTTTACATAAAGTTGCACTGGGTGCCTTTAAGGTGCGGCCACACACCAACCGCGTTGCTCGCGTTGGACACCGCGAGTACCGAGCTTGACCGGTGTGTGGTGGTTCAACGCTCCAGCGCGTCACCGCGCCACCGCAGCTAGATGAGTCCATGTCCATGCAAGTGAACGGAGCGTTCCCTCTTCGTCATAACTATCAAACCAAACATCCTTCACATTCACTGAGCAAAAATTATGAAATTAAAATGCACATTTCTCGCTAAAAATGTTTCCATAAACGCATTTAATGGCGTAACTATGTAACTATTTCCACCCAGAATAAAGAAAGATGTCGGCCGTGGCTGCGCTGGAGTCCGAGGTAGGAAACCGTGCATGATAGAGCTTAGATCGGGTTAGATTAAATAATCTCGGATATAAATAACACTAATCGGGTTAAATAACTTCACATGGTGTGTCTGGTGTGTTTCCAGCATTCGTAGTGTTGATCAGCAGAGAAATAGTCCGCCAAGACGTTGAGGTTGCTGAGCAACCAGAGACTCTGTCCATGCAAGTGAACGGAGCGTTCCCTCTTCGTCATAACTATCAAACCAAACATCCTTCACATTCACCGAGCGAACATTCTGAAAGTAAAATGCACATTTCTCGCTAGAAATGTTTCCATAAACGCATGTAATGGCGTAACTATGTCACTATTTCCACCCAGAATAAAGAAAGATGTCGGCCGTATGCTTCTGTGCAAACTCACTACTCTCTGCCAGTGACGTCGGGTCAAGCTCCACGCTGATTGGCTACCGTGGCTTAGCGTCACGCGTTGAAGCGGTGAAAGTTAAATTTTCTGAACTCCGGGCGTTGGTGCGGTGGGCGCGGTACTGCGTTTCCGTGCGTAATTACGTGCAACTTCCGCGCCTAAAGCCCCCAACGCAACGCAACGCTTCACCGCTTCACCGCTTCACCGCGTGTACCGCGCCTAGACCAATGGTTCCCTATGCAAAAATGCCGATTTTCAACGCCCCTACCGCGAGCAACGCGGTTGGTGTGGCCGTACCTTTAGCCTGTTATATTAAGGTAAATCAAGCCAAAAAAGTTGCATAGTTCTCCTTTCACTCGTGTCTGATCTCTTTTCTGGTCCATTCTTCTTTTGTTCCACCGACAGTCGCCTCTTGGGTCCCTTATCAGTCGATTGATCCATGATGAATGCAACAATTGCCTCGCAACTGGCTGTTTATATCTAGCCGGTGCCATGTTTGGGTGTTTGTCTGTGCCGTAAAGCATTTTCGAAACAACAATTTGACTACATTTTCGAGGCGCGATTGGATACTTCCGCTGCGTCACATCCGGATTGTGTCGGTCCGAACAGAGCAAGTTGCATATGCGCTTTTTCCTTGGAGAGGTGACATGGGGCAATGACCCATGACGACCCAGAAATGGTCAGAATAACTCTCAACCAGCATAATTAATGTAATTTTGGCTAAAAAAGTTGCATAGTGGGCCTTTAAAGGTCAGTAAATTAATAGATTAGAATCCAATTACAGCTCCGATTAGAATGAAGAGAGTAATGCCAGAACTCAGTCCACACTGCTGTGTTCTGGGAGGTCAACGTGAACAGTAAACCATACCAGACAACTTTGCTACTCTGTAGTACATGTAGATATTGTAGTTGTGTTTTTCTCAGAAAGTGTTTGCCTTCATGTGTCAAGAAGACATCAAAGAGATTTAGCCTGTAAAGGGATGCTTCAGATATGTTGTACCATGATTAGGTGCTATGAGGTAGGTGCTATTAGCTAGTTGCTATCAGTTGGTTGCTTTAAGCCAGGTGCAATAAGCTTCTTGCTATGAGCTAGCTGCTATGAGTTAGCTGCTGTGAGTAAGGTGCATTGAGCTAGGTGCTATGAGCTCGCTGCTATTACGGTAGTTAACCGCTATGAGCTTAAACCTATAAACTGGGGCTATGAGCGTGGGGCTATAAGCTAGGTGCTTTGTCATATATGAATGTATGAACAAACTCTGTTCCATAAGGTTGGATTATTCCTTTTAGAACTATTTACTTGATGCTAAGAGGGGTTTTCTATGCGCTAGGTGCTAGGAGCTACTTGCCATGAGCTACGTGCTGTAAACTGGGTCTGGTGCGCTGAAGTGCAATGAGCTGTCATGTCTTCCGTAGATTGGATTTGCTTCGGAAATATCTTCAATCTCTTTCCTCTCCTCAACACCCCTCCACCACTGGCTCCATTCTCATTCAATTACCTTCTGCTCAGCCTGGCAGCTCGCATCCGTCCAACTCACAAACTCTGGCCCCAGTTTGTTATTCAGCCCTGCTAGCACAGAGGCCTGTTAACGTCTCACCTCGACGGCCGTCTACATTGTCTTTTTAAGAGTGCAGCTCTAAAAGTAGCATAGGGCAAACATGGCAAGGAATGTTACATTGGCAGAGATTCCACCTCTACTGTTGGCTTTCTCGTTCATTTGGTTTGGTTTGAACAGGTTTAATCGGCTTCTGGTAACTGGTTTTAATGTGTTGCTGAGGTTGGTCTCTAACCTAATACCCAAAGGGTTTTATATCCAGGTCCAGGCCGCACTTCCGTAAATCAGGGATTCTTTCCTGAAGTATTGACCTCCTCTGGTTCTATGCAGGCAGTTAGCCACAGTGGGCTAATCGATAACAGCCTCTTTAGCTAATTGTTAACCATATGTTTCAGATTCCTTCAACCCTTCTTCTAATCCTCCTTCAACATGGTCTTGGCTGAGGCATCGACACAAACTTTACACACATTTTACATATACCTGACACGCACTCTACCTTGACCTCTGGTCTCCTGTTTGAGCTCTGCTCTGCTCTATGATCTCTGATGTAATCTCTGGTCTGCTCTATGAACTCTGGTTTGCTCTTTGATCTCATATGTGATCTCTGGTCTGCTCTACGATCTCTAATCTGCTCTTTGATCTCTGATGTGATCTTTGGTCTGCTCTTTGATCTCTGATGTGATCTCTGGTCTGCTCTTTGATCTCTGATGTGATCTCTGGTCTGCTCTTTGATCTCTGATGTGATCTCTGGTCTGCTCTCTGATGTGATCTCTGGTCTGGTCTTTCATCTCTGATGTGATCTCTGGTTCTTGTGTGTCTGATTTGTTTCCTCTTGTATTTGAAGGGTTTCCTGTGTGTTTGACGTCTCTCTCCCGTCTCTCTCCAGACTGCGACATCGTGGCGAGGCCCTGCCTGTGAGTCGTGCACCTGCTACGGTGACATCACCGTCTGCCTGCCCCCCCGCTGCCCCAACCCCCGCTGTGACTACCACAAGGTGAGCTGGGTTAGTGAGATTGCTGGTGAGCTGATTGGTTAGTTAGTTAGTAATTTAGTCAGTTAGCTTTTTATGATTTCTCCTCATTTATACCTTAATCACGATCACCTGACCTTGTGATGTCCCTCACTGTGTTACTTAAATCCGAATGGCTCTCTGCCGACACTAAACAGTCACTCATCCTTAACCCTGGTCATGGACTTAAGAATATGCAAAGACGTGCTGTCCTCCCAGAGGTGAGCAACTCTCTCTAGTCACTGATTGGTTATGTTTGCTGTTGGTTCATGTACATTTGGGGTCGGAAACACTATAGTGCCCCCTTGTGTACACGTTTGAGTGACTTTGAAGTAAAATGCAAACAACTCTGCACACTGCTGTGTATATTCAGCATTAGGCAGTATCACTTTGTGAAGCGCTTTCACAAAGCAGGTTCCTAACAAGGAAGCTTCCTAAATAGGTATCGACGATATAGGAAATATCCTAGCAATTCAGACACAGCAAATGTTTACATTTGATAATTATTGTGTGTGTGTGTGTGTGTGTGTAGGGTGAGCGGTTGAGGATCCCAGCTGATGGCTGCTGTCCCGAGTGTGTGTCAACATCTCAAGACCTCTGCCAGCACCAGGGACTCACCTATGGAGTAAAGAGCCTCCTCCACTCCTTCTCTCTCCTCCTCTCCTCCTCCTCCCTGCTCATCTCCTATTGTCAGCCGTAATGTACTACCTTACCAACGTTTCCAGTAGTAGCGTTTGTGTGTTGGTTTGTGTGTCTCCAGGACAACAGCCAGTGGAGCCCCTCCCCCTGTGAGGAGTGTGTGTGTTCTGGGGGGAGTGTGTCCTGCTCCCCCCTCCCCTGCCCTCCCCTCCTCTGCCCCCCACACCAGACACTCCGCACCTTAGCAGGACAATGCTGCCCGATCTGTGTCCGAACTGGAGGTAGGTGGGGATGTGGGGGTGTGTGTATGGGTGTTTAATTGTGTGTGTGTGTGTGTGTGTGTGTGTGTGTGTGTGTGTGTGTGTGTGTGTGTGTGTGTGTGTGTGTGTGTGTGTGTGTGTGTGGGGGGTAATTTATGCATGTGTGTTGATATGTGTGTGTGTGTGTGTGTGTGTGTGTGTGTGTGTGTGTGTGTGTGTGTGTGTGTATTTGGGGGGGGATAGTAATTTGTGCATGTGTATTGACATGTTTGTGTGCGTGTGTTTTAATATGTGTGTGTGTGTGTGTGTGTGTGTGTGTGTAGCCTCCTGCTCTGTGCAGGGTGAGCTCTTCAGTCATGGAGACGTGTGGAGCTCCACTCCCTGCTCCAGGTGTGTCTGTCAGGACGGTGACATCGCCTGCTCTGCTGCTGAGTGCCAGCCGGTGACCTGCCAGCCCGTACGTACATTCAGTCTTATACATACCATTCATTAAGGGGGTAACCCTAAAACCTTGATCCTGGTCCGAATCTCGACTTCACAACGTTTTAAAAGGATGACATCATGCTTTTTTTACTTTTCCCTTTGCTTTAGACTGTTATATGACGTAAGTATACATTTACGTCTGCTAAGCTATAAAAATCAAAGTCCGAGCAAGGTTATTCGCGCCCACCTTGAACACCACTCAATCAATGCGTGAAACAGCTCATTTGCCTCAAACATTACTTCTGCAACAGTGTGACGTCAGACTGTGCAGACAGTGCAGTATTCTAGTAGTACCCCCAAATGCAATATTAATCCTAAAAAAGCATGATATGGGATCTTTGAAAACGCTAGACGGTGGGATTGAACCTATGACCTGTGTTTGTCTCTCAGGAGCAGAACCTGGTTATCCCTGCTGGGGGCTGCTGTCCTCGGTGTGTCTCCAACCCCTGTCTGTCTGGAGGAGAACAACACCAGGTACCTCCCTTGCTCCTCCTGCTCCTCATCTTTCTCCTACTCCTCTCCCTCTCCTCACGCCCACCGGAGCTTTTACGGTCTGCATTTCAAATCGTTTTGAGGAGAGTAAAAAAGGTTCGGTTTTGGAACAAATTTAACCGTTTTTCTCCAACCTTCTGTCCTCCCGCAACTCCTCCTCCTCTTCCTCTCCTCCTAATCTTCTTCTCCCTTCCTCCTCTTCTGTTCTCCTCCTTACATTGAGTTGTGTGTGTGTGTGTGTGTTTCTGTATGTGTGTGTGTCTTTAAGCATGGAGAGCAGTGGCAGAAGGACTCCTGCACCACCTGTGTTTGTGACCGCGGACAGTCTCGCTGTCACACACACACCTGCCCAGACATCACTTGTCCCAAGGTACCTCCCCCCCACACACACACACACACACACACACACTCACTCACTCACTCACTCACTCACTCACTCACTCACACACACACACACACACACACACACACACACACACACACACACACACACACACACACACACACACACACACACACACACACACACACACACACACACACACTCTCACTCTCTCACACACTCACTCTCTCACACACTCACTCTCTCACACACACACACACACACACACACACACACACACACACACACACACACACACACACACACACACACACACACACACACACACAGTTCTAGTTGGTTCTTATTGTTCTGATGGTTCTAGTCCTGGTCTGTAATGCCGCTTTTCCACTGCATGGTACCAGCTCGACACGACTCGACACGACTCGACTCAGCTCGCATTTTTTGCATTTCCACCGCGGTACCATGGTATCTGGTACCTGAAGTGGCTGCTTTTTCTAGTACCTACTCGCTCTAGGTTCCAAGCGAGCTGAGCCGATGCTAAAAGGTGACGTCGGCAGACGGCCGGCGACTGATTGGCCAGAGAGTGTGACGAAGCCACGAGAGCGACATGGCAACCATGCTGGTAACATCCATAGCAGCGCCGCAGCCAACATGTTCCACTTCTCCAACTTCTTCAACATGCCAGCTAATAATAGTAATGCGATCGATGTCCTCCATTGTTGTTATGTGGGTTCTGTCCATGTGTGGGTTGCGTATGTGTTGTTTGCGTCGCGTACACAAATACGTCACGGCCCTTTCGCGCAGCCGACCCCGCCCACGTCCAGGAGGTACTATTTGCGGTGGAAAAGCACCCGTGCTGCTACCGTGTCGAGTCGTGTCGTGTCGAGTCGTGTCGAGTCGAGCTACATGTGCGGTGGAAAAGCGGCATTAGTCTCAGGTTCTGATGGTTGTAGTCTGGTCTGGACACACACACACACACACACACACACACACACACACACACACACACACACACACACACACACACACACACACACACACACACACACACACACTCTCACTCTCACTCTCTCACACACTCACTCTCTCACACACTCACTCTCACACACTCACTCTCTCACACACACACACACACAGTTCTAGTTGGTTCTTATTGTTCTGATGGTTCTAGTCCTGGTCTGTTAGTCTCAGGTTCTGATGGTTGTAGTCTGGTCTGGACACACACACACACACACACACACACACACACACACACACACACACACACACACACACACACACACACACACACACACACACACACACACACACACACACACACACACACACACAGTTCTAGTTGGTTCTAATTGTTCTGATGGTTGTAGTCCTGGTCTGTTAAGTCTCAGGTTCTGATGGTTCTAGTCCTGGTCTGTTAGTCTCAGGTTCTGATGGTTGTAGTCCTGGTCTGTTAGTCTCAGGTTCTGTTGGTTGTAGTCCTGGTCTGTTCCAGGGTCAGTCAAAAGCGGTCTCAAACCAGGTGCACTGGGCCACATCATGTCACATTGTGGCATGTCCTTCAAATTCAACAAAGTTTTTTTTATGTCACACAGCGCTTCCATCTCTGCTCAGAACCCTGATGTTTCACACAGCGCCATCCATTGCCATGCATTTTATTATACTGTATCATTTTACAAAAATATTAAACATTAAACTGCTGGTTCTACTTGTGTTTGTGTTCTAGGACGAGCCTAGGGTTCTAATGGTTCTAGTTCTGGTTGTGTTCTAGGGTGAGTCTAAAGCGCAGCGGGCCGGTCAGTGCTGTGAGGAATGCGTGGCGACCAGGGGCTCCTGTCTCTATGACGGCACACTGCGTTACCATGGTGACATGTGGAACGGGACAGGCTGTGAATATTGCTCCTGCGAGCGAGGTCAGGTGGTCTGCAGGAACGCAGAGTGTGGCCGCCTAACCTGCCAGCAGGTAAATACGGCTCCTGTGATGCCTTGCTTCATTAGCTTAGAGATGGTTAAGTATATGAGGTATAGTTATGATGTGTTTCCTATTCCCCCGCAGGGACAGGAAGTGGTGCGCCTGCAGGGGAAGTGCTGTCCTCACTGTGTTTCCATGACAACTTCCTGTGTTTTCCAGAATCGTCCTCACCAGGTAAAGATTTTCTATCCGTTTTCTGTGTGAATAGTTAGGGTTATGATGAGTTATGTTTGGTTAGGTTTAGGGTTGGTTATGGTTAATTACCTTTAAATTTAGTCGTTAAGACACACTTTTATACAAAGCAACTTAAAAGGAAAGATAAGAACATTCAAAGCAAGCAACCAACATCTCAAAATAATGTTTGGACCGAGTGCACAGTAAGCATAAGGATCAGAGATACAAGGTTAGTCCTTCTTTATGTAAGTGGTGAGGCCATCCCTAACAAATTATATATGTACAAAGTAGATGTCACAAGTGAAAGTGCCTTCTCAACAACAATTTCCAAATGTCTAAAACACTACAAGAAATGTATAATTCAACAAAGCGCGATCTAGACTACTAGTGCAGGGTAGTCACAAATCAGAGACGGTGCACGAGTCAGCTAAGTAGATCCGCCAACGTGGTGCAACACATGAAGAGAGCCTGAACTGAGAATCTAGAACATCTGGAGAAATCTCTCAGAATGATTTCCACACAGTGGAGGCAGTGCCAGCCTTAATAGTGGACCTCAGAGGCTGGTGACCTAGGGAGGGAGGAGAGACGTGTTGTGAAACGATGCAGATCCAGTGGCCAGATCTCTGTGAGATATGATCTAAACCAGAGAGGCCCACATGGAGACGATGGAGGGTTAGTTGGAGTCAGTGAGTGGGCTTCTGGTCAGGGGTAACATCTAACCCTCTCCCTGGTAGAATGGGGCTCGCTGGACAGAGGGAGCTTGTCGGGAGTGTGAGTGTGAGGACGGCCAGGTGACATGCTACCTACGCACCTGTCCTATCTGCCCATCCGGGTCCTTGGCCCTGCCCCAGGACGGACACTGCTGCCCTCAGTGCACCAATGGTCTGTTACCTGTGTGTGTGTGTGTGTGTGTGTGTGTGTGTGTGTGTGTGTGTGTGTGTGTGTGTGTGTGTGTGTGTGTGTGTGTGTGTGTGTCTCCTCTCTTTGGAGGGGGAGATCATTTTGGATTCTATACATTAAAGTGTAATTCCGGCAAAAATTTAACCCAGGGTATTTTTATTTTGGCATGAAAACCCAGCAATTAAGGCCTCAAGATACCTTTTTCATTGAAAATCGAGTGTTTGAGTTTGCCCGGCGCAATGTTTGGCGTCCATGTTATTATATACTTGGGGCATTGTGTTTCGCTTCCAAATCGGCATTTTTTTATCAAATAATATTGTTAGAAATAGCACCAAACCTCTGCAGTAGCATGGCTAGGGTCCCTGCACATAAAACGAAGCACAAACAACTTAGTTTGTAAACCGGAGTTTATTTAAAAAGACAGTTTAACAAGCATTACCGGTAGGTCTGTGTTTACAGGAAGTCCACAGAAGTTGATTGCCGAATGCGCTGGAGTTCAGTTCAAGGAGGAAAGTTTTGGAATACATAATTTATATAATTTATATTTATAAATAATATATAGCAACTGTTGACACGTAAATTAAAGGACTTGCATATGTACCGGTAAGTTACAGTTACAAAATATTTATTCGCTACAATCAAGCATGGGCATAGAGTGACCGAATGCGCCGTAGTTCAGTTCAAGGAGGAAAGTTTTATTTTTATGTTACATTTATATTTATAAATGTCATTGAAGAAGAATGCTATTCCACGAGTGCAGCAAGTGGCTACGGATAGACTTGAGGTAAAGTTATTTGCTTATTTGTCGCTTCCGAATGTTTAACAATTGTGGTCAGATATTTGTGTAATAACGGTACAATAACATACAACAAACAATAAAAAAAACGTTGCAAGGAGAAGTCCAATGCATTGGCTGAAGCCAGGAGTTTTTATTGCCATTGTAGGGCAGCATTGCCCATTAAGCATTTGGTTAACCAAATGGTAATCTATCGATTGAAGCTCCTCAAGGTGTCAAAAAAGGGGGGTTGTGGCCGTCTTGCTGAGATGGGTGGGGGATGGGGGCTGAATGGTTGTGAAGTGTTGAATGAAGTAGCCTACATGTTGACCCCATTGGTAACAGCTGAGCAAGATCCGTTTATGTTGCTAAAAGACAAATGTGAAATGAGCACCGCAGACACGGTGATCCTTCTGCATCAGCATCTCGATTGGCGTCTCAAAGTCCATATTCAAAACAATAAGCCACTGGTCTACCAGAGATCGGTCATTGTACTGCGATGGCAGTCTATGGAAAGTTTCTGGGGTGTAACTTTTCATTTGTTTTCCGCAGCCGGGGAAAACACAAACACGAACAATCTCACTATCTTGACTTCAAGCTGTAGATGGGTCGTCTTCTCCGGTGCTTGAGCTGTCCTTCACTCTATGCGTTAATCACGTGTACAGTGCGTCTTCAACAATGTGCCATGCTTGATTGTAGCGAATAAATATTTTGTAACTGTAACTTACATATGCAAGTCCTTTAATTCACGTGTCAACACTTGCTATATATTATTTATAAATATAAATTCTAAATTCCAAAACTTTCCTCCTTGAACTGAACTCCGGCGCATTCGGTCATTCTATGCGTCAATCACGTGTGCGTCTTCTGTCAACAACGTGCCATGCTTGATTGTAGTGAATATATATTTTGTAAATGTAACTTACATATGCAAGTCCTTTAATTTACATGTCAACACTTGCTATTTATTATGTTTAAATATAAATTATATAAATTATAAATTCCAAAACTTTCCTCCTTGAACTGAACTCCGGCGCATTCAGGAATCGACTTGTGTGGACTTCCTGTAAACACAGACCTACCGGTAATGCTTGTTGAACTGTCTTTTTAAATAAACTCTGGGTTTGCAAACTAAGTTGTTTGTGCTTCGTTTTATGTGTAGGGACCCTAGTCATGCTATAGCAGAGGTTCAGAGCTATTTTTAACAATATTAGTGGTTCAAAAATGCAGATTTGGATGCGAAACTCAATGCCCCAAGCCAATAACATGGACGCCAACATTGCGGCGGGCAAACTCAAATACTCGATTTTCAATCAAAAAGTTATCTGGAGGGTTTATTTGATGGGTTTTCAGGCCAAAACAAAGACCCTTGGTTCAATTTTCGCCGGAATTTCCCTTTAAACCAACAGTGATGAAGGGTGTGTTGTGTGTGTGTTTGTAGTTCAGTGTCAGAGTGACTGTGCATCGTGCTCGGGAAGTGCTGACCTCTGCCTGACCTGCCGGGACTCGAATTCTCTCGTCCACCTCGGCCGCTGCTTGACAGTCTGTCCCCATGGTTACCGACCGGATGGACACACCTGCACAGGTAGAGGTCCTTTCATCACCATGGTTACACCACGATAAATATGTAGATGGTCACCTTAGATACATCCTCTAGTAACCATAGATACAGCCCCTGGTAACCATAGCGGCAGCCCCTGGTAACCTTAGTAACAGCCCCCGGTATCTAACCAGTTGGTGTGGCCTCCCCCCCAGCTTGTCAGCCGTCCTGTGCGTCCTGCAGCAGGGAGTGGGGATGTGATTCCTGCGCAGCGTCTCTACTGCTCACCGCTGATAGGGGGCGCTGTGTCCCCTCCTGCCCTCCCGGGTCATACCAGCACCTCCACACACACTGCAGTGGTGAGACCCCCCGTATCTCTCTGTCTCTCTGTGTCTCCTTCCCTGTCTCTGTGTCTCTCTCTGTGTCTCTCTCTCGCTAGAAGTTTTGCACTACCAAATATGGCCGTCTTATGCCCGCCTTTTTCCTGGCATGGTCCACACGTTAGAGATGCGCAGTTGGCGTTTGCAGCCGCGGACTCCGCGGCTAAACCGCGGATCGGGGGGATGACCCCGACAAAAAATTGTTAAATTCGGGCGGGTGGCGGTTAAACCAATCAAAATAAAAATATTTCTTCTTCTTTTTATCTTATATATAACATCTTCCGGCGGTGAATTATATTTGATAATTCACTGTTGCTAAGCAGATCGCTGTCAAGAAATGTGGAACTATTTTTTTTGTGGTAACTTGTCAACCCCTGCTAAGCGGAGACGGTGAAATCCGCAAGCTCCTGATCATGTGAGAGAAGGGGATGCAGTCGCAGTAAACGAAGACGGGGAAAGATGCTGCGATCTACGAGAAAGACGCAGAGGAACTGTCCTTACAAGACTTTTGTCGGGATAAAAAACAAGTAGTCAGCAAAATATCGAATATGTTTTGCACTTGTTAATAGTTAATCGCGTTTTTAGCCTACACTCAGATGTATACAAATTCTTGCATATGAATCTCTTGAATCATAAAAATATAAAGACATACGTAGTATGCAGATTATTCAGTGTCAGTACCTTGTTTTACTTCCTGAGTCTACACTCCGTGCGCAGCCCCACCTTTTCCAGGGGATTTTACCCCCTCTGTCTTACAAAGGCAAGACAGTGAAATTGCCGGGCGAGCCGCGACCAAACCGGCTTGGCAGTTAAAAAATGCCTTCTGTCTCTTTCTCATTCCCGCTTTAATCTCTCTCTCTCTCTCTCTCTCTCTCTCTCTCTCTCTCTCTCTCTCTCTCTCTCTCTCTCTCTCTCTCTCTCTCTCTCTCTCTCTCTCTCTCTGTCCCTCTTTCTTTCATTGCTTGTTTGTCCCTCTTTCTTTCATTGCTTGTTGTTTTCACTTCTCCATTCATTCATTATTTATTCCTTTGTATACTATATAGAGCAGTGTTTCTCACTGCGTATGCATACGCCTGCCCCTAGGGGCACTGGGAACGGTTGCAATGGGCACTCAGAATATGATCTAAAAAAATGTATAGACTTTCCGACTTCAGATCATCGTAATAACGGATGTGAAAAGCTGTTTTGTGCTTTTGAAAGGGGTACATTATCTTCGAGGGGGTGTTGGAAAACCACCGCTTTAGATGTACAGTACAGTACATATATAGTATAGTACGATTTTTACTCGATAGGTAGTTGTGTATATTGGGAGTGTTGTACAGATGTGTGTATGTATATATATATACATACATATGTTTTACATGAACCACACTACATTTCATTTTATTGCTTAAGGTTCAGAATATCTTCATGGGGAAAGCTGCTTTAATATTTCATCAAGTGAATGGTCAGAGTGTCTCCTCTTCCTGTTCCATTCTTCTCTGGTTACAAACATGAGGCGAAGAATGTCTTGCACACATACAATATATCATCACTAACATTATTCGGTGGGTCTTCGCTTTATTAGCACTGTTTATAACTGCTGTCTCGCTGTCTGTACATCTGTCTGTCAGGGTGCATATATGTACATAATTATTACATTTTTAAACTCTTGACTGCATCTGTACTCTAGTATTTCTGCTTTCTGGGGTGTTGTGTTGAAGCTACTAAAGGATGTAATAAAACCGTCTTACAGCCTAGGGTTTCCAAACCACACATAATCACACTTCCTTAAACCTCTCCTCTTGTCTCCTCTCCTTTTTTCCTCTCATTTTTCACCACTCTCCCCTCCCATCTCGGAAAAGTTTCTGTGAATGAACCCCCATGACAAACACACACACACAAACACAAAACTCTGCTGCTCAGACATGCAGACGCTGGCGACCACACACAGAGACACAACAAGAGAAGAGAGAGAACCGAGGCAGACAGAGAGAGAGAGAGACATCTTTGTCTTTTATCATAAAATGATGTTACCCTTGCTATTAATTAATATATTTATTATATATTTAATGTATGAATCATTATTTCTTTGAGGCCATTTTGATAATGTTATGTAAAAGTTCTGCTTCTGTATCCCCAACAAACAACAAACACACACACAGACTGCCACCCATCATGTTCGGAGTGTTTCAGTGCTGGCCAGCAGGACTGCCTGGTCTGTTCTGATCCTGCTGCCTTGCTCAAGGACGGGGAGTGTGTGGCGGACTGTGGTGCCGGGTACTACAGCCAACAGGGCGTCTGTTCTGGTAAGTGTAACCCCTAAATTCTCCCCCAGAAGGTACACCCAGGATATAACCTCCAACCCCAGCAATGTAAGTGCATTGCTCTACCTACTAAAATACACAGATTAAAACCCCCAACCCCAGCAATGTAAGTGCATTGCTCTACCTACTGAGATACACCGGGAATATAATCCCTAACCCTGGCAGTGTTAATGCCTTTCTCTACAGGGAATTTAACCACTTCCCCTGGTAGTCGTGGACGAAGTCTGGGCCAACTTCGGTATTCCACACTACACGACGGTCTGACCATCAGTCTTCCCGTGCCGTCCGTTGCCTTCTCTGAAAACTGGCTACATCTCGCGAGAACATGTCCACTCATGTAGACGGGAATGAGGGTCGCCGGGTATATCTGTTTAATAGCTGCTGGATTTATCAACATCTGCCAAATGAACGGCTCAGTCATTTCTACTGTAACAGACGTTTAAAAGTCCCATGACATGCTATTTTATGTGTTCTTTAATAAAGGTATTAGTGGGCAACTAACACAGTATTCAAAGACGTTCCTGAAATTCAGCCGTGGTGCAGAGTTACAGCCACTCCGAGCCAGTTGCACATTGAGCTTCCCCCAAATGCGCTGTTTTGGTGTCTGTATCTATAATGCAAATGAGGAGGAGCGAGGCGGGTCAAGGAGGAGGGTGGGGGTGTGGCCCTGAGCAGCTTGCAGCCAATACCACGCGCTCTGTTTACAGTGGATGTATCGCAATGGCGAGGCGCACACAGCCTTTAGCCGTGTTCTGTAAATATTCTAGAACACACGGGAGTCCTGGAGCTCTATATCTAAATATTATCATATAGCCTACATAGATATCTATATCATATAATATATATTATCACGGCCAAAAGCTGTGTGAGCCGATATTATGAATCTCAAACGACCGCGTTGAGTTCTCAGACGTTCCTGGTTCTTCCACGTCCACATCAATGTGAAGTAGACTGAACCGCGACAAGGAGGAGAAAGGGATTGTTGCCGGGCAGCGCTTAGGCACCTCCGCCTCCGGTGGTGGTCCCTCGGCAGCGGGAAGCGGGGCTCAAGCGGGAGACATTCGCCGCCAACAATCCCTTTCTCCTCCATGTCGTGGTTCATGTTCTTGAGGGATTCAAAGCCAAAGTTCCTTCCCCCCAATTCATTCTCAACCTTGGCTGAGATAACCCCCACTACGAGTCTCGTTGTAGAAATTCCAGAGACGAGAGTCCGAGTGTTATGCGCCATAACACCAAAAGCAGAACGTTATCCAAATAACAAGGAAGTGTACAACACTTGCATTACAGTCCTTGAACTCTATATCTAAATAATATCATATAATACATAGATATCTATATCATATAATACATATTATCACGGCCAAAAGCTGTGTGCGCCTCCAGACGATATTATGAATCACAAACGACTTTGTCGGGTTCTGCGACGTCTCTGGTTCTTCCACTTTCACATCAATCTGAAGTCGACTGAACCGCGCGCTGCCTGCTGCCGGCTGCCAGATGCCGGCTGCCAGCTGCCTGCTGCCGGCTGCCGGCTGCCGGCTGCCGGGCGGTGGTGCTTCGTGGCGATGGTGCCTCGAGGCAACTGGCGGCATGTCGCAGTTCATGTACTTCAGCGAGTCAAAGCCAAGGTTCCTTTCCCCCAATTCCTTCTCAACCATGGCTGAGATAAACCCCACTACAGTCTCGTTGTGGAAATACAAGAGACGTCAAAGAACCAACAAGAAACACTTGTGTTACAGTGTGTGTATTCACACACACACATGTGGCGCTCGCACGGTCGTGTCTCATGGGCGAGCCAGGCAGAGTAAGGGGAGGAGCTTAGATGCTTTATGACGACATAAATAAAGACATTCCAAATCAGCGCGCTTGAGCCTCCGTTTTTTCAAAGGCGAGCAGAACAGCTAGTGCTCGTTTTACACCAAACGCAAGTTTTAGCCACTGGGGGACCATAGGCAGGCTAGGGGAACTCATATTTATGTTAGAAAACCTCACCAAGTGAGATTGTCATGTCATGGGACCTTTAAAGTATGGTTTCAAGCCAGCGTTTCACAGGTTTAGGCAAAAGCACTTACAGTTGCTCCGGTAGTAACGCAGCAGCAGCAAGGAAGAAAATCATGGCTTTAAAGTCTGATTGGGAACATTT